>NC_134237.1:85658220-85961251 GCF_965152275.1 Natator depressus
TATATTTCAAAATGTAGATATACATTGATATCAAATCAAAGTTTACTTCCATTAGTGTAGAAAGAGATAAAGTCCTAAAGGACTTAATCCAGTTGCCGATGCTCAGCACCTCTCTGTATCAGATGTTGAAGTAAGGGGGGTACTATGCTTCTATGGCTGGAGAAAGAGAATCAACAGTTATTTTCATGTCTTGCTAATGCAACCTGCCAAGGGATTTCTATTGTGATTCCACTGATGAGTCATGCAGGAGCTAGCAGATGTTTTTAAGCCATGAAGATAACAAGGAAGTTGAGATTGAAGATAAGAGCACAAAAGGGAGGCAAGAAAGACATAGGAGGACAAAATAATTCAATTTATTTAGAGTAAAATATTTTTATATTTTACATTTTTCTGAACAAATCTCTCAACTGAAAGCTATACCACAGATCTCTAGTGCTTATTAACTCTGTTATATAAATACAGACATATACCTCCTCACAATGTAGTAATTTCCAACAGAAAGAAGTCCATAAGGTAGTTTGTTCTTCAAGTGTAGAGCAACTTATTCACAGTAACTGAACTAAAACTTATTAATATTAATAAAATGCTGGTTCCTCCAAATGGCCCCTCTCAATAATGAAATCTACATTTCAATGCACTATGATCTAGATCAACCATTCCCACGGCCGGCCTCCTAGCCTGCCCACTTTTCCCCTGGTATGCCCAGTCTCCGCTCCCTCCCTCAGGGTATGTCTACACTACGAAATTAGGTCGAATTTATAGAAGTAGTTTTTTTAGAAATCGGTTTTATATATTCGAGTGTGTGTGTCCCCACAGAAAATGTTGTAAGTGCATTAAGTGCATTAACTCAGCGGAGTGCTTCCACAGTACCGAGGCAAGCGTCGACTTCCGGAGTGTTGCACTGTGGGTGGCTATCCCACAGTTCCCGCAGTCTCCACTGCCCATTGGAATTCTGGGTTGAGATCCCAATGCCTGATGGGGCTAAAACATTGTCGCGGGTGGTTCTGGGTACATATCGTCAGGCCCCCATTCCCTCCCTCCCTCCGTGAAAGCAGCAGCAGACAATCGTTTCGTGCCTTTTTTCTTGAGTTACCTGTGCAGACGCCATACCACGGCAAGCATGGAGCCCGGTCAGGTAACCGTCACCGTATGTCTCCTGGGTGCTGGCAGACGTGGTACTGCATTGCTACACAGCAGCAGCAACCCCTTGCCTTGTGGCAGCAGACGGTGCAGTAGAACTGGTAGCCGTCATCGTCATGTCTGAGGTGCTCCTGGCCACGTTGGCCAGGAGCACCTGGGCAGACATGGGTGCAGGGACTACATTAGAAGTGACTTGACCAGGTCATTCTCTTTAGTCCTGCAGTCAGTCCTATTGAACCATCTTATGGTGAGCAGGCAGGCGATAGGGATTGCTAGCAGTCCTACTGTACCATTTTCTGCCAGGCAGGCAAGAGATGAGGATGGGTAGCAGTCCTACTGCACCATCTTCTGCCGAGCAGCCATGAGATGTGGATGGCTTGCAGTCCTTCTGCACCGTCTGCTGCCAGCCAAAGATGGAAAAGATAGATGGAGTGGATCAAAACAAGAAATAGACCAGATTTGTTTTGTACTCATTTGCTTTCCCCCCTCCCCCGTCTAGGGGACTCATTCCTCTAGGTCACACTGCAGTCACTCACAGAGAAGGTGCAGTGAGGTAAATCTAGCCATGTATCAATCAGAGGCCAGACCAACCTGCTTGTTCCAATAAGAACAATTACTTAGGTGCACCATTTCTTATTGGAACCCTCCGTGAAGTCCTGCCTGAAATAGTCATTGATGTAAAGCCACCCCCCTTGTTGATTTTAATTCCCTGTAAGCCAACCCTGTAAGCCATGTCGTCAGTTGCCCCTCCCTCCGTCAGAGCAACAATCCCTCCGTCAGGCAGACAATTGTTCCGCACCTTTTTTCTGTGCGGACGCCATACCAAGGCAAGCATGGAGGCCGCTCAGCTCACTTTGGCAATTAGGAGCACATTAAACACCACACGCATTATCCAGCAGTATATGCAGCACCAGAACCTGGCAGAGCGATACCGGGCGAGGAGGCGGCGACAGCGCGGTCACGTGAGTGATCAGGACATGGACACAGATTTCTCTGAAAGCATGGGCCCTGCCAATGCATGCATCATGGTGCTAATGGGGCAGGTTCATGCTGTGGAACGCCAATTCTGGGCTCGGGAAACAAGCAGAGACTGGTGGAACCACATAGTGTTGCAGGTCTGGGACGATTCCCAGTGGCTGCGAAACTTTCGCATGCGTAAGGGCACTTTCATGGAACTATGTGACTTGCTTTCCTCTGCCCTGAAGTGCATGAATACCAAGATGAGAGCAGCCCTCACAGTTGAGAAGCGAGTGGCAATAGCCCTGTGGAAGCTTGCAACGTCAGACAGCTACCGGTCAGTTGGGAACCAATTTGGAGTGGGCAAATCTACTGTGGGGGCTGCTGTGATGCAAGTAGCCCACGCAATCAAAGATCTGCTGATATCAAGGGTAGTGACCCTGGGAAATGTGCAGGTCATAGTGGATGGCTTTGCTGCAATGGGATTCCCTAACTGTGGTGGGGCCATAGACGGAACCCATATCCCTATCTTGGCACCGGAGCACCACGCTGGCGAGTACATAAACCGCAAGGGGTACTTTTCAATAGTGCTGCAAGCTCTGGTGGATCACAAGGGACGTTTCACCAACATCAACGTGGGATGGCCGGGAAAGGTACATGACGCTCGCATCTTCAGGAACTCTGGTCTGTTTCAAAAGCTGCAGGAAGGGACTTTATTCCCAGACCAGAAAATAACTGTTGGGGATGTTGAAATGCCTATAGTTATCCTTGGGGACCTAGCCTACCCCTTAATGCCATGGCTCATGAAGCCGTACACAGGCAGCCTGGACAGTAGTCAGGAGCTGTTCAACTACAGGCTGAGCAAGTGCAGAATGGTGGTAGAATGTGCATTTGGACGTTTAAAAGCGTGCCGGCGCAGTTTACTGACTCGCTTAGACCTCAGCGAAACCAATATTCCCACTGTTATTACTGCTTGCTGTGCGCTCCACAATATCTGTGAGAGTAAGGGGGAGACATTTATGGTGGGGTGGGAGGTTGAGGCAAATCGCCTGGCTGCTGGTTACGCGCAGCCAGACACCAGGACGGTTAGAAGAGCACAGGAGGGCGCGGTACGCATCAGAGAAGCTTTGAAAACCAGTTTCATGACTGGACAGGCTACAGTGTGAAAGTTCTGTTTGTTTCTCCTTGATGAACCCCCCCCCCCCCCGCCCCTTGGTTCACTCTACTTCCCTGTAAGCTAACCACCCTCCCCTCCTCCCTTCGATCACCGCTTGCAGAGGCAATAAAGTCATTGTTGCTTCACATTCATGCATTCTTTATTCATTCATCCCACAAATAGGGGGATGACTACCAAGGTAGCCCAGGAGGGGTGGTGGAGGAGGGAAGGAAAATGCCACACAGCACTTTAAAAGATTACAACTTTAAAATTTACTGAATGCCAGCCTTCTGTTTTTTGGGCAATCCTCTGTGGAGGAGTGGCTGGTTGGCCAGAGGCCCCCCCACCACGTTCTTGGGCATCTGGGTGAGGAGGCTATGGAACCTGGGGAGGAGGGTGGTTGGTTACACAGGGGCTGTAGTGGCAGTCTGTGCTCCAGCTGCCTTTGCTGCAGCTCAACCATACACTGGAGCATACTGGTTTGATCCTCCAGCAGCCTCAGCATTGAATCCTGCCTCCTCTCGTCATGCTGCCGCCACATTTGAGCTTCAGCCCTGTCTTCAACCTGCCACTTACTCTCTTCAGCCCGCCACCTCTCCTCCCGGTCATTTTGTGCTTTCCTGCACTCTGACATTATTTGCCTCCATGCATTCGTCTGTGCTCTGTCAGTGTGGGAGGACAGCATGAGCTCAGAGAACATTTCATCACGAGTGCATTTTTTTTTCTTTCTAATCTTCACTAGCCTCTGGGAAGGAGAAGATCCTGTGATCATTGAAACACATGCAGCTGGTGGAGAAAAAAAAAAGGGACAGCAGTATTTAAAAAGACACATTTTATAAAACAGTGGCTACACTCTTTCAGGGTAAACCTTGCTGTTAACATTACATACATAGCACATGTGCTTTCGTTACAAGGTCGCATTTTGCCTCCCCCCACTGCGTGGCTACCCCCTCAACCCTCCCCATGGCTAACATTTCTGTTCAGCCACAGGCAAACAGCCCAGCAGGAACGGGCACCTCTGAGTGTCCCCTGAAGAAAAGCACCCTATTTCAACCAGGTGACCATGAATGATATCTCACTCTCCTGAGGATAACACAGAGAGATAAAGAACGGATGTTGTTTGAACGCCAGCAAACATACACTGCAATGCTTTGTTGTACAATGATTCCCGAGTACGTGTTACTGGCATGGAGTGGTAAAGTGTCCTACCATGGAGGATGCAATAAGGCTGCCCTCCCCAGAAACCTTTTGCAAAGGCTTTGGGAGTACATCCAGGAGAGCCGCGAATGCCAGGGCAAATTAATCCTTTCACATGCTTGCTTTTAAACCATGTATAGTATTTTAAAAGGTACACTCACCAGAGGTCCCTTCTCCGCCTGCCGGGTCCAGGAGGCAGCCTTGGGTGGGTTCGGGGTCCAGGGTGAGAAACAGTTCCTGGCTGTCGGGAAAACTGGTTTCTCCGCTTGCTTGCTGTGAGCTATCTACAACCTCCTCCTCCTCCTCCTCCTCCTCCTCATCTTCGTCCCCAAAACCTGCTTCCGTGTTGCCTCCATCTCCACTGAAGGAGTCAAACAACACGGCTGGGGTAGTGGTGGCTGAACCCCCTAAAATGGCATGCAGCTCATCACAGAAGTGGCATGTTTGGGGCTCTGACCCGGAGCGGCCGTTCGCCTCTCTGGTTTTCTGGTAGGCTTGCCTCAGCTCCTTAAGTTTCACGCGGCACTGCTTTGGGACCCTGTTATGGCCTCTGTCCTTCACGCCCTGGGAGATTTTGACAAAGGTTTTGGCATTTCGAAAACTGGAACGGAGTTCTGATAGCACGGATTCCTCTCCCCATACAGCGATCAGATCCCGTACCTCCCGTTCAGTCCATGCTGGAGCTCTTTTGCGATTCTGGGACTCCATCATGGTCACCTCTGCTGATGAGCTCTGCATGGTCACCTCTGCTGATGAGCTCTGCATGGTCACCTTCTGCTTGCCACACTAGCCAAACAGGAAATGAGATTCAAAAGTTCGCGGTTCTTTTCCAGTCTACCTGGCCAGTGCATCTGAGTTGAGAGTGCTGTCCAGAGCGGTCACAATGGAGCACTCTGGGATAGCTCCCAGAGGCCAATACTGTCGAATTGTGTCCACAGTACCCCAAATTTGACCTAAAGTCCTAGTGTAGACCAGGGCTTAGTGTGTATCCAGGCCTTTAGAATACCCTCTGTGGGGTCCAAATGAGGAAGGTGGTGGTGCATGCAAGAGGGAGAAGAGCCACTCAAGGGGGATCCACTCCCTGAACAGATTCCAATGGCAGAATGTGCATGTTTTGTTTCTTTTCATCTGTTTTATTTCCAGTTAAAATTAAAATTTATTCTTTCTTAATAAAAACTAATTTGACACAGTACTGGGTTTCATTTAAGAGCTGAATGATTCAAAATGTTTCTTTGTTAACCAGCAAGGACCGAATCTGACAAATAACCAGGTAAGATGACCCACAGTCTGGTACAGACTATGTAAAGTCTCACTTTACAGACCATTTCTCGTGAAAAAAGGATGCAAAGTCTACAAATATAAATCTTGGCAAAAAGCATTATTGAGTGGTCAAATCCAGAATTTTGAAATAATTAAATCTTGTAGCCTTGAAATATGTACACAAAAATTAGGCAGCACAGGGCTATTATACAACATCAGAAACAATGCAATAAGGGTCATGAATCTCAGGAGCACATCTAGTAGAATTCTGTACAAGCCTACCAGCTCTTCTTTCTGTATAGAATAAAATATCACTTTTCCCTCACATATAAATAGGAGCCACCTTTTGTCTTTCCAAGCAGGGAATTTTGGCTTGCACAGGAAAGCCATGGCAACTTAAAGTTTGACTCCAGTGTTAGCATGTCTAGAATACTTTACAACACCCAGGATGCTTAATGTGCTTATCCTATTGAATAAGTAGTTTTAATCATTCATCTATAAATCTCAAGCAATGAGTGAAAAATCTGATAAACATAAAAGTAAGCATAAAATGAGGTTTCACTGTGAAACTGCATCATAGAAATCTGAGATGGAAAAGACATTTAGATCATCTAGTCCCTTATCAATGTAGCTTTGTTTTCTACAGGATATTTTCTAGGGCTTTTTGTCCAGTCTAAAGGTTTAAATGTCCCAAAAGTCAGGGCTTCCACCACTTCCCTTAACTGACCATTCAATATTCGTATGGATCTCGCTTTCAGTAATTTTTTCCTTGATATTCAAGCTCATTTTGCCCTTTATATTCATTTCATTACTGCCATAACCAATGTGTCACTAAATTCTCTTTATCATTGGCATTTATATGCTTTAAAACTTTGTAAAATATACAAACAGAATACTATATTCCAAGCACACTCTTAATGTTTATAAATATTATACATTTATATTTGATACTTCTGATTATGTAGCTCCAAATCACATTGGCCTCTTTTTGTTTCTATATGTCTGTACAATCTGGCAGATAGGATTTTCAAACACACCTAAGGGTTTATCTAATTTGCTCCCACTATCATCCCTAGGTCTGTGCCAGAATTATAGCTTTCCAGGTTTCTCCCTCCCACTAAATAACACAGAAGTTTGTGATTTGTCTTACACATTTATATTTGTATTCTCGTCCATCTGTGGAACAATTTGTATGCAAAATGTCTGCCTCCTGTGCATCTTAGGAGCTCTGTCAAAATGGAATCATGACAGTTTGGCAAGAGGAGAAGGAGAACTCGTCAGGGTGGGCTGTTTTTCCCTTGAGTGCTGTAAGAGCTGGTCAGCTGGTAACGTACCTACACTAAGCTCCAACAGACCTAGAACTCTGCTTTGGAAAACTTTCCCAGGAGCAGCCTTAGGCCTAGCCCTACCCATTTTGGACTCTCAGGAGCCTCTCCTCCCCTACTTCTTTTCACTTACTGCTTGCTACTTGACACTTAAGGAAGAAAAGAAGCTTAGACCCTAGTTGTGGCAGCAGACAGCTGAGACACTGGGGAGCTTTGCAGGCTGAGCTAGTTTGGTCTGTGATAGGAAGAAGGTTTGTAGCAGAAGCAGGCTGTTAGGGATTGTAAGGAGAGTTTCTCTTCTATTCTTGCCCCCCCCCACACACACACATATTTTTGGGGTTTTGCCATATAATTTAGGCCTGATGTGTCACTTTGTACAAGAGGCATTGGCTATGTTTAACAAGTAGCACTGTAAAAAGTACCAACTATCTATGAGGTTATTAAAAACTGCCATAGGCTTGAAAGACCAATTTCTGTGCCTTTTGAAGTTAATTAAAATTCTTGTGTGCTTACACAATGCAAAGTAAGTCACTAGAGTCCCCTAGAAGGTTAAGAACAAACAGAATACTGGAGATATTGGTGCCATCAGTAGCACAGGAATAATAAAAATTAATGATGCATTCATGAACTTTGAGAAATACAAGTTTTAATAACATTTGTCTATTTTTAAAAGGTAATAATTTAAATCAAGGGGTGACTCAGATGCATCAAGGTATTATCATCTAATTTCTTCTATATTCAGTAATTTAGCAACTCATTTTACAACTATTCTTTTCCCAGAAAAGCCATCAGTTCTATTCAGCTCAAATTTGCCTCTGTGGCTTATGGAAGCTATAAAAGCTATATAGTTGCAAGGGCTGTACTCAATTTCTAAGTAGTAGTTAACCACTCATAAGTGGCCTGAGCAGAAGACAGACAGTTCAAGGCCAGAGAGCTGTGGTGCACAAGCAAAGGGCAGCTCATTTACAGTGTATGAGCTCTTCTACCAGCACTTCATAAGGTATGTCTACACTGCAATGTAAGATCGGGCTCACACTCAGGCTCAAGCCTAACCCCCCTTCCATCCACACACAAATCATGCTAACCCAGGGTTGGACCCAGGGTCACAGAACCCTGCAGGTAAGCAAGGTCTATGCCCAGGTCAAGTCCTGCCCCAAGGTTCGAGCCCTATCACTGTGCAGCGAAGACACAGCCCTGCTTGACTCAGTTCCTGCGAGTCCTGCAAAATGTATCCTACAATCCCATGGGCCAACTTCCTTTGTCCTCTTTATCCCCAGAATCTTAAATCTCCTCTGTTGAAAAAGAAAGCAACCACTCTTGGTGTACTGCAGCCGCTCAGTGAGTCAGCATTAACCCCTCCATTGTCTTCTGACCACTGAGCTACAAACGCCATCAGAGAGCCTTCTGTGTTTGCAATGGAGATTGAACAGAAAAAGCCTTTTGCAAATTGTGCTGCTTCATGGTCATGGGAGCACAGCCTGATCTTTAGTGCAAGGCCAGCAAAACTGTTGACTTTACTAGGAGTACTAGAAATGACCATGCATACTAGCAACTAATGAAGCTGGAAGTTTTGCAAATTTACTAGACCGGTGACCAGTGCAGGGAGCAGATTAAGTGGCTCAAAACTGAGTACCAGAAAACCAGCACAGGAACTGATGTGAGCCAGCAGCAGAGGATTCTGGGTCCATACCCGGAGGAGCTGATCTAACACCCCCCCAAGGAAAGACACAGATTTTTGCTAGGGTCATTGTAGTTTCTTAAAAATAACAACATGATATTATCATGCCTGTAGATAGGTGCCTCTGTAACCACTTACAGTATATTGAGCTTCCTGGAAACAGCGAACTCTGTGAGTGTGTTTGGGGACGTGTGTTGCTTCATAAATTTAGTCCATTTCAGTTACAGGTAGTCCATGCAGTCAAGAGGTGACAAAATCATTTGTTCCAAATATGCGTATGGTTTGAAATTTTGTCCAGCAATGTGCTGAGGGCGAGGAGGAGGAAGTCTTTGGATTTCAACATGTTTACATGTAGTCATAACTGGTTAAGCCATGTAGAAGCTAACGCATCATCCTGTTGAATCCCTCATGATTTCTGACCCAATCCTGGGTGCTGAAAAGCTGAGTGCTGATAACTTTTGCTGAAGCAGGAACTCCAGATAGATAGTCATATTTTGGGGAAGGGCATATTTCCATGGGCCACCTTGGTAGCTGACCATACCACACCACTCATAGTTATGCTGTTCGGTCACTATATGTTTGAATTCTTCACCTGCATACCCTGCAGGTTTCCCACCAGCAGCTTCAAATAACATCTCCCTTTGCCAGTTGGGCATCACAAGCACTGTGATGTCCTCCAAAATGTGGAAGGCTTGAAAGTGTACAAAAAGCTTTTGTAGCAGTGCCACGGACAGAAGTTTCTCCCAGCTCTGCTCCCCAAACCTAAGTAGTTTTGCAGTCTTCTAAAATAAAAAAAGCAGCTTCGCATTTTTTAAACTTACCATTGTGCCTGCAATTCTTTCATTGCGATTAACCAGGCTGTGTCCAGGGAGCTTCTGTGTTCTGTGGCATCCTTCTTACAATATATTAAAGTTCAGTTTGTAAAAGTATCATTTTATGTCCTTGAAATTCCACAAATATTTTTTTCTGTGTTGCTGAAGTAAGCTATTTGAGACAATAACCCTCTGTGTTTTGTCCTGTTCCAGGCCCCTCAACCTTTGCTGGCTGCAGTACCTCCTCAGCTTGCCCACTCTGTAGCAGAAATGGGCCATTGTAGCTTCATGGACTGTTCCAAGAGGAAGTGTTGCCATGATGAATTTATGGTTGAAGTTTTGGAGAGGGCCAACAAGCAGATCCAGTACCAAAGACAGAGGGACAGCATGCTGCAAGGCAACCAGAAAGCTCAGGTTGGCTGCATAGCGTCAGGACAGGGTTTCAGCATGGGGGCAGGAATTTACCTCATAGTTCTGGAAACAGGAATGGTGCGTAAGAGAGGGGGACAGAGCTCAGCAGAAAGACCTGTTTGAGTGGCTCAGATCACTAATGACTACACCAGTAACAGCTCCTGCTGCATCTCTCACAACACAGCTTGACTCCCCTGTGTGCTACTCTGTGCGGCAGTCCAGAAGCAGCTTGGAAGGCTCAATGGCTGGGTGGCCCATGCAATTGGGCCCCATGAGTGGCTGGGCAGGGCAGCTTTGCCCCCCATGCAGCCCTCCATATTGACCTACCTCCCACAGTGCCACATACATGGCAAATGGGGAAAAGAAGGGAAAGGAAAACAGGCATAGCCAAGCGGTGCCTCCCCATATTGGGGTGTCACAAGCTAAAGGGGAGGATTCGTGACCTCCACACATGTCTCCTCTCTGCCCCGTCCCGGGCCTGCTGCTGGGGGGCACTTGACCCTGCATGCCTCCCTGACGCATTGTCTCTGAGAACAGTTGGCCTGGGGAAATGCCATGGTAGGGGGCATGTGTCTTGTCCATGGTTTCACTGTTTTCACTTGTTCATGCACTTTGGGTTTTTATTTATTTATGTTTTTATTTTCTGTAAGGTTCCATTGTTACTGGGGTTTTGGTGTGGTAATGGCCTGCCTGGGAATGGGTGAACATTGTACTTTTCTCATACGTGTTTATAAATAAAGTTCTTTATTTAATCAAGAAAATGTATTTCTCTGACTGCTTCACATCGTATGATGTGTATTCAAAATAATAAAGGTAAACACATGATCAGGGACAATTAGGAATTCATACACAGACTATCCCTCAATATATTTACCTATAGCAATTCATACTTTATTCACAGTAAGGATTGATGTAAGGAAGTGATTAACTTCCCAACCCTTATTTCGCAAGTGGCCATGCCATTCTTAAGTACATTGCATGGCACAAAAACCGCCACACACGTCCCCAAGCACCCTACTCCTCCCCACAGTCAATGAGTTCCCAGACCCCCACAAGCACATTCATAAAAGGTACCATTTCCCTTCTTCCATTGAGCCATGCAAGTCCATAATGAGGGAGCACAAAGCATCCCTGTCTCCTGTTGCCTGGGGGCATCCAGCTCCAGCTGTGTAGGTGCACTTTGTGGCTGAGCGTGCCCATTCAGAGGCCACTCACTGTCATAGGTCCATTCAGGGGGGAAATGGCTCTCCTCTGGCTTCACAAACATTGTGAAGAACACAGCAAGCCATAGTGATTCAGACAGCATTGATGACACTGGCATCCAAATAGGTCTGTAAACATCTCAAATGGGATTTGAATCTGCCAAAAGCACATTCAACAACTATTCTGCACCTGTTGAGAGTGTAATTAAAACATCTTATGCCAGGGCCTCTAAAATCAGGGCACAGCTTTAAAACCAAGGCAAAAGGGGGAATGTGGGGTCCCCCAGAATAATGGTGGGGACAGTAACTTCATTTATGACAATGTCATTTGGTGGGAATAGTATCCCAGCTTGTCCATGTATGTATCAGAGGAAAACCCTGGCATTATGAACTTTTCCAGTACAACCTACTGAGATGTTAATAAATTACACTCTGTGGTCCTCGAGGGCCTGCATAACAATGGAGTAGCACCCAAGGGTGCAGTTTCTGTGCTCCTTGAGGAGGGCAAACTATGGGCACACAAGTTCCATCAATGGCCCCAGAGCAGTTTGGAAACCCCATTCTCTCAAAGCCAGCAATTACTTCAGGCATATCTTTTATGTCTGCCACCTTGGGATAAACCACACACTAATTGCCTCAGAAACCTCCACGACCACTTTATCCACAGTTGACTTTCCAACACCAAACTGATCTGCAACAGCTTCCAGACGGCTGTAGCATGGCTTATGGACTGGAAGGGGTGGCCTCATGCTTGTGTCTTTATGCTGAAGGGTCAGGACAAGCTGCTCAAAAATCTCCAGAAATTTAGCTTTCTTCATGCAAAAGTTCTAGACACACTGTTGGTCATTCCAGGTGTGCATGATGCTGGATCCCACCAGTCTATGTTTGTGGCCCTGCTCCAGAGCATGGTCTACATAAGGGGCATTGGAGACTGTACCAAGTATATTGAGAAGCATCAGCCAGTTTCAGTATTCCTCTTCCTCTGCCTTCTCCTCCTCCTGCTCCCTCATAAGCTCTGCCTGGTGGATCAGAAAATGCTGCTGAACTGTCCATCAGCATCTCGCAGAAGCTCTGCCCATTCCCTGACACAGGAAAGAACACACAAGCAAGATAATTCTTCAGAAAGTGCCTTCTCCATGTTTCCGGCTCTGGTAGCTGTCATTGCCAAAAAATGACTGCTCGACAGAATGTGTTGGAAGGCTGTTGAAGTTTCCTGTAATGTGCAGAGTGGAAACTCTGGTTTTCCCGCCATGCACCACGGTCAAAGGGCTAGAGTGAACACATTTCAGGTGGGCACTAGGGAGTCTGGGATATGACTCAGCTCTGAGTATTGCAGTGTGGATGCCAGAGCCCCAGGTTCAAGTTCAGGTTAGAAAATTCTTAATTTAGGGTTAAAACTCAGTGTAAACACTCAAGCCCTGGGTTCTCTTACCCAAGGTAAGTTGACTCAAGTTCCTCTGACCAATGGCTTACACTGCACTGTAGACAACCTTAGTGGCTCTGAAAGTCCTTCAGTGTGCCAGGCAATGTTTTATTAAAAACTATGGTCATGTTTTATTTTTTGGCATTTGCTGGTTGTCACTGGAATTACTAATTTCTGTGTTGTTGTTTCCCCCACTCTCCCCTAACTGAAATGTTAAGGAAAAATCCTACTTATTTGTCCTTCTCCAATTAAAACAAAAAGATCTGAGAAAGAAAAGCAAAACATGGAGTGGTTGTAGGTGTATACAGTGATTAAAAACAAACAAATCAAATCAAATATAATTGAGACTTCTGATAACAAGCCACTCAACTTCTACTTAGCCAGAACGTGCAAACACTATGTGCTAATAAAATAAGGCACATATAATTATGTTCTACTGTTATTCTAAAATGATAGTGCTTCTCGAATTAAGACAAGACAAAGATTTTAGGCCAAATTCTGCTCCGATACACAAAGTGAAAATCCAGATGACCTTTGTAAGTGACAACAGAACATGTCCCTATATCCTTCCATTATGAAGGATAATCCAGCACAGATGTAAAACAAAAATATGTATTTTTTCCTCTTTTTAGTTTTATACACCGGTGATCTGGATAACTCTGAATAGGCAAAGCCAGCATCTCAGACTACCTCCCTACTTACTGTAAGAAACCATACAAACCAGGAGATCACTTTCACACATCCCACCCCCTCCAGAGTAGGTTAAGAAAAAAGTTTAACTCCTTTAATGCAATTTTTCACACTGGAAAGATCTAACTAATGCAATACTTTTAAGTCTGTGTAGTATAAAAACGGCTTCAAAGAAGGATATGATTTGGTGTGAAGAATAATTTAAATGTTCTTAAAAAAAAAAACCTCACACGCATCACAACAAAAGACCCAACAAATCACAAATTCACATGTCTCCTCTTTGAAGATACTACTGGATTGGAGAAGGCATTTTCAAAAGGCAGTATGAAAAACTATTAACTATTTTTCTTATTTGAGCAGAGTTGCAAAAACTAAGGTTTGAAATTAGCTCCATTCCTTCTTCAGCTCCGCATCAGCTTCAAAAAGGGCTGCCAATGGTGACTAGGCATAACTGTCAAATTTCCCATCTCAAGTGAGAGCCTTCTGCAGATGTTATATCTGTTGCCAGGTTGCCCCAAATAAATTAGCTTTTAAATGTCCTAAAGAGAAAAATGTGCATGAGACAGACTACTTTTGAAAGTGTTTACTAATTATTTATATGCTTCATAACTGCTTCAGCAGTTCTGTAAGGATGATTTAGGCATGACTCACCACATTTGTCTAGACACTGTCTATTGACATCTTAACATTCCCTTTTCAAGGCCTTTTATGAAAAAGTAGTTGACTATTTTAATATTAAGCACCAATTAAAAATACCAAGATGCATAACTACAATGCACTTTAAGATGTAGATATATCATTAGTATTTATATAGAACCTAAAGTGTGCTCGGCATTTACAGAACATAGACAAGAACTTATACCTGCCCTAGAGAGCTTGCAACCCAAAGTCCTAGTCCTGCAAAAGGATCTTCTAATGTAGAAACTTATGTTCATGTGGAGTTCTATTGAAGTCAAAGGGATCCCAGGCAACTGTATGTATCTGTGCTGAAAGATCCCATTGCAGGATGGAGATTTATGTTTAGATACAGCATAGAACAAACAAACAAAACCAGTAAAAAGTAATTTGAATCGGATAAGGAAGAAGAGACTGAGCTGTCACCTCAATTATTTTTGTCTTCATCAATGTGTTAGCTACACATGCAAAACTGATTGTCATTAGATACAGTGGTGTGCATTACTCAACTATATCCTGTCGTATGTTGCTGCTTATATGTACGTAATTACATAAGTGGCTTGACAAATTCACTCACCCGGGCAAGTCATAAGCCACCACGTTTTTCATATTTGGCTATCAAAATATGATTAAGAAAAATAAAATTTACAGTTCTTATGATTGCAAAGTTTACTTTGAAAGGCTGCTGTAAGGGGGGGAAGTGGTCCCCTTTACTCTTTCCCCCCCCCTCAAGCCTCATCTACAAGGACTATGGGGAGGAGAGGGGTTTCTGGTACTCTTTCACATGCCTGATATCCATCTTTGGTCCTCCTCTTCTGTGAATATATCCAATATTTGACTCTGCTACTGATCATAGCTTTGCCAAGCAGCAGCTGGATAAAATTAACCAGATTCTTGTCAGAGTCATGGCTGCCAAAAGGATTAGGAATATCAATAGTAAAATTTATAAAAGTCTTGTTAAATTCACTTTTTACTACTTAGCAAAGCTATCACTGAAGGAGAATCATGGTAACTGTCTTTCTACAAAAAGAAAAGGAGTACTTGTGGCACCTTAGAGACTAACCAATTTATTTGAGCATAAGCTTTCATGAGCTACAGCTCACTTCATCGGAGCTGTAGCTCACGAAAGCTTATGCTCAAATAAATTGGTTAGTCTCTAAGGTGCCACAAGTACTCCTTTTCTTTTTCCGAATACAGACTAACACGGCTGCTACTCTGAAACCTGTCTTTCCACAGACTCAGGAAGATATTATTGCAATGTTTACCATTTCACATTTGGATTTGATCCTGTCTCATGGGACTGAAATGACAAAAGCCCTTAGGGTTAAGCACAACTAGGAACCTGTCTATGATATAATTTATAATCATGTGAGTGAAGACTACTAAATCAGGATCAGAATTTAAGTGTGGATAATCACTAGTAGCATTAGCATGTAGCCATTTCAAGAAACATTTTTTCTTTAGACTTTTAAACTTCCTTAATCTTGCCCATTCTCTAAGAGAACCCAGGTTAAAAAATGGATTTTATTTATGTCTTGAAATACTAGCTTTCCATGGTACTGGACTAACTCTCTGTTTCAACTACAGACTTTCAACCATAATGACACAATAACTGCACATTTATGGAGTAAAACAAAACAAAAATTCAAGCTGGTGGTGTGTGTGTAGAGAACACTGGCATAGGAAATTAGAATTAAATATATTACTGACTCCAGAAAGAGACTGTCTGACACAGTAAATTTAACATGAAAGCTGCCAAGCTGTCCTGCAATGGCTCAAGAGCATGAGTATCAACCTCAGGGAAGACTATTAAGAAGCAGGGCAAAAACCCCAAATTGGTTGTTAGTTTTATACTTATATTTCACCAACCAAATACCAAGTGTAAACTCCTCAGGCACTATAACAGCCTTAATGTGGAGTCACAGACAGCCCTCTTGGGAACTCCTATCTGTCTTGCCACCCAGGTAAGCCTACCTCTGTGACTTCGTAATAGATGGTCCCTTACACCACAAATCACAGCAATATTGAGGTTACTTCCAGTCCTAAGAGACTAGTCGCTTACCCCAGGTCAATTGCACCTTAGATCTCAGACCAAAGATAATGCTTGTAGCCAATCAAGTAGGAAAAGGAGTCAAGAGAGATAGTCACAGGGTTAAAGCAGGTAAACATACATACACAAATGAGTTACGATCTTAAATTTCAAAAACTAATTGTAGCTTCTATAATAAGCAAACACTATATGTCCTTTAGGGCTAAACCAGCTTAGCAACTGAGGATCCCTTGCTTATGCCTAAAAACCTTGCCCCTCTCCCAGGCCCCATTCCCCCAGATTTCAAGCAGCATAGAGATCCAGTTCCTTCTTATTAGGGGTTTTTATTCCCTTCCCACCCCTCATCCCCACCCCCATGTGCTCTCAGCTGTGAACTCTGCCGATGGGAGGAATTCACTTGTATGACTTCTCTTCATGGGGGGAAAAGAGCCAAACAACAAAGTCTTTTATTCTCTTTAATGTTTCACAGTAGTCTGTCTGGGTTGATAGGCCTTCCTCATTGGCCAGGACATAAAACCTTCTGATGGAGGCCAACTCTTTACACTAGTTAATATCTTTCTCTGATCTGGTGATTTACAGTCACAGAGGCTTACAATACAGATGCTTAAATATTACCTTACAATGTGGATCACATATTTTATAAGTGAGATTAATGCATGCGGCAACTCACAAACATCCCATAAAGTTTAAACACTAAACACATTCTTATAATTCTAATACCTGCTTTAACAATACTAACATACATGTGAGCCAGACTGATTGCAGCTATGTATTTGTCCATGTTCAGTTGAGACATGAGAGATTTGGCATGAGCTGGTGCTTTGTCTGACAGTGTCACAGAAGCATTTAAAAAGATTAAAAAGATTGCACATGCTTATGGTTCAAGTTCTAAACCGAAAAATATTTATTGCATATTGCTGTCTTGTAAAACTTTCTGCCACGGTGTGAATTAGAATCTACTTTCTTAAAGACCTATTTTTGTTGTGCTGTTACAGCAGGCCAATAATTTAAGTAATCCTTGTTGAGGAATTTAATTAACTGCGATTGCAATTAGGCTGCAGTGCCTCAGAAATTTAGGCTCCCTCATTAGCATACCTAAAATAATTATTTTAATAAAAATGGTGGCAATATAGAAATAGCACACATGAAATTAGTACAAAATACAGTAAGCCCAATTTTCTTTGGTAGAAAAGGAGTTAGAATTGGGGACTGGAGCTTAGGATGTCTCAGACGAAATTCTGGCCCCACAGAAGTGAGCTGGAGTTTTGCCATTAACTTCAATGGAACCAGAATTTTACCCCTAGATTCTGTTCCCATTTCAGCCATTATCTCTCTTTACAGTGAAGCACAAAGGGTTGTCCCAAGTTGAAAATGAGACCCCTTCAGTTACTACACCCTATTCCTTGCTAAAATATGTGGGGAGGGCTATAATCACTTTTTCCTTTTTAAGAATGTATGTATGTACATATTTATGGTTTTCTGTCCCCTGTTTCAGTAAAACAGACCTGTCTGGAAAGGGAACTTGAAGTTACTTATCAGCAACCATAATTCAAGGATGAGGCCTCTGTATATTCATACTTTTGGGATCGAGGAATTTGCACTGAGAATTTGCTTTAAGACCTTGCTACATCATCTCTATATAAATGAATACTACAAAGGTCCTCTAGTGACCTAATGTTCCAGAGATGCTGGGCAACTTCAGCTCCCATTTTTGACTGATTCAATGGAAGCTGCTGATGCTTAGTGACTCTGAAAATTAAGTAATAGGTGTCTGTCTCTCAAATTTTTCCCCTGACAATATTTGTGCCATTGTTTGGGAAGGAAAGAAGTTAGACTTTTGGGAGAGCAGTTACCAACATGCTCTACTTATTGTTTTCCATCCTCACTCGCTGGGTCATAACTAAAATTGAGATTATAAACTATTCGAGGCAGAGACTCTTTTCTGCCAAGCCTCCTATAGCCTTTTGGGCACTATCAAATTATAAATCAATGAACCATAATAAAGTGTGAGAGGTAAAACAAAATTGTTTGTTAATTTCCTTGATGTCTTAGAATACGGTAATCTAAATCAGCTCACTGGTTCTGTTTCAGTTTTCTCTCAAAAGCTAATTTTATCTAAGCATCTAAATTTCTACTCTTTCTTATGTTGAAAACAGATTTTTTAAAGTAAGGAGTTATTCAGCTATTTGTAAACATAATTTTAGCCCTTTCTTCATTTATTAATAGATCTTCTTTCTTTGGATCATTTTCTCATTCATATATTTATAAAAACCTTTTTATTCCCCTTAGCCTTATTATAAAGTTACTCATTCCATCTCCACATTAACTACTAAAGCTTACCACCATGGCCTTGACATTTTTTTTAAAAAGTTGCTGCAATACAATGGCAATAATGGCCACTTTGCAATGGAAACCTTTGCAATATTTTCGCTTAAAATATAACTCTACTAATCCAAGTTAAGAACATAAGAGCTGCCATACTGGGTCAGACCATGGTTCATCTTGCCCAGTATCTTGCCCATACCAGAGCTTTAAGGGAAGCATACAAAACAGAGCATGTGGTACACAGGCTGATTTCAGAGATGGGTTACATACTACAGTTAGTAGCTCTGCAATTTCAAATTGGAGTTCCTCCAGAACTCTTGGGTGAATACCATCTGGTCACTGTGACTTATTAAAGTTTAATTTATCCATTTGTTCTAAAACCTCTTCTATTGACGCATCAATTTAGGACAGTACTTTAGATTTGTTGCCCAGAAAGAAATGCTCTAATGTGGGTGTCTCCCCCACATCCTCTGCAGTGAAGACCAATGCAAGTAATTCATTTAGCTGGTCTGTAATGATTTGCCTTCCTTGGGACCTCCTTTGTTGTTAGTGGCCCCACTTCCTGCTTAACAGGCTTCCTGCTTCTGATGTACTTTAAATATTTTTTGTTAGGTTTTGTTTCTTTAATAAGTTGCTTCTCATATTCTTTCTTGGCCTGCCCTATTATACTTAACCTGCCAAAGTTTTTGCTCCTTCCTATTTTCGGCATTAGGATTTGACTTCCAAATTTTAAGGGACTCTTTTTTACCTCTAGCAGCCTCTATTTCTCTGCTGTTTAACTATTGTGACGTTATTTTGGTCCCCCTACTTGTTTCTGTAATTTAGTCTGGGTCTCTGTTATGTTTTTCTAAGTGGTCTCCATACTGCCTGCAGGCATTTTACTCTTGTGACTGCTCCTTTTAATACCCGTGTAACTAGAGTCCTCATTTTTGTGTCATTTCCCTTTTTGAAGTTAAATGTTACTGTGCTGGGCAGGGTTTTGGTGTGTGTTTTACTCCCTCCAAAGACACTAAATTTAATTTGATTATAGTCACTATTACCAGACAGTTCAGCTATAGTTACATCATGTACCAGTTCCTGTGCTCCATTTACAACTAAATCATGAATTGCCTCCCTCCCCTTGTGGGTTCCAAGACTAGCAGCTCCAAGAAGCAGTCGTTTATGGTGTCTAGAAATTTCTCTGTACCACACCCTAAGGTGACATATATTCAGTTAATATGAGGATAGTTGAAATCACCCATTATCATTGAGTTTTCTGGTGTTGTAGCCTACCTAACCTCCCTTAACATTTCACAATCATTGTCACCATCATTGTCAGGTGATCAGTAGCATATTTCACCAACAACTAATTATTATTAGCTAATGAATTTGTAAATATATACCTCCCAATTAGCAATGTTTGCCACCCATCAGACTTAGCCCAGCTATTCATATTATCAGTCTATATTTAATATTGTCTCATTCTGACAAACATATTACTGTAGTAATCTCAATTACTGTGCAAATACTGTACTTTCTCAATTATATGCAAGTGGCATTTACACCTTGTCATTGCATGCAAAAATTTAAAACTAGTACAATACTACTGAAATGTTAAAAAATATCAGTATTAAATGTTGGCATACCAGAGCCGCCATTGCCCAGCCAGTCTTGTTGTAGATGAACTCCAAGTTATTTCTTCGCAAGTACAGCAAGCCACCAACAAGTGACACTAAAAGAGCCAGTGCAATAGTGCCTGAATAGTTCGGAGGCCTGAATACCCTAATCTGCGGGAGGGGGGAGAAAACGAAAGCATCAATTATTCTTCCATTTTGTGACAAACAGAAGTGATGCATTACACACACACACACAGTAGTAACCCGTCTACTACTGAATGCACAGTATTCTCTATGTACTTGTACAGAGAATACGTATTGATGATAGGCAATATTGCTAACACTGTCACACAACTGGGACTCAATATATGACAGATTTGGGAGAACTCATCCCCTTTCCTTTTTCCAGCCCCCACTTAGCCCTCCGATGAGTGGAGGGCACTCGGGTCTCAGTAACTGCCTGGATCCAAGCTGGGAAGGGGAAGCACTGATGGCAGCCTTCCGAAATAGGTGGAAGTGATTAAGGGGAAAAAAGATCACCTGCACTGAATGAGTTATTGACAGGTATTCCCAGATTTAAGTGAATAAAGCTGTGGCCTAATTAAACCACATCCACTGCATCTTGTCTGTCTTCCTGCATGACAGGGACACAAGTATAGATGATAAGTAATATTGCTAGCACAAGATAAAATTTTGTTTCTGAATATATTTTAAAATCTGAGGATAGTCCCTTTGCATATGACTGAATTGGGAACTTAAGCAGTATGTTTCTTTATTATTTTAGAAAGTTTTTGATTTCACCTTTAAGGAACAATTGTATATAATATTCAACTATATAAAAATAATTAAGTAAGTTTCCTCAACTTATTTGCAGATTATTATGTCTGTGCCAATATTTTGGCATAAAACACTTTTGAAACTTCAGACTTTGTTTTTTAAGTAACATTGCAAATACACTTACATTTATCAACTAATTGTCACAATATTATCACTCATTTTGTGCTAGAATGAGACTGGATAAAAATGTAACTACCAAACCAAGACTGCAATGCAACGTTCAAATTGCTGAAGTTACCACAGTGCGCTCAAGTATCACAGCTCATATTTGTATTTTAACCTATTTTTGTGGATTTCATTTGATAAATAAACATACATGAGGGGAAAAACAGTTCTTGGTATCAGTTCATCATAGAATAGACAGATAAGTTTGGATCTGTCTTAACGTTGTCAAATGACTTACATGAACATCCGTTCTGTCAGCTATCCATTTAGCTAGCTGCTCTGCTGCAAATCCTATTCTCTGCAGGTCGAAGGTGTCAGCTCTCTTGGGTTTACCTTTCGGAGGAAAATGCATGAATGTCGGAGCAGAGTTCATATTGAGCTACAAAAAACAGAAGGCACCACAATATTAAATAACTCAAACATGCTTTGTGCAACTGTTTGCCTTCTTCCTACCATAGACACTGGCAAGATACCATTAGTCAGAAAAATATTAGTGGCTTTCCAAAGTTTGAAATAACTATTTTCAAACATTTAAATATAGTTTTCTATTACTGAAAAAGTGCTGAGAGCTAACATTCCTTCAGTTTCTTCACTAGGGGTTTTTAGGGCACAGTAGTCATTTCATAAACCATATTTCAATTTTAAGCATTCCTTTGTTGGGTATTTTTCCTAATATGCTCATTTATGCTGTTATATAACTAGCAAAGCAGCATCTTTAAAAATATTGTTTGTATTACACAAAGTCACAAGACAAACTACATCCCAACCTTGAAAAAAACTTAAGCACATACTTAAGCACATACTTAAATGCTATGTGGATGTTAATGTGACTACTCACAGTGTGTGAAGTTAAGCATACATGCAAATCTTTAGAGCACTGGGGTCTTAAATATTAATTCATCCTGTAAATGTTCCCAATATTATCAATTTGAAAACAAACAGAAAATAGTGACAGGCCCCCCTGCTGGGCATTTTAAGTGAAAAAATTATTCCCCAGCAAGATGAACAAATGCAATTTGCATTGCTTATTTGAACATGTGGTGCATAGACAGGGAAATATATTTTACTATATGAAACATCTCACAGTATTTGGATTTCAGAAAATAATGCAATACATTTATCAAGTGATTTGAAATTAAATATATAATCATTGGAAAAAATGGAAATGATTAAATATGAATGAAATTATTTGAGTTCTCTAATGACACAAGGGCAGTGACATTTTATTTACCTGCCGTGCTTGCTGCTCTCCAACAAAGTCAATGTTATTAAATTACATAAATGCTTTAGTTAAACATCAAGTACAAGTTCAATATATAATTTATGAAAAATAAACTCGATACTAAAATATTATTTTCTTCTAAATACAATACGCCCCATCCTTTAATGAACAACTGTTGAAAGAAAAATATTTGTGTGAACCGTGTTAAGAAGAATGTTGTAAAACTATTGAATTTAGTGGGATACTCAGATATAGAAATCTTCTGTTTGGTATTGTGGTAAACCCAGGACAAACAGCTACAAAAGGGGGAGGGGGATAGTAATTAGTCCTAGGGGATTAAAAGGCCCCTCCCTATCCACTGAAGAGAAAGAACCAGGGGGCAATAAGGTTCAGCTGGAAAAGGGGTTGCTAGGGAACCAATTAGGTTCAGCTGACTCCAACTACTTGGGACCTTTTTAAACCCTCCCCTGGGTGGTAGGACGGGAAGAGTGAGAGGAGCAGGGAAGTTGCCAGTAGGGTGTTTGCAGCAAGACACCAGACCTTCCCAGTAGGGAGGCTGCACTTGCTCCCCAGAAGGGAAGGAAAACAAGCACAAGGGACTGACTGAGAAGAGGAGTAGCAGGACCCTGTGCCACCTATAAGGATTTGCCTTGCCCGAAACCTGAGTCTCCAAGGCTAAAAAGAACTGAGCCTACTGAGGCGAATAAGGTATTTTGCCACAGTATATATTTTTTAAAGACTGCTGACAGCCTGGTTGCACCAGACTGTTTCTACATAATCAGAATGAAAGGTGAAATCAAATCAACTGACATGCTTTTATGTCCTCTCTGAACCACTACACAGCAACAGCTTAGCTATGAGTATTACAGTCAAGAATTAAATCTCCTGTGCTATTATAATTAGTTCAGATGTCCACTGTCTTGTTACGTTTGCCTATATAAGCTGATAAAACAAATACCTACATGACAATATGCTCACTTGTTAGTTACTCTTGTTTTCAGATATCCAAAATAGCTGGAGTTTTCAAAGACCATGAACAAAACACAATGTGGATATAAGCAAGTGTAAGTCCACTGACATAAATGGAGTTTTATCTCTTTACACCAGAATGAACTGGGCCAAATGCATCTACTGAATATAATTTGCTCCATGTGTGTGCAAAAATGCATATCTGAACTAAAAATAAAATGCAAAATTTAGAGCATGTTATTTATATACAATGTGGTCCAACAGTTCTGTTGGAAAACCATCTAAGTTTACTGTGTATTGTTTTAAACACTGTAGATCTGCTTTTTTTGCTTCATAGTTTAATATCTCACAATTAACCAAAAGGGAGTAAAAATGGTTAGTAACTTCTGCTGCTGCTGCTTGCTTTTATTAATTCATCTTCTAGTGCCAAGCAGGGGGCTAAGCTTCAAAGAGAAGAAAATATTTTTCTTTCTTGAATTATGATTCAAGTTGAACTTGAGCTGAGTACCCAAACCAAAGAGAATTTGCGGGACTAGCATATTTGCTAATAATTGGTTCTCCACACTGTAAAGTAACCATAGCTATTTACAACAATTCCCACTCTTTTCTAAAGAGTTCCAAGACTGATATTTTACAAAGATAAAAAGGGTATTAAATATTTAAAGTCTTCATGAAAGGTGATATTTGTTAAGTGCTTTTTTATGTCAAACTTCCCTATAGGTTCTCTTAACTACAAATGTGATTTTTCACTGCACTTCACAGCATTTTGGAGTCCATTTGTTTTACAATGCCCAATGGAAGCAACCAATACATTAACAATGGCTTGATAAACTTGATATTACCATATTTGTTTTTGGTTGACTACATATGACGTAGCAAAATTGGCCATTTTGCATTTTTGGTGTTTCTTGCTATAGCTACCTTGGGTGCATTAGAGAAATTCCTGTGACTAACAGTATTCCAGACTCTCTCCTCCCTCTCCCCCCCCCAATAATTCTTTTTTATATTAAACAAAAAAATCATAGTACTTAAAATGTGATATATATTAAAGACATCATTCAACACCTTTTACCTGTTGAAAAACATCTGCTCCTTCATCATAATCCACTATAGTGAAGAAAAGTTTATTAGAAAAAGCAGATGAGTAGCGCCATGAGTTGGCCAGCACTTGATATTCTTCATTAGCTTGCCTGTAAGGGAAAAAGGCATAGATACCTATAATTTTTATCTGTATGTAATTGACTCCCAGTAAAGATTCCATAACCAATTGTAACAACTGCAAACCAAACAGAGGGATTAACTAAAACTCCAGCAAACACATTCTCAATTCTCTACCAAAAAAGGCTTTGGCCAGTATGGCAAGATGATAGGGGGGTTGTTGTTGTTGTTGGTTTTTTGTTTTTTCCAGAATTACAATTAATTTATAATGGGTGAGGTAATATATTTTATTGGATCAGCTTCTTCTAGTGAGAGAGAGAAGCTTTCAAGCCACACCAAGCTGTTCTTCAGTTCTGGGAAAGGTACTCTGAGCGTCACAGCAAAATGGTTCAATAAAAGATATTACATCACCCACATTGTCTCGCTAATATCCCAAGACCGACAGTTACAACTACATTGCATGCAGTTAATTTATAATAGCTATCTAAGCAACAAAACCCACATTCAAAATACGAATGAAAATGTGTTTTAACATTTTTAACATAAAGCTTTACAAACAGTGTCAGTTAAATGCTCCTATAGTTTGTGCTGGAAAATATGGGCCCAAACCTGCAAACTGATTCATGTAGAGACATCCTTGTGGCAATGCAGATCTAGTATCAGGATTTATATGCTCAAAACTGCTCCAAATAAGCATCAGTTCAGACTAGTAGAACACAGAGCAATATACCAAGGGTGCCCAAACTGTGGGTCGTGAGCCACATGCAGCTCTTTTACTGTTGAAGTGTGGCTCACGTAGCTCCCTCCCCCACACTCCACCTACCAGACTGGAGTGGGGAAGCTCAGGACTTCTGCCTTGCAGAGGGGTGGTGGGGTAGGGGCTTCTGCCCAGTGGGGAGGGAGGTCTTGGGACTTCAGCTCTGTAGGGCACACCTGCTGAGCCTCAGGGCTTCAGCACAAGTAAGGCTGAATCCCCGAGCCCCATCGGGCACCTCCGGCGGGGATGAAGCCCTGAGTCCCGGCAGGTGTGCCCCGGCTTTTGAATTTGTGAAGATTGTCATATGCAGCTTGGAGGGTCACTAAGTCTGGCCACCCCTGCTATATACCAATGCAACATTCCTCCCAGAACAAAGGATACATGGAAAGAGCTCTGCCAATACTACACTGAAAATTGTTGTGCCACAAAAGGAGTGGTAGTGGCAGATCTAAAGGGGGTGGGGTTGCCAATAACATCCTTGTTCGACATTCTTTCCTACAAAAAATATTTTAAAACCAACACACAAAATATAGTTTTTGCAGTCTGTAGTAATTTCTATCAGCATTAGAAAGTCACATTTTCCCTCCAGCAGGCTCCCTACCCCCAAACCTCAAGGAAGAGCCAGAGGGAAAAATAATGCAGCATGACACTACATTAACTTTTGCACTCGCCCTCTTGGTACTCAGAAAATCACTTTAAAAGCAAGATTTGGGGGGAGAGGAGTTGAGGGGATGAGAGAGCAGCATTACCAGTGAAGAAGTTATCTGCATAGCCCTGAAGCCACACAGACTTGGGGGCAAAACTGTACAGTTTATTAGGGGGCATCGCAAAGTTACCGAGGGGATCTTTGTGGCAATTTCCACCCCACAGAGCTCCTTCTTTGGATATTTATTTATATTACAGAGCCCCGTCCTTTATCTACCTGTCTTTTCGGATGGAGGGATACAGAAATAGTATGAACACATTTGTTTTTAAAACTTCTGTCTGAAGGTTGTTTTTGTAAAGCATGTTGCATGCACATTATGGCGTGGTATACAGGTATTAAAAGCAACTATTTGGCTACCCTTGCAACACTTGTCTATGATTTGAGTTACAATGCATACAGACAGATTATATATATATATATATATAGGAAGGAAGAAAAGGGAGGCAGGTATAAGCAGTCTTTCATAAAGAGGTGTTGAAAGCATGCTTGTTCTTCTCATTAAAAACAAGCCATACTACTGAAGTCAATGCCACCTCAGCACTTCTGGAGCTGTGTGTACCAAGAGAAACAACATGCATGGTTAAATGCACCACTATAAAAATAAAAAGTGAAACTTGATCATCACTTTAAGTCAATCTCAGATGCAGTACAATGAAAACCTAACTTTTACCCTTGTCAATTATTTTTTTAAAAAAATCTCATTTGGTAAACTAGATTTGAAAGGTCAGAAAATATTGAACTTATGCACTTGTTTGGTATTTCATACTGAAATAGGCTAACATGTTCATCGGCATCCTGAAGAGGGCAGTCAAGCAGCATCAAATGAATGCTGCAAATGCTTAAGTAATAACTGTAGGGCACTGTTGTGTTAAACCTGTTATATTAAAACCTTACCATTTTTATGATCAGAACAAGATGATAACAGCATTTCATCTTGATGCTATCATTCTCTTTATTCTACCCTTTCATATTTTTACAGATATTCATGTAAAATCATAATTACAAATTATAGTTATGCCCCTACTAGTTAATAAAAGTTTCTTAATTTTTCCCCATCTTTGCATACTTTGCATCTTCAAATTAAACCAGTTTCCAATTTATTTAATGGACATCTGTCTTTTCAGAAGAGAGCTTAGCTTCTGAGTTTTTGTTTGTTTTTATGTGTCTACTTGCATGTTCTGCAACAAGGTGGTTTTGGAACACAATTTTTAGAACTTACTGAAGGTAACTTAGCAAAGTATTCTGTAGGACTTCTCAAGAACAGCTTTTATAAAGACACTGAAAAGAGCATTCTATAAAGAGCAAAAGTGGGTAAAATTCAAATATTTGCACTTTAATATTGAAGCTAGCTCTTAATTCAAGTGGTGAGCAGGTGGCTGAAAAGATATACCTGTCTCTCTTTTGAAATCAATGGGACTACTCAGTGTATGAAGTTATGCATGCACGCAAGTCCTTGCAGGATCGGAGTCTAATTAAAGACAACACAGAAGTGGGCATAAAAAATAACTGAAAGGTCTGGAGAAGGAAGGATGAGACTGACAGTGATAGGTTCACACAATTTGTTACGTGGTCTAGCTATGTTCACAACCAGATATTATGTATTGTAATAAGAATGATATGATACTATCTCCATAATGTCTCTCTACCTACTTGGATAGCAGTGATGCAATAAATTATATCTAATAGCCTTCTGAAGTGATTGGGAACTCCTATCTGGACTCTGAAAAATACTAGGCAACACTGTTCCAGAAATGGTAGTTCTCTAGGGGATTGCATCTCAGGTGCAAAAAAAAAAAAAACCAAAACTTTTTGTTTTTGTTTTTTTTAATTGGAGTCTTACTACCGAAAAGGCTATAGATATAGTGCCATCATCTTCCAACTAGCTGTGTGAGCTGCTATGAAGAGGTATGGGAGGAACTGTATTTGACTCTAATTGGAGACTTACTACCGAAAAGGCTATAGATATAGTGCCATCATCTTCCAACTAGCTGTGTGAGCCGCTATGAAGTGGTATGGGAGGAACTGTATTTGATCTTGGCATGAAAGGACTGCATGATCAGACTAGAAATAGACCCTAATGCTGCTAGTTTGGCATTACTTTTTCATCAGGCTGAGCCAGAAAGGAGCATAGAGTATCTAAGAGCAGAAATAATGTTACTGTTATTACCACCATTTAAGAGTTTAGGCAGAGGTGGTAGCACTGCAGTACCAGCAATGACAGCAGTATTATCTACCAGTAAGAGATGCAGAGACCAGGTTAGATGACATACTGCCATCTAAACATTCTTTACCTAGGATATTCAGTATTTTGACAATAGTTATTGTTGGCAGCAGGTCGTACGAGCTGTTTCCTTTCCTGCATGACACATACTTATCATATATTAAATTATGGGTTTGATATTTCCAGAAAACCAGATTGACTAAATAAGCCAGCATCTATGCTTTGTTTTCTCTTCAGAGCCTATGAACAGCTGTAATTGCCAGCAGTTACAAGATACCATACAGCTCTTTATAAGAAGGCACATTTATTCGTAAGGTAAAAACACTACAGAGAAAATCTTACAAACAATTAAAAAAAAAAAAAACTACACACAAGCAAAAAGCTTACCAGAGGTCACCCCCTTACAATACCAACAAGGCCTTAGCAGGGGTCAGTCTTTCAAACCCCACAAAGGGTTTTTTTCCCCCTGTGGTTGCAAGTTTGTAACAACCTTAGCTCAGAACTAGCACAACCATGAATAACTCAGTCTTTCCTTTATGCAGATTGGGCCTTTGATCTTGGCCTCATATAACAGATGATCAGCAAAGGCCCGCTCCTCAGTGCGTAGCTTCAAAAGGATTTTTTTTTTTGTAACTGGAGGTGGGGAATTTGCATTCATCTCCTCCTACATATTTCCCAGGAAATCTACTTCATACATATCATCCCAAAAGTACATTCTTGTCTGGCACATTGTTCAATACTGTTTTGATCATGTAGGCCTTACATTATATTTCCCTCTTGGAGAGGTTACATACAGTCCCAGCCCACAATAATACATAATATTGGCATTTAATACAATGAATTCCAAAATATATTTAAACCTAATAAGTTTTCTCAAGGATATTGCAGGAAATGGCCATATCTGTCACAAAGGGTTTTATTAAACAGAATCAATTCAGCAAAGAGGAGGGTTTTCTTTGTGTATGTGTCTACACAAAGAATCACATTTGTATAGCTTGAGCACTATTTGGTTTTCTGAAGGTGAAAATAGGAGCAGAACTAGAGAAAATTAGCTTAGTATAATGCTCGAGTAAGGACTTGTCTCCAATTAAGACACTAGAGCAACATACCTGTAGTTCTTTGGGTTATCCACCTCCCTGTTAGAATATAGGTATTCAGGCCTGTCTGTAAAGGCCTATACTCTAAGAATTTAGGTGTATTCTTATCATTTGGCTAGTTCTAGAGGTATAAAAGAAAGAATCAAAATCACTGTCTGCTGGTGTAAGGGCCTTCTCTTACTGTCACGTCTGAGGCCCTGTTCTTAGGCTAAGGCTTTTGGCTAAGCAGCAGAGGCAGCCATAAGCTAGGAAGCAACCGGTCACATCCTCACATTCCAAACTAGTCACATTGAAAGACGGTGCTATTGGGCTGTTAGGAATACAATCCTGTCCTGATTATGCCTATCACCTCCAGAGAAAGGGAAGTGCCTAGAAAATGTAAAAGGAAACAGCATCCTGTCTGGCAAGAACTCACTTATCAATAGCTGGGATGTGAAATCCTCACTTCTGTATTGTTTTGTCATTACAGTTCCCACTTTGCTATTGTTTGTCTGTATAATCTCTCTCTGGTTCTGTGATTGTTCCTGTCTGCTGTATAATTAATTTTGCTGGGTGTAAACTAATTAAGGTGGTGGGATATAATTGGTTACATAATCATGTTACAATATGTTAGGATTGGGTAGTTAAATTTCAGGAAAATGATTGGTTAAGGTATAGCTAAGCAGAACTCAAGTTTTACTATATAATCTGTAGTCAGTGAGGAAGTGAGGGGGCGTGGGGGTGGGAATGTGGGTGGGGGAGATGGGAACAGGGAATGAGGGTGGGTGTGTGGGTGGGGGAGATGGGAACAGGGAATGGGGGTAAGGAAATTGGAATCATGTTTTGCTAAGGGCAGGAATGGGAACAGGGACACAGGTGTAAGGCTCTGTGGTGTCAGAGCTGGGAAAGAGGATACTAAGGAAGGAAACTGGAATCATGCTTGCTGGAAGTTCACCCCAATAAACATCGAATTGTTTGCACCTTTGGACTTCGGGTATTGTTGCTCTCTGTTCATGCGAGAAGGACCAGGGAAGTAAGTGGGTGAACGAATAAGCCCCCTAACACTCCCCAAGAGGCGATCGCTAGGTTAACAGACGACTTCTTCCATCAACCTAGCTCTGTCTACATAGGGATTTAGGTCATCTTAACTATGCCCCTCCGGGGATGTAGATTTTTAACGCCCTGACTGGCGTAGATAAACCAATTTTCAACTGTAGAGCAAACCAAATGGAATAAAATTGAGAGCAAATGTACGCAGAACATTAGGAAAAAAATCAGTAAGATCTATTAAGATGTGAAATGATCTGCCCAGGAAAGTGATGAAAGCATTATCACATGGTACATTAAGTAGATTAAACAAAATACTAATAACTATACAATAGGCAACAACTTGCATTGGCAGGGGAATGGACTAACAGAAGGTCTAGAAGGTCTTTTCCATCTCTTTGTAATAAGATTTGTTCATTGCTACTCTTTTCCAGTACAATTAGTTTGCTGTTTGTTACTTGGAATAATATTTTTCCTAACAATAAAAGTGTTTAAATATTAACTTCCTGCTTGCAACACAACAACAATTTATAACTAAGTTCTTTGGCCATGAGTCTGGGAAGATCAACAAACATATATGTAGACCCACACCTATCTTAACCAAATATGGTTAAGATGCATTGAAGTTTCTGCAACTCCATGTAGAAAATTTATCACATATATAATAAAAATACTACAAAGTGTAGAAAATTCAAACTGCATAACAGAATTTTCATACTCTTTCTACAGACTAGTCTTTGATCATCAGTGAAAGTCTGAACTCTGTCAGGTGTACTGGAATACTTAAAGCTGTCCAGTCCAGTCTAGATTTTGGTTTTCTGCCTTGAAGGGTTCCTCCTATGTAGCAAATGTTTCTTCAGGTGATTGCTCATATCAATTCTAATTAGGTGTGTGCGCGCCATGTGCACAGTCGTCGGAAAGTTTTCCCTTAGCAGCTCCTGTCGGGTCAGCTGTGGAGCCCGCTGGAGTGGCGCCTTCATGGCGCTGCATATATGCCCCTGCTGACCCGGCCCCTCCTCAGTTCCTTCTTACCACCAGTGACTGTCGTTGGAACTGCAGTCGCTTGCTTAGCAAGTTGTAGTTTAGTTCTTAGTAGTAATAATTAGTGTATATAGTGAGATAAGGGTTGGGAGTGGGGGCTTTTCCCCAATACCTAACCCCCACACCTTGGCTTCTGGGCTATGCCGTGAGCCCAAGGGTTCAAACTCCGTTTTCTGAAGGTGGAGATTTCCTCAGGTCAATCTGTTTGCCACCCACGGCAACAGAAAGTGCCCAATGTTCTGCTCCTTTCAGAAGCATAGCACAGGCTCAACCACAGATGCATTCCTGCTACCCTGGGAAGGCCACCTGCTCTATGCCTTTCCCCTGATCCCTCTCATGCACAAGGTCCTACTCAAGGCCCACAGGAATGGGGCGGAGATCATTCTGGTAGCTCCAGCGTGGCCACTGCAACACTGTACACCGCCCTTCTGGAACTGTCGGTGGTCACCCCAATCACATTGCCACTCTTCCCTGACCTGATCACTCAGGACCACGGTCGTCTTTATCACCCCGACCTCCAATCCCTCCACCTCATGGCCTGGAAGCTTTCCGGCTGAACCCCATGGAGCTCGGAACAGGTAAGGAGGTCTTACTTGGCAGGAAAAAGCCCTCCACTAGAGCCACATATCTGGCAAAGTGGAAGAGGTTTAACTGCTGGTGTGACCAGCGTCATACACCCCCACTTCAGACACCTATCCCTCTCATCCTAGAGTACCTTCTGCACGTGAAACAGCAAGGCCTGGAAGTATCATCCATAAAGGTACACCTCGCTGCTCTCTCGGCTTTCCACCTAGGAGCGTCTGGATGCTTCGTCTTTGCCAACCCCATGGTTGGCCAGTTCCTCGAGGGTCTGGAATAGCTACATCCCCAGATTAGACAGCCTGTTCCTGCCTGGGACCTTAACTTGGTCCTCTCCAGACTAATGGGGCCCTCATTTGAACCACCGGTGACTTGCTCTACCTGTCATGGAAGGTAGCCTTCCTGGTTGCCATTACATCGGCAAGGAGGGTGTCTGAGTTAAAGACCCTTACCTCAGACCCACCTTATACATTTTTCCACAAGGATAAGGTGCAACTCAGACCTCACCCCGCCTCTCTTCCTAAGGCCATGTCACGTTTCCATACTGGCCAAGATATATTCCTGCCTGTTTTTTATCCTAAGCCTCATGCCAGTAGCCATGAGCGGAGGCTACACTCTGAATGTTCAGTGGGCACTAGCATTCTACAGCGAGTGCACTAAGCTGTTCAGGAAGTCGAACCAGTTGTCCGTAGCAGAATGGATGAAAGGACTCCCAGTCTCATCTCAAAGAATATCTTCCTGGATCACGTCCTACACCCGCACGTGCTACGAGCTGGCCAACATACCAGCCCTAGCACTTATGGCACTCCACAATGGCACAGGATTCATCGGCGGCGCTCCTATCTTTGAAAACTCGTGGCGAACGGGGGAAGTCCCGGATGACTGGAAAAAGGCTAATGTAGTGCCAATCTTTAAAAAAGGGAAGAAGGAGGATCCTGGGAACTACAGGCCAGTCAGCCTCACCTCAGTCCCTGGAAAAATCATGGAGCAGGTCCTCAAAGAATCAATCCTGAAGCACTTACGTGAGAGGAAAGTGATCAGGAACAGTCAGCATGGATTCACCAAGGGAAGGTCATGCCTGACTAATCTAATCGCCTTTTATGATGAGATTACTGGTTCTGTGGATGAAGGGAAAGCAGTGGATGTATTGTTTCTTGACTTTAGCAAAGCTTTTGACACGGTCTCCCACAGTATTCTTGTCAGCAAGTTAAGGAAGTATGGGCTAGATGAATGCACTATAAGGTGGGTAGAAAGCTGGCTAGATTGTCGGGCTCAACGGGTAGTGATCAATGGCTCCATGTCTAGTTGGCAGCCGGTGTCAAGTGGAGTGCCCCAGGGGTCGGTCCTGGGGCCGGTTTTGTTCAATATCTTCATAAATGATCTGGAGGATGGTGTGGATTGCACTCTCAGCAAATTTGCAGATGATACTAAACTGGGAGGAGTGGTAGATACGCTGGAGGGGAGGGATAGGATACAGAAGGACCTAGACAAATTGGAGGATTAGGCCAAAAGAAATCTGATGGGGTTCAATAAGGATAAGTGCAGGGTCCTGCACTTAGGATGGAAGAATCCAATGCACCGCTACAGACTAGGGACCGAATGGCTAGGCAGCAGTTCTGCGGAAAAGGACCTAGGGGTGACAGTGGACGAGAAGCTGGATATGAGTCAACAGTGTGCCCTTGTTGCCAAGAAGGCCAATGGCATTTTGGGATGTATAAGTAGGGGCATAGCGAGCAGATCGAGGGATGTGATCGTTCCCCTCTATTCGACACTGGTGAGGCCTCATCTGGAGTACTGTGTCCAGTTTTGGGCCCCACACTACAAGAAGGATGTGGATAAATTGGAGAGAGTCCAGCGAAGGGCAACAAAAATGATTAAGGGTCTAGAGCACATGACTTATGACGAGAGGCTGAGGGAGCTGGGATTGTTTAGTCTGCGGAAGAGAAGAATGAGGGGGGATTTGATAGCTGCTTTCAACTACCTGAAAGGGGGTTCCAAAGAGGATGGCTCTAGACTGTTCTCAATGGTAGCAGATGACAGAACGAGGAGTAATGGTCTCAAGTTGCAATGGGGGAGGTTTAGATTGGATATTAGGAAAAACTTTTTCACTAAGAGGGTGGTGAAACACTGGAATGCGTTACCTAGGGAGGTGGTAGAATCTCCTTCCTTAGAGGTTTTTAAGGTCAGGCTTGACAAAGCCCTGGCTGGGATGATTTAACTGGGAATTGGTCCTGCTTCGAGCAGGGGGTTGGACTAGATGACCTTCTGGGGTCCCTTCCAACCCTGATATTCTATGATTCTATGATTCCTGGCCCAGGTCCCGATACAAGAAATCTGCAGGGCAGCAACTTGGTCCTCGGTGCATAAATTCACTTCTCGTTACGCCGTTATCCAGCATGACAGGGATGATGCAGCGTTCAGCATCCACCACCTAGGTAAGGCTTGGGAGTCTCCTAATTGGAATCAATATGAGCAATCAATCGAAGAAAAAACGGTTACTCACCTTCTCATAACTATTGTTCTTCGAGATGTCTTGCTCATATCCATCCCAATACCCACCCTCCTACCCCTCTGTCGGAGTAGCCGACAAGAAGGAACTGAGGAGGGGCTGGGTCAGCAGGGGCATATATGCAGCGCCATGAAGGCGCCACTCCAGGGGGCTCCACAGTCAACCTGATGGGAGCTGCTAAGGGAAAACTTGCCAACCACTGTGCACGCGGTGCACACGCATCTAATTGGAATCTATATGAGCAATCACTCGAAGAAGAAACATTAGCTACATATAGGAGGAACCCTTCAAGGCAGATAACCAAAATCTAGACTGGACTGGACGGCTTTAAGCATTCCAGTACACCTGACAGTTCAGACTTTCACTCATGATGAAACACTAGAAGACTTTAAAAATATGAGAGTCAACTCCTACCACACAGACCTGTGGCAATCATAGCCAGCAGAAGTATATCAGTTTCCTCTGCTAATGGAAATAATCAATACCTCCTTCAGAGAAGTAAAACTGCCAATCTCTTTTTTAAAATGCATTAGCCTGCCCAATCCTGAAAAAGCCAGTACTTGATGCAGAAATCTCTCTTAAAACCTTTCTATCTCAGACCTCCCAGTCCAAGACAAAATCTTGAGGAAAGTAGTGACAGCAAGCTTCAGTACATAGCATTTGCTAACATCCCTCCTGTATTCCATGCATTTGTCACCTCCAGACTGGATTGCTGTTACACACTATATCTGCATGTGAAGCAAGGCAGAGTCTCCAGCTCCTGTACTATGTTATAGTCCACTTCCTCAGTGGGATGGGCTTCCACAATCACATTATCCCTCTGCTCTAATCCCTTCATTTTCTTCCAATCATTTATGGTGCCAATTCAAAGTTTTAATCCTGCTTTTCAAGAATTTAAATAGATCAGGGTCCAGCCACACCATTAAAAAAATTATTACAGTAGGGTCTATAGATTGGGGCCCATTGTGTTAGGCACACATAGCAAGAAGTCTTCTCCCCCAAAGAGCTTACAGTTTATATAGACAGAGGAAAGGTGAAGTGATTTGCCCAACATCACTCAGCAGATCAGTGAGTAGAGCCAGGAAGAGAACCCAGGTATTTGGACTCCAAGGCTAGGCCTAGCCACTAGACCATAGCAGCCCACCCTCACACTCTGTTGCCCCTGACCAGCACTGCTCTATCTAGGGCGCTTCTTCAGTCAGCCAGTCAGTCCTCCTCCCATGCCTTCCAGGGAGAGACTCTCCTCTGCTCTGCTGAGCAGCCCTTTATATATGGCCCTCAGAGCCCTGACTGGCTGCTCCAGCTAGCCTTCCCCCTATTGGTGGGCTCAATAAGCCCTTTCCTAACTAGTAGGTTCTGCGCAGCCTCCCCGGTGCTGCTTTTAACACCTTCTTTTCCTTGTGTGGGGCAGCCACCCCACCACAGGCAGACTAAGGAAGAACTTTTGCTTCATGCAACAATCAATGACATTTAATGGTGGTTCACCTATCGAAGTGTCACACACACAGCAAAGGCAGGGGAGGACTATAAAATGTGCTTCATCAGCCAAAAGAAGTGTGGTATCACTCTGGCAATGAAATCCTCTTCTTTCTCTGCCATTTCCTTCTTTTCTCAGGTAGTGCATTTCCGCAGAACCTGGTAGAAACTGGTGAGCTAGGTCATGAGTTACTAGGGAGGGTTAACACTGCCCAGTCACACTCTTAGTCAAATCCCTAAGCATCTGCAAAAGGGGGCAGACTGTAATCTGAGGAATTAATGTCTAAAAACAACTTTTTCCTTACTGCTTTTCTGGAGTGATTTGAGTGAGCAAAATGAACTTGAGGAATGAAACAATCAGTGTTCGGGCACAAGGGAATTAGTGATTTGAAAGTTACACCTGAATAAATTGTGCACCACTGTGTGTTTACAGAATTCTGCACATTTCGTTGTTTCCCTGCAGAAAAATGACTTTCTAACAGGAAAGCAAAGGGAAGCCACAAGAGCGGTCACGCACCCCTCCCCAGCAGCATGGGTGCATTATTTTGGGTGCCCCAAGCAGCGAGCAGAGAAGTAAATCATTGCCGGGGGGCAGGGCTTGATATGCCCTGGCCCATGGTTCCTATCCTGTGTTGGGCTCAGCTGCTAGTCCTGGCAGGGCTGGGGCAAGGAGCGGCCGGGACTGGGGCCAGGTCAGATCCACCCCCAGAAACCACCCCTAGCTGCAGGAAGCTTCGTACCCCACCCCACTTCCTGCCCCCATTGATCTTCAGCCGGGGAGGGAGTGGTTAGTGTACAGGGAGCTTCTCCTCCATCCACACAAACCCTGTGCATTTGGACCCTCCCATGCCCAGAGCTCCACGCCGAGCCTCACTCCCACGCATCCAGAACCCCGCACTGAGCCCATCCACCCACCCAAAGGCCCAACCTGCTGAGCTACACCCCTGTATCTGGAGCCCCCCCCTGCACCCAGACCTCCCCACCAAGACTCATCCCCCTGCACCTGGAACCCCACTGATCCCCTCACCCATCCATCTGGACCCTCACCCCTGCACCCAGCCCATACCCCACTGAGCCCACACTCCCTGCGCCCATGCAACCCCCATGCTACTCTCACACCCACCCCGACGAGCCCCACCCTCCCTGCACTTGGGCCACCCCAACAAGCCCCCTGCACCTGGACCCCCACCCCACTGACCCATCAACCAGCTGCACCCAGATCCTCACCCCACCAAGACCTTCTCTCCCAGCACCCGAACCTCCCCACTGATCCCCCCCCACCCAGACTCCTCCTACTGAGTCTGACCCCCAGACCTCCCACCACTGAGCCCCAACCACCCTCACCTGGACCTCCTTGCAGAGTCCCATTCCCCCTGCATCCAGACCCCTCACTGAACCGCCTGCACACAGATAGCCCCACACAGAAACCTCTCACACCACACCTTGATCCCCCCACACTAAACCCTCCACACTTGGATCCTGCTGGGCTGAGCCTGCCTGCCCCATACCTGGATCAGGAACTAGGGCTGGATGTGCATTCAAAACTCAGTCCCTTTCACTTGCTATCTTGGTGTGCCTAGCACAGAGGGGCAGGGCCCTGGGGTGTTTCTGGGGTAGGGCCTGCCCTTGTGCTCTGTCAGGGTCGGGTGCAATCTCACCACCGAGTCCATATCCTGAAGAGGATGGGGGCTGAAGGGTGATCTCTCACCTCTGTGCAGCCAGTGGCCTGTGCTCCCCACTGCCATGATGGAGCTTCCACATTTCTATATTGACAAATAAAGTATATAGAATTTTGAAATATTGTGCACAGAATTTTTTTTTGGCACAGAATTCCTTTAGGAGCAGAAAGTGCAGGGTACACTGGATTGTATACGTGTTCTTCAAGTTGTATCAAAGAGGACTGATCAGCCTGAGGATATGCTTTGATGAACTTGTGTGCCCAGATGTAGCAATTACATAAGTTAGTACAAATTGACAGTTAGGAAATGCCTATAATTGATACGGAAATCTTAAAGGTATCAGTGAAAAATCTATGGTGAGTAAGATTAAGGACAAGAAGAAGGAATTCTTTAAATATATCAGGAACAAAGAAAGATCTAGCAATGGTATAGGTTCAATACTAAAAGAGTCTAGTAAAGTTGTCAATCATGATGTAGATAAGACAGAAGTATTAAAAAAAATCTGTTCAGTATTTGGAAAGAATACTGAAGCAGGATGAATACTGAAGAAGCAGGATGATGTATTCAAATCTTACAGAGACAAGGAAATACATCCTATTCCATCAGGAACTAGGGAGGATATTAAATAGCAACTATTAAACATGAGCATTTTTACACTGATAGAACCAGATGATGTGCACCCAAGAGCTATAAAAAGAATTGGAAGTCATGGAAGATGGAAGACATTCCAGAAGACTGGAAAAGGGCAAATATAATGTCAATCTATAACAAGGGAAATAAGGTCCATCCAGCCAAGTATCCTGTCTACCAACAGTGGCCAATGCCAGGTGTCCCAGAGGGAGTGGACTTAACAGGTAATCATCAAGTGATCTCTCTCCTGCCATCCATCTCCACTCTCTGACAAACAGAGGCTAGGGACACCATTCCTTGTCCACCCTGGCTAATAGCCATTAATGGACTTAACCTCCATGAATTTATCCAGTTCTCTTTTAAACCCTGTTATAGTTCTAGCCTTCACAACCTCCTCAGGCAAGGAGTTCCACAGGTTGACTGCGTGCTGAGTGAAGAAGAACTTGCTTTTATTTGTTTTCAACCTGCTGCCCATTAATTTCATTTGGTGGCCCCTAGTTCTTCTATTATGGGAACAAGTAAATAACTTTTCCTTATTCACTTTCTCCACACCACTCATGATTTTATATACCTCTATCATATCCCCCCTTAGTCTCCTCTTTTCTAAGCTGACAAGTCCTAGCCCCTTTAATCTCTCCTCATATGGGACCTGTTCCAAACCCCTAATCATTTTAGTTGCCCATTTCTGAACCTTTTCTAATGCCAGTATATCTTTTTTGAGATGAGGGGACAGTATTCAAGATGTGGATGTACCATGGATTTATATAAGGGAAATAAGATATTCTTCTTAAGCCATCAATTTGCAAACCTCTAGAAGATAATAAAGTGATAAATAACAGTCAGCATGGATTTGTCAAGAACAAATCATGTCAAACCAACCTGATAGCTTTCTTTGAAAGGGTAACAAGCATTGTGGATGGGGGGAAAATCTTAGATGTGGGATATCTTGACTTTAGTAAAGCTTTTCATACTGTCTCACGTGACCTTCTCATAAAGAGACTAGAGAAATGCAACCTAAATGGAGCTACTATAAAGTGGGTGCAAAACTAGTTGGAAAACCATTCCCAGAGTAGTTATCAGTGGGTCACAGTCATGCTGGAAGGGCATAATGAGTGGAGTCCCACAGGGATCAGTTCTGGGTCTGGTTCTGTTCAAATCTTCACAAAGATTTAGATAATAGCATAGAGAGTACACTTATAAAGTTTGCAGATGATACCAAGCTGGGAAGGGTTGGAGGATAGGATTAAAATTCCAAATGATCTGAAAAAACTGGAGAAATGGTCTCAAGTAAATAGGATGAAACTCAATAAGGACAAATGCAAAGCACTCCATTTAGGAAGGAGCAATCAGTTGCACACATACAAAATGGGAAATGACTGCTTAAGAAGGAGTACTGTGGAAAGGGATCTGGGGGTCATAGTGGACCACAAGCTAAATATGAGTTAACAGTGTAACACCATTGCAAAAAAACTGAACATCATTCTGGGATGTATTAGCAGGAGTGTTGTAAGCAAGACACGAGAAGTAATTCTTCCACTCTACTCCGTGCTGGTTAGGCCTCAACAGGAGAATTGTGTCAGGTTCTGGGTGCCACATTTCAGGAAAGATGTGGAGAAATTGGAGAAAGTCCAGAGAAGAGCAACAAAAATTATTAAAGGTCTAAACAACATGACCGATGAGGGAAGATTGAAAAAACTGGGTTTCTTTAGTATGGAAAAGAGAAGACTAAGAGGGGACATGATAACCATTTTCAAGTACATAAAAGGTTGCCACAAGGAGGGGGAGAAGAATTTTTCTTCTTAACCCCTGAGGATAGGACAAGAAGCAATGGGCTTAAATTGCAACAAGAGAGGTTTAGGTTGGACATTAGGAAAAACTTCCTAACTGTCAGGATGGTAAAGCACTGGAATAAATTGCATAGGAAGGTTGTGGAATCTCCATCATTGGAGATTTTAAAGAGCAGATTAGACAAACACCTGTCAGGAGTGGTCTAGATCAGTGTTTCCCAAACTTGGGATGCCACTTGTTCAGGGAAAGCCCCTGGCGGGCCAGGCCGGATTGTTTACCTGCTGCGTCCGCAGGTTCAGCTGATTGCGGCTCCCACTGGCTTTGGGAGGTATAGGCCGAGGGACGTACTGGCCGCCGCTTCCTGCAGCCCCCATTGGCCTGCAGTGGTGAACCACGGCCAGTGGGAGCCACGATCGGCCGAACCTGCGGACGCAGCAGGTAAACAAACTGGCCCGGCCCATCAGGGGCTTTCCCTGAACAAGCGGCATCCTAAGTTTGGGAAACACTGGTTTAGATAATAGATAGTCCTTCAATGGCAACATGATAATTTTTAAACTGTCTTTAAGATTTTAAATAGAAAACAGAGAGAAAAACTAGGGCTGGTCTATACTACTAAGTTAGGTCAACCTAGCTATGTCACTCAGGGATGTGAAAAATTCACACCTCAGAGAGAAATAGTAAAGCCAGACTAAGCCCAGGTGTAGACACCACTCCACAGAATTCTTCCATTGATGTAGCTACTACCTCTCAGAGAGGTGTATTTACTACAGCACCTGAAGAACCCTTTCAGTCGCTGTAGTAAGTGTCTATAGTATAGTACTGCATTTCTAGCGCTGACATATCTTTAGATGCCTTAATACTATGGTAGACATGATTGAGCAGATAGAGAAAATACGGAGACACAATAGATAAATCTAATGAGCGCAAAGAGTGGACAGAAACAGCTTTATAATACCATAGTTTATGTGATGCAGAGAGTAGCCAATGCTACTTTTTAGAAAAAAAGAATGAATGTATAACTTTGCTAGAGATTATTAGTCATAGTAGTAAAAAGTTAAATATTTCAGCATTGGTGCTACTTTATACTTGAAATATCACATTGATTTTTGGTGTGCATTCATTTTGAAAATGTTTTGATGAGTGACAGTTAACTTAAATCCTAGATAGAAGAGTATCTACAGAACATTACATATTAAGTTGCTTGAAGCAAAAATAGATTCTTCACAAAGTGTATACTGAGTAGCTAACAAAAAAGTAATTCATGCATTCAAATTCTGCACATACTTACAGTTCTCCTGCCCATTAATTAACCATTGATTTGAGAAATTTCAATTTTCTGATAATAGTTTTATGTGCCATATGATCAACTTCATTAAATTCATATTATTCCATGTGGCAGGACTGGATCTCAATTTCACACCTGCTTAAAACAATTTAACTAAAAGCAATATGTTGATTTTTTTCCTTCCAGGACTATTTTAAAGATTTACAATTGGTATATACTTAAATGCCTAGAGTGGCATATTGCAGGATGAAGTTTATAAGCATTTTTCCACCTCAGTAAAAAATATAAAGTTTTAAATGAGATCATGTTTCTTAATAATGACAATGTTTATATTATTTTAAAGGCAATACAAAAAGGCTCATACATGTACACAAAAATTAACATGAAGGAGTTAATTCCCTGCTATTTCATGTAATGAGGACTACACTGACCCTTTTAAGAGAGAAATCTGTACTTCTGCTATACCAGTGGTTCTCAAACTTTTGTACTGGTGACCCCTTTTACATAGCAAGCCTCTGAGTGTGATCCCCCCTTATAAATTAAAAACACATTTTTATATATTTAACATAATTATAAATGCTGGAGGAAAAACGGGGTTTGGGGTGGAGGCTGACAGCTCACGACCCCTCATGTAATAACCTCATGACCCCCTGAGGAGTCCCGACCCCCAGTTTAAGAACCCCTGTGCTATACCTTTGCCAATATTGGGGAGGAAACAAATATCACCAGATGGATTCTGATGTCCATCCCACACAAGACCTGAAGGAGTTAACGAGTCTAGATGGGCCAATTAACCACCTGGGTTGCACCTGGAGGAGGAGCCAGGGAGTAATGAGGGCTAATTAAAGAGGAAGTTCAGCTATACAGGCTCTGGAGGTAGCTGAGAGTAGAAGAGGGGCTGCAGTGACCCTCAGAGTGAGAAAACACAAGGTATGAAGTAGCTCAGGGATACAGAAGGAAAGTTCAGGACTGTGCAAACCTTGACTGCTTATTGTAGGGTCCCTGGGCTAGAACCCAGTGCAGAGGGTGGGCTTAGGGTTCCCCTGCCAGTCACTGGAGAAATGGTACTGTTAAGGGGACAGTGAAAGAGAAGACTGCCTGGGACAGTGGGTCCAGAGAGACTTAGATGCACATGATTTTCCAAGAAGGGGAAAACCACAGTGACCTGGCCAGACGGCCAAGTCATGAAGCAGGTGCAGCTGAATCCCGAGAAAGAGAATGAGAGAGTGATGGAGTGCAACTGCATGAAGGGATGTCGGCTTGGCAGAGCTAATCCCCAGACCTGGCCACAAGGAGGCGCTCCAGCAGTGAGTAGAGCACCCCAGGACATATAAGTAGAGTCCAAAACCCATATTAATGGATCCACTCTGGAGCTATTGGAATAAGGTGAAGGAGCCTTCCTTGACTTTGGACAAGACCTTGGGCAGGAGTGGAACTGCAGGGAAGGCGTACAACAGTCCTTTTGATGAGGTTAGGTGGAAAGCATCTGTCAGTGAACCCAGGTTGTGGCCTGCTCAGGAACAAAAGAGGCAACATTTTCTGTTTGCTGTTGTTGCAAACAGGTCCACTTGGGGAGTTCCCCACTACTGGAAAATGGACCTAGAAATGTCCAGGCAAAGACACCACTCATGATGACCTGTGAACGACCTGCTAAGGCAGTCCGCCAGAGTGTTTTGAACTCTCAGAATGTAAGCCACTTTCAGGGTGATGAAACTGGCAATCCAGAAATTCCAGAGGAGGATTGCATCCTGGCATTACTTTGTCACTTGTCCCCGCCCCCGCCTTGCTTGTTTAAACAGAATATGGCTGTTGTATTGTCTCTGAGTACCAACCAATTCCACTGCACTATGCAGAAGGAATGCCATGTAAGCTAAATGGATGGCCCGAAGCTAGACAGATAGATCCTGGGGTGACCAAAGTCATTGAGTCTGGTGGGAACCGAAGGGAGCTCCCAAATCTAAATCTGATGCCTCTGCAAATAGACTGAGTGACTGTTGTGGAGGGGCAAAGGGAATTCCCTCACAAATATTTTCAGATTCTACGCACCAGTCCAGGGAGGACAGGGCCTGAGATGGTACTTGAACCACCATGTCCGTTTGATGACAGGCTGGTGAATACACTGAGGCTAGCCATCCCTGTAGCTTTCTCAGGTGCAGTCTGGCATGCTGCACGATGTAAGTGCACATCACCATGTCTCTTAGATGCTTGAGGCAGTTCTGAACCATAATGACAGAGTGGGCCTTCGGATCTAAAGCAATGAATCACATTGTTTGGAACCTCCGCTCTGGCAAAAAAGCCCTGCCCTTTGTAGGGTCCAGGACTGCCCCAATGAATTCTGTGATTTGAACAGGAGTCACAGTAGAGTTTTCTGTATTTAATAGAAGCCCCAGAACATCAAAAGTGGACAGAATAGTGGCTACACTGGAAAGTACCTAGGACCTGGACAACCCTCTCACTAGCTAGTCAACCAGGTAAGGGAACACATGGATTCCTGACATTCAAAGCAATGCTGCTAATACATTCATGCATTTAATGAATACGCAAGGAGCAGCTGACAGAGCAAAAAGCAATACTGTGAATTGGTAGTGGGATCCATTGACCATGAATCTGAGAAAATTTCGGTGGATCTAGTCAATCACCATGTCAAAATAACAGGTTTCAGAGGAGCGGCCATGTTAGTCTGTATCCGCAAAAAGAAAAGGAGTACTTGTGGCACCTTAGAGACTAACAAATTTATTTGAGCATAAGGCTTTCGTGAGCTACAGCTCACTTCATCAGATGCATGCAGTGGAAAATACAGTGGGGAGATTTTATATACACAGAGAACATGAAACAATGGGTGTTACCATACACACTGTAACGAGAGTGATCAGGTAAGGTGCGCTATTACCAGCAGGAGAGAAAAAAAAACCTTTTGTAGTGATAATCAAGGTGGGCCATTTCCAGCAGTTGACGAGAATGTGTAAGGAACAGTGGGGGGAGGGGAGAATAAACATGGGGAAATAGTTTACTTTGTGTAATGACACTTCCACTCCCAGTCTTTATTCAAGCCTAATGTAATGGTGTCCAGTTTGCAAATTAATTCCAATTCAGCAGTCTCTCGTTGGAGTCTGTTTCTGAAATTTTTTTTGTTGAAGAACTGCCACTTTTAGGTCTGTAATCGAGTGACCAGAGAGATTGAAGTGTTCTCCGACTGGTTTTTGAATGTTATAATTCTTGACGTCTGATTTGTGTCCATTTATTCCTTTACGCAGAGACTGTCCGGTTTGGCCAATGTACATGGCAGAGGGGCACTGCTGGCACATGATGGCATATATCACATTGGTAGATGTGCAGGTGAACGAGCCTCTGATAGTGTGGCTGATGTGATTAGGCCCTATGATGGTGTCCCCTGAATAGATGTGTGGACACAGTTGGCAACGGGCTTTGTTGCAAGGATAGGTTCCTGGGTTAGTGGTTTTGTTGTGTGGTGTGTGGTTGCTGGTGAGTATTTGCTTCAGGTTGGGGGGCTGTCTGTAAGCAAGGACTGGCCTGTCTCCCAAGATCTATGAGCGTGATGGGTGATCCTTCAGGATAGGTTGTAAATCCTTGATGATGCGCTGGAGAGGTTTTAGTTGGGGGCTGAAGGTGATGGCTAGTGGCGTTCTGTTATTTTCTTTGTTGGGCCTGTCCTGTAGTAGGTAACTTCTGGGTACTCTTCTGGCTCTGTCAATCTGTTTCTTCACTTCAGCAGGTGGGTATTGTAGTTGTAAAAACGCTTAATAGAGATCTTGTAGGTGTTTGTCTCTGTCTGAGGGGTTGGAGAAAATGCGGTTGTATCGTAGAGCTTGGCTGTAGACAATGGATCGTGTGGTGTGGTCTGGATGAAACCTGGAGGCATGTAGGTAAGTATAGCGGTCAGTGGGTTTCTGGTGTAGGGTGATGTTTATGTGACCATTGCTTATTAGCACCGTAGTGTCCAGGAAGTGGATCTCTTGTGTAGACTGGTCCAGGCTGAGGTTGATGGTGGGATGGAAATTGTTGAAATCATGGTGGAATTCCTCAAGGGCTCCATGGGTCCAGATGATGATGATGTCATCAATGTAGCGCAAGTAGAGTAGGGGCATTAGGGGACGAGAGCTGAGGAAGCGTTATTCTAAGTCAGCCATAAAAATGTTGGCATTCTGTGGGGCCATGCGGGTACCCATAGCAGTGCCGCTGATTTGAAGGTATATATTCTCCCCAAATGTGAAATAGTTATGGGTGAGGACAAAGGCACAATGTTCAGCCACCAGGTTTGCCCTGACATTATTGGGGGTACTGTTCCTGACGGCTTCTAGTCCATCTTTGTGTGGAATGTTGATGTAGAGGGCTTCTACATCCATAGTGGCTAGGATGGTGTTTTCAGGAAGATCACCGATGGATTGTAGTTTCCTCAGGAAGTCAGTGGTGTTTCGAAGATAGCTAGGAGTGCTTGTAACATAACTAGCTGTCAGCAAAAGGCCCCTGTTATTTGCAAACAATTTTTACTCAGGAGATGACTAACTCAATGCAACAAACACATGCTTTACAGGATATTTATTCATAAACAGTAACTTGTAAGGTATCTACAGAAAGCTCTCAATTTGTCAAGATTCTTAACCATTGTGAGATATATGTATGGGTAATATTTAATGTATTTATACTGAAAATATGCTGTATGCCCTTGGAGAAGAAATTAGTCACCAGAAGGTAATGTGCCTCGGAGATGAGTCATTCAAGCAAGAGGGAACTGTCACCTCTCTCTAAATCAGCCAGTGAGGTAATGCAAGGTCCTATTGTCTACCCTTGCCACATCTCAGAACAGTCAATGGGAAATCATCAAAGACAATTGCAAATTATCTGAACCACTTGGCAGTAAAAAGGGACATTATAGCTGGCAGGAGATTGCCCTGGCTATGAATAGAGACAAAATTCTGTTTCAGAATAACAAATGGTAGGTATCAGAGTGGTAGCCATGTTAGTCTGTATCAGCAAAAAGAACGAGGAGTACTTGTGGCACCTTAGAGACTAACAAATTTATTTGGGCATAAGCTTTCGTGGGCTAAAACCCACTTCATCGGATGCATGCAGTGGAAAATGCAGTAGGAAGATATATATAAACACAGAGAACATGAAAAAATGGGTGTTGCCATACCCACTATAACAAGAGTGATCAGTTAAGGTGAGCTATTATCAGCAGGAGAAAAAAAACCTTTTGTAGTGATAATCAGGATGGCCCATTTCCAACAGTTGACAAGAAGGTGTGAGTAACAGTAGGGGGGGAATAAGCCTGGGGAAATAGTTTTACTTTGTGTAATGACACATCCACTCCCAGTCTTTATTCAAGTCTAATATAATGGTGTCCAGTTTGAAAATTAATTCCAATTCAGCAGATTCTCATTGGAGTCTGTTTCTGAAGTTTTTTTGTTGAAGAATTGCCACTTTTAGGTCTGTAATCGAGGGACCAGGGAAGTCAAAGTGTTCTCTGACTGGTTTTTGAATGTTATAATTCTTGACATCTGATTTGTGTCCATTTAAATTTAAATTTAAATCAGATGTCAAGAATTATAACATTCAAAAATGAGTCGGAGAAGTTTAGACATATGAGCAACATGGGTGATGTCGTGGTGGGAGACTGCTATAGACCACCAGACCAAGGGGATGAGGTGGATGAGGCTTTCTTCTGGCAACTAACAGAAGTTACTAGATCACAGGCCCTGGTTCTCATGGGAGACTTCAACCACCCTGATATCTGCCAGGAGAGCAATAAAGCAGTGCACAGACAATCCAAGAAGTTTTTGGAAAGTGTAGGGGACAATTTCCTGGTGCAGGTGCTGGAGGAACCAACTAGGGGCAGAGCTCTTCTCAACCTGCTGCTCACAAACAGGGAAGAATTAGTAGGGGAAGCAAAAGTGGATGGGAAACTCGGAGGGAGTGACCATGAGATGGTCGAGTTCAGGATCCTGACAAAAGGAAGAAAGGAGAGCAACAGAATACGGACCCTGGACTTCAGAAAAGCAGACTTTGACTCCCTCAGGGAACTGATGGGCAGGATCCCCTGGGAGAATAACATGAGGGGGAAAGGAGTCCAGGAGAGCTGGCTGTATTTTAAAGAATCCGTATTGAGGTTACAGGGACAAACCATCCCGATGTGTAGAAAGAATAGTAAATATGGCAGGCGACCAGCTTGGCTTAACAGTGAAATCCTTGCTGATCTTAAACACAAAAAAGAAGCTTACAAGAAGTGCAAGATTGGACAAATGACCAGGGAGGAGTACAAATATTACTCAGTTATGCAGGAGTGAAATCAGGAAGGCCAAAGCACACTTGAAGTTGCAGCTAGCAAGAGATGTTAAGAGGAACAAGAAGAGTTTCTTCAGGTATGTTAGCAACAAGAAGAAAGTCAAGGAAAGTGTGGGCCCCTTACTGAATGAGGGAGGCAACCTAGTGACAGAGGATGTGAAAAAAGCTCATGTACTCAATGACTTTTTTTCCTCTGTCTTCATGAACAAGGTCAGCTCCCAGACTACTGCACTGGGCAGCACAGCATGGGGAGGAGGTGACCAGCCCTCTGTGGAGAAAGAAGTGGTTTGACACTATTTAGAAAAGCTGGACGAGCACAAGTCCATGGGGCCAGATGCGCTGCATCCGAGAGTGCTAAAGGAGTTGGCGGATGTAATTGCAGAGCCACTGGCCATTATCTCTGAAAACTCATCGTGACCTGGGGAAGTCCCAGATGATTGGAAAAAAGCTAATGTAGTGCCCATCTTTAAAAAAGGGAAGGAGGAGGATCCAGGGAACTACAGGCCAATCAGCCTCACCTCAGTCCCTGGAAAAATCATGGAGCAGGTCCTCAAGGAAACAATTTTGAAGCACTTGGAGGAGAGGAAGGTGATCAGGAAGAGTCAACATGGATTCACCAAGGGCAAGTCATGCCTGACCAACCTGATTGCCTTCTTTAATGAGATAACTGGCTCTGTGGATATGAGGAAAGCAGTGGACGTGATATATGTTGACTGTAGAAAAGCTTTTGATATGGTCTCCCACAGTACTCTTGCCAACAAGTTAAAGAAGTATGGGATGGACGAATGGACTATAAGGTGGATAGAAAGCTGGCTAGATTGTCGGGCTCAATGGGTAGTGATCAATGGCTCGATGTCTAGTTGGCAGCCGGTATCAAGTGGAGTGCCCCAAGGGTTGGTCCTCGGGCCGGTTTTGTTCAATATCTTCATTAATGATCTGGAGGATGGTGTGGACTGCACCCTCAGCAAGTTTGCACATGACACTAAACTGGGAGGAGTGGTAGATACGCTGTAGGGTAGGGATAGGATACAGAGGGACATAGACAAATTAGAGGATTGGGCCAAAAGAAATCTGATGAGGTTCAACAAGTGCAGAGTCCTGCACTTAGGACGGAAGAATCCCATGCTCCACTACAGACTAGGGACCGAATGGCTAGGCAGCGGTTCTGCAGAAAAGGACTTAGGGGTTACAGTGGATGAGAAGCTGGATATGAGTCAACAGTGTGCCCTTGTTGCCAAGAAGGCTAACGGCATTTTGGGATGTATAAGTAGGGGCATTGCCAGCAGATCGAGGGACGTGATCGTTCCCCTCTATTCGACATTAGTGAGGCCTCATCTGGAGTGCTGTGTCCAGTTTTGGGCCCCACACTACAAGAAGGATGTGGAAAAATTGGAAAGAATCCAGCAGAGGGCAACAAAAATGATTAGGGGACTGGAACACATGACTTATGAGGAGAGGCTGAGGGAACTGGGATTGTTTAGTCTGCGGAAGAGAAGAGTGAGGGGGGATTTGATAGCTGCTTTCAACTACCTGAAAGGGGGTTCCAAAGAGGATGGATCTAGACTGTTCTCAGTGGTAGCAGATGACAGAACAAGGAGTAATGGTCTCAAGTTGCAGTGGGGGAGGTTTAGGTTGGATATTCGGAAAAATGTTTTCACTAGGAGGGTGGTGAAGCACTGTAATGCGTTACCTAGGGACGTGGTGGAATCTCCTGCCTTTGAGGTTTTTAAGGTCAGGGTTGACAAAGCCCTGGCTGGGATGATTTAGTTGGGGATTGGTCCTGCAGGGACCAACTGAGCAGGGGGTTGGACTAGTTGACCTCCTGAGGTCCCTTCCAACCCTGATATTCTATGATTCTATGAACACTTTAATCTCCCTTCTCACTCAATTTCAGACCTAAAAGTCGCAATTCTTCAACAAAAAAACTTCAAAAACAGACTCCAATGAGAAACTGCTGAATTGGAATTAATTTACAAACTGGGCACCATTAAATTAGGCTTGAATAAAGACTGGGAGTGGATGGGTCATTACACAAAGTAAAACTATTTCCCCAGGCTTATTTTTCCCCCTGTTGTTACTCACACCTTCTTGTCAACTGTTGGAAATGGGCCATCCTGATTATCACTACAAAAGGTGTTTTGTCTCCTGCTGAGCTCATCTTACATGATCGCACTCGTTATAGTGGGTATGGCAACACCCATTTTTTCATGTTCTGTGTGTGTGTGTGTGTATATATCTTCCTACTGCATTTTCCACTGCATGCATCCAGTGAAGTGGGTTTTAGCCCACGAAAGCTTATGCTCAAATAAATTTGTTAGTCTCTAAGGTGCCACAAGTACTCCTCATTCTTTTTAAAGGGTAGGTAGATGCAGTCTTAATCCATTCACTGAGGAAACCCCTAAAGGAGTGTGGGGCTTTCATTAACGTTTCCTGGCTCTTGTGAAACCAGCCAGCCCTGCAACAGACCGAACTTGGGGCGGGGGGGGGGGGGGGAGAGTCTACTTTATTACATAGGAAAAGTAACGACTGGGAAGTGTAGACCCAGATTCATGTTTTGTGATTTTGTTTTGTATTGCAACCTGTTGTTTCCACTGCTCTCTCTTGTTTCTCCTTTAATATTTATTCTTTCTTAAATAAACCTACTTTTGTTTTATCATTAGTGCTCACAAGTGCTGCACGGTTTACAGGAGTGGGGGTTTAAGGTAAAACTGGTAAATGGGGCTACCCTGCCCTTTTGGAGGCAGAGGATCTGGAATTTATCTGAGTAGCCAATGTTAGGGGCTTGATATCACGGGGTAACAATTCAAAGGGATTTAGAAATGGGGGTGTATCTATTGTTAAACTGCAAGGCAAAGTTAGTGATGGCATAGCCCAGAAGAGAGCACTTGGGAGGCTGAAAGGCTGGTGGTGTTAGGGAGCTGACACCTAGCTATCACAAGAAAGACTCCCTCACGCTGAAGGCAGGGGGAAGCAAGGTGACTCACAGTCCTGGGTGCTCAAGAACCATCACAAAGGCTAACTGGCAACAGACACTTACTGGGAATAAAAAAGATTGTTTTTAAGAAGGAAAAGAGAGCCTTACATCAATTATTAATTTAAGTAGAAGCTCTTAAATTATGAAAATTAATAAAATAATTGACAAAATTTATAAGATGTATCAGAGGTAGAAAATGTATCACAGGTAGAAATTATAAGATGTACCACAGAAGGAAGATACTATGGTAAGCACCCACAAGACAGAGAGGTATTTATCTATCTAAGCTAGAACAACAACACTTATATTGTACGTCAATTAAAACATAGTTAATTGAGCATTGTGGGGAGGAAGGGGGAAAGAAGAGCAGAAGAATTTGTTTCATAGGGTATAAATTACCTGCAAACAGAACATTGTCTCTGTGGCTGGAGAGCTGTGAACATTACAATCACAGAGTAGTTACGAGGCGGGGCCTTCACAAATCTTCTGAATTTGTCTCCATTCATGCGGATGACTGAGCGTCTTGAGCTCCATTCCATAAGCTGTTCCACTTTTTCCGCTAACAGATTCTGTAATCAAATACAAGGAGGAGGCATGTTAAATACAAGCACCATGGGGCTAAATTCTGTCCTTGTTTGAACATACCCATTAGAAGAATTCTATTCTCCTCATTCGATCTACCTTTAACAGCAATTGAGTTAAAGATTTTTTACAAACATAATTTAATTTGGTTGAAAAAAATTAAACTGATTAAAGTAGACTTGTAAGTTACTAGTTAAGGAAAACATTTTATTTCAAATTCTGGTGAGTACAACACTATTGTACAGGTATCTGTAGAGGAAGAGACACTTGTATGGCCTTCTTAGCATACAACACATGTCATCAATTTCCATTACAAGTAAGATTGTTTCACACAACTGCACAAAGAAAAAACTCATAGAGTATAGTATTATGTTATATTTGTTGTGTAACAGTCAAGTCATAGCAGGGCAATCACGGTCATTCATATCTCAAATTAAAAGAAAAACGGAGCTGGAAGGGCCAGAAAAGCAGCTATATCTTTTCATAACACAATAATTAGTTTAAGTAAAAGCGGAAGAAAAAAAAAAGACAGGATTTCCTTACAAGTGTCTACCATATTGCCACTGCACTTAAGTTATACTTACTAATAAGCATTGGTATTTTATTGTAGACAGGATTGGTACTGTTGTAATAATTGGTCTTAAAAATTTACCCTAATTGTAAGCTCAACTGTAAAAATATGTGAAAGTTCATGAGATGTTACAATAACCTACAATAACAAATGTTGATGGGAAAAGGTACAAAAAGGAAACAGAAAAGCTCAATTAATCAAACCGCAAGGCCTAATGAGCTCATTTAAGAACTGTGTAAAGATCATACTTGGTAAACAACAAAAATGTGGAACCAGAAATCAGTGAACCAGAATTGGTCTGTCGGAAACTAGGCCTAATTGGTGGACAAAGTAATGAAGGGACGGGTTATTTCACCCACCATTCCTTTGTGAGTCCTTAAAAAAATACTTTGGGGAGAAAAACAGGCTATTGGAGCAAGCTTCGCCATCATAGCTGCCATCCTCACAAACTCCTGAGACTCCAGGCCTTCATCATTCTGATCCTGAGAGATGTCCTATCCAGAACAGGCCAGAAAGGCACCCAGATGACATCACCACCTCCACTGGCTCCAGCTGAATCCCAAACATCACCTGGGAGGAAATGGGATCAGACTTTATCAACAACAGCTCCAGGCCATTGCAACGAACTTCTCTTTTCCCCCAAAAGGACAGTTATTGAGTTATTGCCATCTTTGAAACCACCTAAGAGACTGTCAGACAAGGGTTTTGTCCTATTAAAAACTCTCTCCAGTTAAAGGGAAAGGGAACAAGAAATACTGTTAAAATGAAAGCCTTATTTAATACTTTACATTTCAAATGCTTTAACTGTTTGTCCTCCTTTTCTTTATCTTTAATAAAAGGTTAAAACGATTTTAATGGTGTTTCCCATGGTACTAAGCAGGCTGAGGTTTCTGTATACTAAACCCTGAACCTTATTTAACACTACTTAATGTTGGACAGTGAGTAACTGGGTTATGCCATCTTTGGGACCCTATGTTCCATCTAAATTAATACAACAGTATCACAGCCTATTATTAAGTTTGCCCAACATTTCCTATAAGATCTCATTTTCAGTTGCTTATAACTTTGCTAAACTTTACCATTCAGGCTGAAATTTTCCATTGCATGTGTCTGTCTCAGGCTGATGTCTTGGAAAAATTAGCCAAAACAGTTCAGCTGCTTCTGAGAATGAGGCTATGAACAAAACACATTTTCCCCCCACGTTGAAAAATTCTGGTAATCTCTTTTGAGAAGCTCTAGCATCTCCATACTTTGGAGAAGGGATGTGAAATTTGGCAGGCAGTGACCTTTATGTCAAGAATGTGCATTTTCCCAAACCTGTGAATAATTCACCTAAATTTAGCCAAATTATAAGCCTCTGAAAAATTAGAGTTTTCACATGCTCATTAGATTTATTAAAGATTTGCAGCTATACTCCCTGAAGAATCAGTTGGCATTGAGCTTGCTCCAGAACCTGACTGAGCATGATTTTCCCTGCAATTGCAGAGCTGCTGCAGAGTGGGCTGAGGCTGGGTATCAGAACTGAGTGAAGGCAGTCTGTCTCTCTCATGTTCTCAATTTGCCCGTGCTGGCAGCGTGGAGGGGGAAACTTACCTAATTCAGAAGCAGGGGGGACAAGTGGCAGACCAAAAAGGCAGAGGCATAGATTAGGATAAGGATCCTGAGGCAAGACTAGGAGTGGAGGTTGGCAGGGATGGGGAGAGAGAAATTAGGACTAGGAGATGGCATGGTGGTGGGGCAACTGGGAGCCAGGATAGAGTGCAAAGATTGGGACTGCCTGGGCAAGGAGACAGGAAGAAGAACTGGGTGGGGAGAGCAAGACTGAGATAAGATGAGGAGCTGAGGAAGTGGGGGAGACAGACTGGGAACCACTAGAGTGTGGGTGGGGGGGAAGAAGTAGGGGAAGGGACAACAGATAAGAGCTGTAGTGTAGGAGGAGAACTTGGATTGGCTGATCAAAATATTGGACAAGAAATTTAGCGAAGGAGACTGACTAGGATTGGGAGCCAACGAGGAAGGGGGAATGTGGGGGGCGGTTGTGAGGGAGTGCGACTGGAGATAGGAGCAGGGAGAAAAGCAGATCAGGTGAGAAGTGACGAGAGTCAGTGAACTGGGCCTGAGATGGGAATTCTGAGGAGTGCAGACCGAGATTGGCTAGATGAGAAGAATAGAACAGAGTTGAGAACCCAAAGGATGGGGAAGAGGCAAGATGGGGACAGGAACAGATTGGAAAGGATGCAGCAGAAGAAGTCAAGCTTGGGGCAAATGATCAAAAAAGTCTGTGCCCAGTAGAGAACACTCCCCTCCAGAGCCTGAAACAGAACCTAAATTCCCGAGTTTCACCATTCAGTAAATATTTGTGAAACCCACTAGTGAAGTATCTCATCTTGCATTATTGCTCCACGTAGAGGATGACAACCTACTATTGCCATCAGTTACTCTGTTAGCTAAAGTGGCAAATGTCTGTGCAGTGGATCTAAACATTCTAATCCTGCTGCTGAACCATGTTGGTGTCTATTTGATACCACATGGATTTATTTTTCTGTTTGTTTTTTTTTTTTAAATCTAGGAAATTACACAAAAAGCTATGCTAAAAGTACATTATTAAGGTCCCAAAGTCAAGCACTCAAAAGTTAGGAAATGCCAGAAATAAGGATGTCTGTGAACCTTAATTCAGTCCCTGGTGTGAATGCATTATGAAACAATCTATTAAATTACATGATCACATACTACTTTTTCACAGAACCCCCAACCTCTTTCAGTGTGCAGGAAGGACCTGCTCTGGGGATCAGTCACAATTGTGTAGTAAAGAAGGATGTTCGTAGGACCCCTGCCTCATTTGTGGCATAAGTTGGAAGATGCTTAGTGAATGAGACAGGCAACACACTTCTCAGTGCACGAAGAGAAAAGATGGTCTAATGGTTAAGGAAGCTGAATGCTTTTCTGGGGAATTTGATTCTATCGCTGCCTCTGGCCACAGAGTTGCTGTGTGATGCTGGACAAATCACTTAACTCAATCTTTTCACAGTTGATCACTAATTGTGTGTTCCTCATTTTATGAGTACCTGACTTGATGCCTTAGTGTCTGATTTGCAGAAGTTCTGAACCCTGCAATTAAAGTCAATTGTTACTGTGCTTTGAACATGTAAAAGGTTATATAATGCTAAGTACTCTGAAAAATCAGGTCCTAAGTGTCTCAAATTAGGCACCCAAAATTAGTGGATACTTTTAAACAATCACTCTGTGCCTCATCCCCCACTGTAAAACAGAGATAACACCATCCCCTCATCTCACAGTGGTCTTGAAGATAAGTGAAGATTTGTGAAGCACTCAGATGCTACACAGATGAGCACCACAGAAAAGCCCATGAAGTACTTAATACTTAAAACCGTCTCCAAAGTAGGGTTTGAATAGCGTGTAGTAAATAATGCCTTGGTCGATACACTGAACAAAGAGAAAACAAAATATTGAATAATTGCTCATTAATTGAGCACCATCCATCCTGTAAACTGATGGATAGAGGCCTGCGCAGATACACATTTATATCCGCGGATATAAATTGGTATCCATGGAACCGCAGTGGCAAAAGGAGTTGAACGTGGGGCCACCACTCCCAGGAGCCAGCACCCCGCACCGGCAATTCCTCTGGCATGGCTGTACCGCTCACAACCTTGCCCCCGTCCCTTCCATGCAGCTGTCTGTGTCTCCTGCGGGGGCAGTACGGCCATGCCAGAGGAGCTGCCGGCGCGGGGCGCTGCCTCCTGGGCATGGCAGCCCTAAGTTCTGCTCCTTTAGCCACTGAGGTTCCCGGAAAGCCCTGCGGTTTTGTGGATACTGATTTATATCCCCGCAAGGCTCTACTGATGGAGGCAGTGGTCCTTATGTAAAAAAATATTATGTGATTTTGTAATTAAAGACTGTATAATAATGCATGTGCATTCACAAGGTGGGTGAATGAAGACTGCATATGCAACTTTAATTCTGGCATTTTCTAACTTTTAAGTGCTTGACTTTGCATCTTTAATGTCCTTTTTAATGTAGTTTTGTATTTGTAATATGCATTTATTTTCATTGAGCATGTATAGTAATTAACAGTCATTACAAATGAGCATTCCTTCAAAAGATGTACAACAGCAGTCAAATAATTCTGCCCATACAAGTCTGTTTATTAGGCAGTGCTCTTAGTGACCACTACAATCAGCGCCCACCTGTTCTTCAACTCCATGTCTGTAGTTTGCTATGGCATCCATGCTATTCTGCATAATTGTGTTCCAGAATTTGAACTTTCATTAAAAAAAGCATTGCTAGCAGTTGTGGAAATAAATGTTTTCAAGACTGAGTGTGAATTGATGCAGTGTCACTTGCCTAGGGCTATGTCTACTCTTCAAATGCTGTAGTTAATCCACCTTCCCAGGAGGCAGTAGCTAGGTTGACAGAAGAATTCTTCCCACCTACATAGTGCTCTCTGTACCGGGGGTTAGGTCAGCATAGTTATGTATCTAAGGGGTGAGAATTTCCCTGGAGAGATGTAGCTATGCTGATGTAAATTTCCAGTGTAGAGCAGCCCTAAGTCTGCAAAGAGCTTAAAGCAATAGTTCAGATGTGAATATCCAACTGATCCCACTCAAGCCCACTTAAGAGACAGAGTCCATGACCATAGTATTGGGCAGTTTTTAAAGACGTCATGAAATTCTGTATTTCTGCCAGCATCCAGTGTTTTGTTTTCTTTCTCCCAGCCCCTTTGGGACCTGCCTGCAGCTCCTCATGCTCTCTAGTTTTCTTCATAGGGAAGTTAATTGGATTACAGTGTGCACTGCCTGCACTGTTCCATGGAGCTGAGCTCACTCCTCCAGAATTTACAGAATGTGCCCTTGACAGTTTAAAGGAGCTCAGTCCCTGTCTTTTTCAGCCAACATAATACAGTGCAGAGGGCACAAGACTGAAGTCGGAAGATATGGATTCTATTCCGGACTCTGCCACTGACCTGACCTGCTATGTGACCTTGGGTAAGTCTTAGTTTCCCCATTCCTAAAATGGAGAAGATATTGGCTTTCCTTTGTAAAGTGCTTTGAGATGTATGAACAAATAGTATTAATACTGTCACTCCCAATTCAGCAGTTTAGGAGTGTGGTATTTCCACCATTATTTAACTAACAGGGCTCCTCAGCTCTCCCCATTTAGAAGCAGACTGTTAGCTGATTTTCAGCAGTGGGATTCTATGGAGGAGTACTAATGAAGGCATAAAAGGGGTTACCTATCTTTCAGAACTCCTGTTCTCCAAATAGGCTTACCTTCATAAAGCCATATTGATCATCCCAACTTCCTCACTATCACTTGGCTTTTCAAGGTAGAGATGAACTGCCGAATGTTAGGTGGGGCAGGGCTGTTTATATTCTCAGTCAAAAGGCTGATGGAAGCACACACCTGTGCCCCCAAATGGTACTGCTGTAATAAAGATTCTATGGCCTCAGGTACACTTCAACAACAGGGCTCTGTGGAGGCACACTCATGAAGGAGAGCTTATATTCTAGCTTTCTATAGCCATACTTCCAAGAATAATGTCCCAGAACAGAGGCCTCTGGCTGTCTGGCCTTTTCCAGCAGTGTAAATAAATAGGGCAGCCACCTATCCAGTCTATGCTGAAATTCATCTAGGTTCTATAGTCTGGGAAAGAAGAAAGTACACAGCCCTAATTCAAAATACCTCTGTTAATTTTCCTTATGTTTTTATTTGCCAAACAAAAATATTTGGGCTTTATTACTGCCAATCAATAACAGCCAAAATCCTGCACTGATCTACATCCAGTGTAACTCCATCGGCTTCAACCTCTACAATAAGGGAGGTTGCATGAGGTGTAAATTAGCACAGAATTTAGCCCTGGATATACAGTAGTTGGGATCTGGAGTCTTTTACTTTGCATGGGTGGGGAATAAAGTTTACAGCTAGTAATTTTGAAGAGTAAATACTGAAAGATGTTTCTACCACCACAAATCCTGAATCAGTAATTTAAAATATCAAATTTATTTTCACCCTATTAAGTCCTGAAAACAAAAGGAAATGTTCATGCCTACAAAATGGTGTTCTGTGATTTAGAGCCACCAGTCTTAAGGATAGGTTCTTGATGGATTTACAATTCTGTTCATCACAAGCATGCAGATGAACAAATCAATAAAAATAATTTTCCTGCCAAAATAAATATTTGCTGTTTTGCTTACATGGGGGAACTACTGGAGTTCTTTCCTAAGAGAAACAAACAGAACAGATTAAAAAGAAACCTACCCTTTGCTACATTTACTCAAAACAGGGCATGATTCAAATTGTATTATCTGAATTAAACAGTTTACAGGTACGAAATATCTTATTTCTATTTCAAAAGATATACCAATTTTGGATGATGTGCTCTAGCTAGTAATGTTCAATAAAAATGCAAGAGCTGAACTAACAGCAGCATAGAAAATATGATTTCCCTGTGCTACATTCATTGAAGCTAAAAGATGAAGTCTGTAGAAACTAATGAAAGGATAGAAAGATTTTCAAGTTTTCACCTTGCAACCATAGATTCCTTTTTGCCCTGTATGGCTCCCAGAGACAAAGGAATTTGTTTCCAGCAAAATGGGATAGAGACCCCTTACTGATATGTTACAGATCTCTGAGAGCACTAGCAGAGGACTGTAGGCTGCTTGACTACCAGAAACATGAGAAACAAGTATCATATGCACAGATCCTAGGAACTATTCCTGCCAAAGTATAAATGACCTAACAAAGGCACAGTTTCCTTGATATTTTCAAATCTGCCCAGATACAAAACCACAGTATCAAGTAGGACATATATAATGGTGTAGTCTCTGAAACTCGCTCAGACGTTAGTGGGTTTATTTTTAAAACCATCAGAAAACGTACTGCAAGTACAGTATTCTAAAAACCAGAAACAACTATAACTTTGCAATCTGCTTCAATGACACTGAAGGATTCCAACTCTCCTAAAAAATAAGACTTTCATTCAGTACATAGAGTGATAACCTGCTCCACTGAAATCAGTGAAAACCGCTTTGATTTCAAGGGGGCCAGGATTTCACACAGGCTTCTGAGAAACTGCTTATTAATAATATCCTGGCACTTTCTGGTTTCTTGCTATCCCAGGATGTCTCTTTTCATAACATCGCTGATACCAAAGATCTTCCTGTAACTCAGGATATCTGATCTCAGAAGCAAACTAGGAAGTGCTAGGAGAATTTCAAAAACTGAAGAAGGCTTTTTTTAGTTATCTAAAAACCTATTTACAGTATGTGCTTAACTGAGTTTTCATTTTAACTTTATATTTTAAAATCTGACTGCTTGAGCTCTGGAAGTCAGACATATTTCAGGTTATGCTTATAGCTTTGACTTCAGATCATGTGCTGAAAGTGACATCTACTTTTCTGTCACTGCGCTCAGACAAACATTTCCACTTAAGGAAAAATAAGTGTTTTGACACATGCTGTTTCTGTTGGGACCCACTTCAGTGATTTCATGCTTCAGGAAATCTGTATAATTTCCATGAAACATTCAAAGAATTGTTTTGTGCTATGACAAGGCCAAACTGTCAGGACTTTCTCTTATTTAGTATGTAAGGAGAACACCTTAATCGGTTTAGGTTCTTTCCAGTTGGAAACAATTACTCATAAGCAAAGAGGTTTTAGAGAATTAATATTTCATGGATTAAAAATGTCCTGTGTGAGTTGTATCTCTCATGAATAAATTCCTCTTCTTGAAAAGTGGCTGTGTCCTGTATGGGAAAGGATAGTGGGGTAATTGCTGACAGAAAGCACTAACAGGAAATGCCCTGCTGATTTTTTTTTTTAAATAATCTGATTCTAACACTTGGCAAGGGCACTGTTTGAAAAGGCAGCAGTCTAGCTCAAAGTATCCCTCCTGTGGGCTGTTCTGACTCAGATTAAACAATAAGAACAGGAGTACTTGTGGCATCTTAGAGACTAACAAATTTATTAGAGCATAAGCTTTCGTGGGCTACAGCTCACTTCATCGGATGCACAGAATGGAATGTATAGTAAGAAGATATATATATACATACAGAGAAGATGGAAGTTGCCATACAAATGGTAATAAGCTAATTAATTAAGATGAGCTATTATCAGCAGGAGAAAAAACCTTTTGTAGTGATAATCAAGATGGCCCATTTAGACAGTTGACAGGAAGGTGTGAGGATACTTAACATGGGGAAATAGATTCAATATGTGTAATCACCCAGCCACTCCCAGTCTCTATTCAAACCCAAGTTAATGGTATCTAGTTTGCATATTAATTCAGGCTCAGCAGTTTCTCCTTGGAGTCTGTTTTTAAAGCTTTTCTGTTGCAGAATTGCCACCCTTAAGTCTTTTACTGAGTGGCCAGAGCAGTTGAAGTGTTCTCCTACTGGTTTTTGAATGTTATGATTCCTGATGTGTTGTTGTACCCAACTGGTCCCAGGATGTAAGAGAGCCAAAAAGGGTCAGGTAGTATGTTTTATTGGACCAAATTCTGTTGGTGAAAGAGACAAGCTTTCAACCACCACAGAGCTCTTCTTCTGGTCTGGGAAAGGTATTCAGGGAATGTCACAGCTAAATACAAGGTAGAACAGATTGTGAAGCATAAAGAGTTAACACATGTTGCAAGAAACCATTCAAATAAAGGCTGTGAGCAATTAACACTTCTGCAGTCACAGGACACAGGAGAGTTAGTGGGTTACAGATAACTATAACAAGACATAAAACCAATATCTCTATTAATTCTATTATTTTTCACATCTAGCAGAGTTAGGCTTTTCTTTTGAAAATATTGTGCAGGTTTCCTTTGAAGATGAGTACAGAGAAGTCAAATATGGAATGATCATTTTGTGAAAAGTATACGCCCCTGGATAGTGCTTAATTTGTGCCAGGGCTTGCCAGGACTGAGACCCGGCACCTCTAGACTTGGCGGTTCATAGTCCTGGCACCTCTGGGCTTGCTGCATCAGTTATCAATGTAAGCTCCCTTCTTGTCTACTGTTGGGAATGGGCCACTTCCATCCTGATTGAATTGGCCTCATTAGCACTGACCCCTCACTTGGTAAGGCAACTCCCAACTTTTCATATGCTGTATTTTTATACCTGCCTACTGTATTTTCCACTCTATTCATCTGATGAAGTGGGTTATAGCCCACAAAAGTTTATGCCCAAATAAATTTGTTAGTCTCTAAGGTGCCACAAGGATTCCTCACTGTTTTTCCCCGTGGAGCGTCCTTGTTTGGTGAAGGTGGTTTTAAGCTTGTGAAGACCAAGACTATAACAGGGTTCAAAAAAAGCACTAGGTAAGTTCATGAAGGATAGGTCCATCAATGGCTATTAGCCAGGATGGACAGGGATGGTGTCAATAGCCTCTGTTTGCCAGAAGCTGGGAATGGGTAACAGGGGATGGATCACTTGATTACCTGTTCTGGTCATTCCCTCTGGGGCACCTGGCATTGGCCACTGTCAGAAGACAGAATACTGGGCTAGATGGACCTTTGGTCTGACCAGTATGGCCACTCTTATGTTCTTAAGGTGTGTATCCCAGACTTTCTCCTTGAAGCACATTCTGTGGTATCTGAGTGCCCGGTTTGGCATGGACCTGGACACACCAACACAAGGTGGCACCAGATCCTACCATAACAGATGCAAAACCTGCAGCTATAATTCCACTGCTATGAATGAATGCACCCTTTAAACTACAAAATGAGCATTTCCTGCCTTTTTTCCTTTGTTTATCCATTATTTGTAAGTGTATTCAGAGGCCCAAGAAACAAAATATCAACCTGCCTCCTGCTGTAGTGCAGCAATAGAAGTGCCTCCTGGTGAGAACGTATTACCAGTATATTAATTGGTTTAGCAATCTACCTGTAACTAGAGAGAGCAAGTCAAATCACTGAAGCCTGAGATGAAGTATGATGTACCACTTTACTAATAAAATGAAAATGTTGTTACATAATCCATGCATTCAAACTATACTATGGACAGAAATTCTGAAAGTGCATTTAAAATAATCCTTTATGTGTCTTCTACCCATCGTTATGTTTAGTTTACATGTTTTGAATAATAGTTTTATATAGAGACATTAGTCAGGATTCTGGGCTTCACAGAGAATCCTCTTGGGCTAGCTGCTTCCCACCCATATTCCAGACTAGGAAAAATCCCAAGCATCTGAAGAAACACTGCAGACTACCAGCAATGCTTACATCTATTCTATACAGGTTCACATACTGCGATCACCAACATAGTGTCTGAGGGCCTTCCAACAGTACATTAAGCAATGTGATCTGTCATGTACTGTTTGTTCTCTTGTCTTCTCCCCAGAGGAAGGCGTATGTGGAATGTATTGTTGTGATACCATGCATACTTTGTGTTAGTTTATTTTATACAAATATTGTTAGGGACCAGGACATGGCTGGTCATGCCTAATGGTCAGAGCAGGATTCAGGTGCCAGGAAGCTCAGATTAGGATCAAAACCAGAATCAGAGGCCAGATACCTGAGCCAAGGGGCAAGACAGAGTCAGAGTCTGGAATGGGAGCCAAAGATCAGAACTGGAGTCAGAGGCCAAAGTCAGGGCCAAGAATCAGAGCCAGAATCAAAGTCAGAGAATTGAGCCAAGGTTTGGAGCCAGGGTCAGAAGTTAGGCAAGAAGGCAGGGTCCAATGAAGCAGACATCCAGAAGCTCACTCAGCTGCATGGACAACTTCCTATGCCTCTTTACAGCTTAAAAAGCACAGCCGGAGTAATCAGTGGGGCTGGGTGTTCCTCCAGGCAGGATTCTTGTGGACAGTGCCTCTGGTGGGGCTATGGTTCCATTAGTCCTCAGCCCACCAGGTAGTAGCAAGCTGACAGATGGCAGCTGGAATAGGAGGGTTGCCTGGAGACCAATCGATCCTCACAAAGGTATCAATTGCTATGTGTGTGTTAGAGAAAGCAAGACCAAAGAAATGTGCCTTGACTTGGAGCAGAAAGGTAAGGTTTGTGATGGTCTTTTAGTTCCTGGGGACAGTTAATTCCACAGTCTCAACTGCCCGCATGCACCCCCTGCCTCCCACAGTAGTTCTGTCTCCTGGCACAGGCTAGCTTTCCCCTTATTGTAGAAAGTTCAATTGTGTCAGTATAGCATAATTGTGGGCAGCAGTCTTTGTCCATTGAGCTTGAGCAGTCTTTGTCCTTTGAGCTTTAAACAATCTTTTGGATATCATGGGCCTAGGCCACTTTGAAGATAAGTAACAAGTACTTGATATGAAATTCTATGGGAAGCCTCTGTAGAGAGCAGAGGACAGAGTGGATGTGTCTGCAGTGGCCTGTTCTGCCAAGGAGACAAATGCCAGCATTCTGTACTAGTTAGAGTTCCCTAAATGCTGAAATCTTCATGCCCAGGTATACCGAATTGCTGTAATCAAGCTGAGAAGTGACAAAGGCATGAATAAATGAATCCAGGTCTTCGTCCACAAGGATGGGACAGACTCTTCTAGCCAAGCGGAGATGGTAGAAAGTATTACTCATGGATGCTGCTGTGCAAAAGCTCAGTGTCAGCTAGGAATCCAAGAGCACTCCTACAGTATGGACTGAACTGATCAGTGGTGGGTGGGTATCTTCAGCCACTGGAGAATTCAACATGGCTGCAAGCTCTTCAAAGTATCTTCCTCTGCCCACCAGCATCACCTTTGTCTTCCTTGGGTTCAGCTTCAGCAAGCTGTGGATACAGTCTTTTTCTTCCACCCCTTCTTGTTTGGAATAAGAGAGGGCATCTGTTGTTTTGACCCATTGAAGTGCCTGTATCTTGTTTCACTGATCGAGAGATATAAACAGTTGATCTCTCTCTTTATAAAAGAGTGATGGGAGGACCTCAGTGGAATATGCTATTCACGTATAAGACTTTGGCCTTATTTAAATCAATTTATTGATTTACAGAATTCTGTTGTGCACTTGCTAGCTGTATATCCATAACTCAGTGAGATTATTTTCGATGAATTATTAAAAGTCACAATACACATCTGAGGAAGGGCAACCCTTTTAAAAAAAAACACTTTGGTGCCAAAACCTGAGTCTTCTATAAAAGGGTTAATGTCTATAGTACAGTGGTCTGAGGTTAAAGCCACTGAGAATGTGGAATTCAATAGTGTGTTGTATTGGGTAATGAATATAAATGGGGAGGGAGCATTAAGGGTGTGCAAGGCTTTGTAGATGAAGGAACAGCATGAATGTCAACTTCTGTACCCAAAAAAGGAAACAAGTTCAACATTTCTGTCAGTGCTACAATCATAACAGTGTTACAATGTTAAAGATATAGATTAATATATATTCTCTAACAATAAAGCATCCTTTTCTAAACAAACAAAAAAATCATGCAAATCAGCATCTGATCAAGGTTCTCTGATACACATCAGGAGGAAAATAGTTCTATATTTCAGACATGAATTTCTCCACAAATGGAACACCTGTGAAACTGGCTTTTAATGAGATTAGGGCTCAATCCTGCAAGTTACTTAGCACTCTGGCCTCAATCCTCCAAAGTAGTTGAGTAGTCTCCACTGAAGTATAACTCTCTGTCCACCAAGTCTAAACAAGTCTGTCCTAGTCTTTATGGGTGGCAAAAACTTCATTCATCACCACAACCACCACATCAATGAACCAGGGACAATCTGAGAATAAGTCTCCCCCACCACACACTTCACATTCCACTGGAGGGATCTAATAGGTAATATTCACTCTCTTCCGGCTTGGAAGAACTGATTCGGATATCAACCAAAAGGTCCTCAACATGGTTCTAGGATACTTGTTTATCGGAGTTATAATTCACCTCCATAACTGTTGCCTGGCAATGTCAACATACAGATGTTGCCTATTCCCACATCACTGATAACTCTCGCCTCAGGTAACCCCCTAAGAGGGGAGGAAAAGGAAGTTACAATCCAACAGTGTTAGCTTCAAGCAACTTCTGTAGCACTGTGAGGAACAAGAAAAAGGGCTTTAGAGTCACTAATTAGCTAACAATTGTGTACCAAATTTCCTAACAAGGTGGGAAGGAAACCCAACTAAAGATGCGATACCACTGGAGGAATCAAGCCTGCTACATTGTCACTCAAAGAATTGAGAAGTGGTTGGAACTGCACCCTTCTTTTATATAGTTCATGTCAGGGGCTGTCAGCATGGATCCAAAAGACACAGCTAGCTATAGATTCTAGTTTACACACTGAGATTGGTCACATCTACCAAGAATTATGATTCATGTAGACAATTATTGAAGTAGTAAATATTCTGTAAAGAACAACGGCTCATTGGCTAAGGATGCCAAAATGGTCCAATAGGTCTTTCGTTACCCACAGTATATGTAATTCAAACTATAACTTATCATTTTCACCTTTTTTATGTTTAAAATGAATGACAGTTTAGAGAGTATCTGACTGCACTGTATAAATGTATTTCAGCAGTATGGTTGCAAAAACAAATACTGCCTCCACAAACATGGCCAACAAGAGTAAATATTAAGTGAAACTGACGAGATCCACTTCCTGGACACTCCAGTACTAATAAGCGATGGTCACATAGACACCTCCCTATACCGAAAACCTACTAACCGCTATACTTACGTACATGCCTCCAGCTTTCATCCAGACCACATCACACAATCCATTATCTACAGCCAAGCTCTGAGATACAACTGCATTTGCTCCAATCCCTCAGACAGAGACACCTACAAGATCTCTATCAAGCATTCTTAAAACTACAATACCCACCTGCTGAAGTGAAGAAACAAAAAAACTTCAAAAACAGACCCCCAACGAGAAACTGCTGAATTGGAATTAATTTGCAAACTGGACACCATTAAATTAGGCTTGAATAAAGACTGGGAGTGGACGGGTCATTATGCAAAGTAAAAACTATTTTCCCATGCTAATTTTTCCCCTACTGTTACTCACACCTTCTTGTCAACTGTTGGAAATGGGCCATCCTGATTAGCACTACAAAAGGTTTTTTTTTCTCCTGCTGATAATAGCCCACTTTAATTGATTAGTCTCGTTATAGTTGGTATGGCAACACCCATTTTTTCATGTTCTCTGTGTATATATATCTTCCTACTGTATTTTCCACTGCATGCATCCAGTGCAGTGGGTTTTAGTCCACGAAAGCTTATGCCCAAATAACTGTGTTAGTCTCTAAGGTGCCACAAGTACTCCTCGTTCTTTTTGTATTATATTAATAAATCAATTATGAGGCAAAATGGACAAAGTGGGATGAATACATTTTTTTTTATTTAACTATACTTACAGTAATGCATATTGCCTCAGCTTTTCTGCCTTTGCTTGTTTATCTGGTAACAGTAACAATACTACCATTATCTACAATAGAAATAGTACAGTAGGTCCCCAGTATATGTCAGGGTTGTGTTCTTGAAAAGGACCACAGATACCGAAACGATGTATACTGGAGACCCGCTGGTACAGCAGTGGCGTAGGCAAGAGGGGACACTTGGGGTGGGGGTGGGGCAATGACAAGGAGCGGAGGGGTAGGAGCTGTCATAAATATAAAGGGAAGGGTAAACACCTTTAAATCCCTCCTGGCCAGAGGAAAAACCCTTTCACCTGTAAAGGGTTCAGAAGCTAAGATAACCTCCCTGGCACCTGACCAAAAGGACCAATGAGGAGACAAGATACTTTCAAAGCTGGTGAGGGGGAGAAACAAAGGTTCTCTTTGTCTGTATGATGCTTTTGCCAGGACCAGAGCAGGAATGCAGGTCAGAACTCCTGTAAAGAGTTAGTAAGCAATCTAGTTAGATATGTGTTAGATTCTGTTTTGTTTAAATGGCTGACAAAATAAGTTGTGCTGAATGGAATGTATATTCCTGTTTTTGGGTCTTTTTGTAACTTAAGGTTTAGCCTAGAGGGATTCTCTGTGTTTTGAATCTGATTACCCTGTAAGGTATTTACCATCCTGATTTTATAGAGGTGACTTTTTGTTCCCTATCACAGAATTGTCTGTGATCCAGGATTGAAATTGTTTGCCACATCAACCCCAGTACTAAAATATGTTTGCTGACTTCATAGGTATTGTAACTAGATTGGCACCAAAAAAATCAAAGTCTAATATGAGACTTCTAGGATTACACTTCTGTTCCTCCAAACAGCAACTGCCATCGTGCAGCAGAAAGTAACAGCCTTTGTGTCAACCTCTATAACCAATATTAGCAGAATACAATCTGTTATATGTATAAGTTAATTTTATGTGTTGAGAGCAGCTGTATCGGTACTGCAAATGCTTCTCTCCCCCTCAAGAACTGCTTCAAAGTAAAGAATTAGGTCTTAGTACTTTAGACATGAGTGAATACATACATAAAATTACTCATAAACTTGCAAACAAGTCAGTAAGAACTCTTCATTTCCTTTCTAGAAATTCCTTATTTTGAACATGGTTTTGGTTAGAAGTATCAGTTGACTTGCAATCACGATTGAAGATCTGGGTATAGATTCTCAGCTAATATCAATTGTCATTAGCCCAATGTCTTGAAGTCAATGGAGTTGTCACAATATTCAACAGGTGAGGATCTGCTTCTTTGAATTCAAGTAGTGAATTTCATCTTCATGAAGAAGCAGAATTTTCAGATACTAAATCTAAAGTGTTCTTTTAAGTTTGAAACGACAGGAGCTAGGACGTTAGTGAGTACTGAGTTTCTTTCTTTCTTTCTTTCTATTTTAGCCTATATGCTTGTCTATTAGCAAGAAAGACAAATCTGATTAACTGAATTCCTAGTTACAATAGTTGCCACCTTGAGACCAGTTTATAAAAAGAGTAATAGTATTTCTTCTAACTTTCATTGTCGAAGAAGCACACTATAAAGAAAATAAGTCTGATTTAGACAACATTTTACATTTGCAGAATTCTTGATATCTATTTCAGGGATTAATATCACCACGGTATCTAAGCACTTCCCCAGTAAAATAGATTGGCATGAAAAGATCTAAGTCAACTTTATGGAGTCTAGTGTGAGAAAGGAAAGAACTCAGTGTGAATTCTAGAGGTTGGGGTTTTTTTTTGCATTTATTGTTCCTTTAATGTTATAGATTTGTCAGAAAAATTACACTTTTAGTGATCAAAACATCTTTCTATACAGATTCAAAACTACAGACTGAATTAACCAGTTATGGGTAATGCCCTCTGTCATAAATATAAAGGGAAGGGTAAACCCCTTTAAAATCCCTCTTGGCAAGAGGAAAAAACCTCTCCCCTGTAAAGGGTTAAGAAGCTAAAGGTAATCTCGCTGGCACCTGACCAAAATGACCAGTGAGGAGACAAGATACTTTCAAAAGCTGGGAGGAGGGAGAGAAACAAAGGGTCTGTGTCTGTCTGTATGCTGCTTTTGCCGGGGATAGAACAGGAATGGAGTCTTAGAACTTTTAGTAAGTAATCTAGCTAGGTATGTGTTAGATTATGATTTTTTTAAATGGCTGAGAAAAGAACTGTGCTGAATAGAATGACTATCCCTGTCTGTGTGTCTTTTTTGTAACTTAAGGTTTTGCCTAGAGGGATTCTCTATGTTTTGAATCTAATTACCCTGTAAGGTATCTACCATCCTGATTTTACAGAGGTGATTCCTTTACTTCTATTAAAAGTCTTCTTGTAAGAAAACTGAATGCTTTTTCATTGTTCTAAGATCCAAGGGTTTGGGTCTGTGGTCACCTATGCAAATTGGTGAGGATTTTTACCAACCCTTGCACCCCACTTCAACCAAAGCAAACTTTCCCACAGCTGTGAACTCTTCAAGATGCCCACCAGCATCCCTTTAGGAAGGACTCAAATCAAACCATTTTAGCACATTACCTTGCACACCCACCACTTTCTCAGGCGAGACAGTCGCATCTCATGATCAACTGTCTCAAATGCACAGAGAAGACCAGGAGAAAGATAATGATTATTAATTCTCTATCCATTAATAGGAGGATATTATCCATCAGCGTCACTAAGTCATTTTCAGTTCCATATCCTGGCCTGAATCCAGATTATGTCAGGTTTCAAACATTAAATTTCAAAGAGATCACCGATAAATTCCCACTGATATTAAAATAAGTTTTCACAATGTAGACAGGGTACTAACATACACAAATGCTGCTGCTTACGGAATAAGGCCTAAATATTGCAAACACTTAGGGCATATCTATACTACAAATTTAAGTCAACTTCAGTTAAGTTGACATCCAACAGCCACAGTAATTAAGTCAGTAGTGCGTGTCCACATCACACAACTTATATTGGATGAGCATGTCCTCACTAGCAGCACTTGCATCAATGCAGAGAGCACTGCACTAGCCATGCGTATTCCATATCCTGAAAAGCACGGACCCCACTCAGATATGCATGATTGTTTTCCAGATCCACGAGAAGAGCCACCATGCAGAACATTGCAGTGTCCTTCAAGCATCCCTGCTGGAAGCCATAGAACAAAACAATTCCCGGTTGCTGCTGGCAGTCATGCAGCAGCTGAACACAGTGAAGCACTGTTTCTGGTCCCAAGAAACAGGCACCGACTGGTGGGATCGCATTGTTATGCAGGTATGGGATGACGAGCAGTGGCTGCAGAACTTCCGTATCCACAAGGCCACTTTCCACGAACTGTGCGTGGAACACTCCCCAGCCCTGCAGTGCAGCAACGATAAAATGAGACCTACTCTGACAGTGGAGAGGAGAGTGGCGATCGCTGTGTGGAAGCTTGCAATTCCAGACTGCTACTAGTCAGTGGGGAATCAATTTGGAATTGGTAAATTCACTGTGGGGGTCATTGTGACCCAATTATGCAGGACCATTAATTGCCTTTTGCTAAGAAGGTTTGTGACTTTGGGCAATGTGCAGGAGATATTGAATGGTTTTGCCGCAGTGGGGTTCTCTAGCTGCGGTGGGGCAATAGATGGCACATATATTCCCATCCTGGCACCAGACCACCTTGCCAAAAAGTACATCAACAGAAAGGGGTACTTCTTAATGGTGTTGAAAGCGCTGGTGGATCACAGGGGCCATTTCACTGACATCAGTGTAGGATGGTTGGGAGAGGTGCATGACCTGCACATCTTTAGGAATTCCGGTCTGTGCACAGAGCTGCAAGCAGGAACTTTCTTTCCAGAATGAACAATCACCATTGGTGACACTGAAATGCCAATAATGATCCTGGGAGACTCAGCCTATCCCTTATTTCCATGGCTCATGAAGTCGGACACCGGACACCTGGACAGGAGCAAGGATTGGTTCAAAAAGTGCAGAATGGTGGTGGAATGTGCATTTGACCATTTAAAGGGTCACTGGTGCAGTGTGCTTACTAGGTTAGACCTCAGTGAAAGCAATATCCTCCTTGTTATAGCTGCCTGCTGTACGCTTCTAATATCTATGACGCAAAAGGGAGAGAAGTTTCCACAGGAGTGGAGTGTGGAGGTGCACAGGCTGTCTGCTAATTTTGAGCAACCAGATACGAGGACTATAAGAAGAGCTCAATGTGGAGCACTGCATCTCAGGGAGGCTTTGAAAACCCATTTCAGTAATGACCTACAGTAATGTGCACTGCTTCTCTGTATTTTGCCTTCTCAGAGTGAACTTTGCTGTTACTGCCGGGTTTTTGTCTCCAGCACATCCCCTCCATTTACTCAGTTTACCTGTCTCTCTCCTTTCTCCTTCCCCCATTTTTAAATGAATAAAGATTAATTCATTCTCAAGACATGGACTTTCATTGAAGAAACATACTGAAACTTAAAGATCACAAATAGAATTTAACCTTGGATACACGGTGGAATAAAATTGGAGGGGAAAACCACAGTCAGCTTATCTTTAAAAGCACAGTGGCCTTGCCTGTCACACATCATTGTATGTGCAGTTTTTATCCTTAGGACCTTCCCACGGGGGTGAGTGGAAGGGATATTGCTGTTCCCCCCCCTCGCCTCCTGGAACGTTTTGGGGAAAGGGAGAGAGAATACCATGAAGTTGGAATGCCACTGTGCAGGGGCTGCAGAGGGAGTCTAGCCTGAAGGTGCTTCTCCTGAAGGTCAACCAGATGCCTCAACATGTCTGTCTGTTCCTTCACAATCCCCAGCATCTCCTGCTGAGCGCCACACTCACTCTCCTGCTCACTATGTCCATGTTCAGTTTTTCACAGAGAGAAATCCTCCACGTTCTCTGCTCGGTGTCCGCTGTCCCAGAGGCATTAATAATCTTGTTAAACATGTCATCACACGTTCTCTTTCCCCTTTGTCTTATCTGGAAGAGCCTCTCCACTGGTGTGGAGGAAAAGCTGAAGGCCGCACTTTCAGCTGTAAGCTATGGAAAGAACAAAGCAACCACTGTTGGTACAGACCCAGTGTCTAGTGCAGAGTTGCTATATAAAAATCTCTCCCCTTATTTAATGCAAGTTTAAGGCCAAACATTTTCGTTTACACCAGGTATTCACTGTACCAATTTGCTGTCCCAGCCATGGTGAGTATGGCAGTGAGGCATGGGCACCGGATCATCATCAGCATTGGGTGGGCAACATGCAGTGGGACCAGAGCTGAGCAGGGGACGTGCGGTGGGACCAGAGGTGAGCCACTTCCTCTTTAAAACATGGACATTGTCTGGAGATCAGGGACCAGCATTCACCCTCCCAAACTGCAATCCTTCACAGAGGTTGTGCCAGGGAGGTGATTGCAGTGGCGAGTGGGAACCACAAAATTTCTCTTCTCTCCAGTCCACACCTGCTGCTAGCTATGGCCCCAAACTCTCAGTTTCTAAAGGTCAATATTGACCCTGCAACCCAAACTACAGCCATGCTTTGGAAACTCTGGATATAGGGGTGCAAAAATCACAAGGGGGACAGGGACGGGGGACATAGGCACTATTGTTTGCAGACACCATCATTTGTGGTACCAGTAGTTGAAATGAAAACTACCATTGTCTCCCTTAGGTGACCCTAGCTGATATCACTCTCCTGAGGGTAACAGATGCAGCAAGGGAACAGATGCTGCTACCGTCTGGGTACAGACCAGATCTTTATGCTGCTATGCTGTGTACTGCAATGATGCCAGCCTAATTAATACTGGCGTGGTGGGAAAGTGTCCTACAACAGTGGAAGAAATAAGGCAGCCCTCCCCAGAAACCTTCTGCAATGAATTGCAGAGTACCTCCATGAAAGTGTCCTGGAGATCTCTAGGGAGGATTCCTGGGCCATCCCTGTGCACATAAACAGTATTTTTTGTGGGGGACCCTCTACCTAGCTGGTGCGGCCACTGGGAAGCAGATAGCCATTCTACCTCACCTTGTTAATTTTAATAAAAAATAGAATATAGGAACATGTGACCCCAAAATATTACTTGAAATTCCATACTCACCAGGGGTTCCTTCCCTGGCACCACAGTCGGCCATGATGCTGTTCTGCGACTGGCTGGACTACAAACAGCTTCTGGATCTCTGGGAGAATGGATCCCCTGCTTGCCCGTCTCCCATTCTCCTCCTCCTCTTCCTCATCCAAGATCCCCTCCTTCGTGTTGCCTGTGCTGGCCCAGGTCTCTGACTCATCAGAAGTATCCACTCTGCCCTTGGGTGTCGTGGTAGGGTTGTCACTGAGAATCGCATGCAGCTCCTTGTAGAAGCGACATGTCTGCAGTGCTGCACAAAAGCGACTGTTTGCCTCCCTTGCCTTCTGGTATGCTCACCACAGTTCCTTGATTTTCATGCGGCACTGCTGTGTGTCCCTGGTGCAGCCCTTCTCGCCCAGGTCCCGCAATATCTGCTCATAGATGTCTAAGTTTCTATGACTGGATCACAGCTGTGCCTGCACAGCCTCTTCTCCCCACAAACCAAGAAGATCCATCATTTCCTGTGTACTCCAGCTGTGACATTCCCCTCTGGTGTTATCTGGACTGGTGATCTGCTAAGTCACTCCAGTCCTTGACTCTGGCAGCCAGCCTTACCCTGCTCTGCTGTGAGAACCCGCACTTCTGGGCTGTTCACGCACAGCCTCTGGCATGTAAGCTGTTCCTTGGATTGCGCAACTGAATGACACCAGCCAATACTTCCAGTCCCAGACACAACCCTAGGAACCTCTGTCTTGCAGTATCCAGTTATGTCCACTGAACGCTGCAAGATTATGTGAGTTCATCAATTTAACAAAGAAATTTATATATACCAGGCTTGTTCTCCCAAGGGAAGTCTCTGACATGCTTCAAACCAAACGCACTGCTTTGGGTAGCATAAACAAACAGATTTTTTTTAACTTTAAAGATAGATTTTAAGTGATTATAAGTCAGAGCATAACAAGTCAGATTTGGTCAAATGAAAGAAAAGCAAAACGCATTCTAAACTCATCTTAATATTTCCAGTGCCCTCACAAACTTAGATGCTTCTCATCACAGGCTGGCCGGTTGCCCTTCAGCCAGGCTCTCCCCTTTGATCATCACTTCAGTTGCTTGGTGGTGATGTCTGTAGATGGAGGTGGAAGAGAGAGAGCATGGCAAATGTCTCTCCCTTTTATCATGTTCTTTCTTCCCTCTTGACTTTGCCCCCCCTTCAGAGTCAGGTGAGCATTACCTCATCACAGTCCCAAACTGGCCAAAGGAAGCGGGGTTACTCACTCGAGAGTCCAACAGATCCTTTTCTTGCTGCCTAGGCCAGCGTCCTTTGTTCCTGTGAGGCTGGGCTCGATTTGTCCCACACATGCCCTGATGAGGTGTGAATGGCCTCTCTGCTCTTGGAGAGTTTTTGCCTGGGCTTATTTTAAGCCATGAAGACACATTTTCAGCCTCATAACTATATGCATGAAATTATAACCTATAACATCACTAACATTACTGTAACAACAATGCTCAGTCATCATGAGCTTTCCGAAGACACCCAACATGACAAACTTTGCATTGGATACCACACAATCATTTTACAAGGATAAACGTGGAGATGCTGGGTGTTCCCCAGAGGTACAGAGCGTCACACCAGGCTAGAGAGCGTTTGGAGCATGGAACCGTCATGATCAGCTGGGCAGGCAAGCTATCCACACCGAAACTTAAATTCAAAAGTTCTCGGTCCTTTAACGGGGAGGGGCTGTTTCCTCTTTACCTGGATGCTGTACAGCAGAATTGAAAACTTTTACCAGAGCAGTCACAGGAGAGCATTGTGGGACACCTCCTGGATGCCAGTTAGATTGACTTAAGCAATGCAGTATCTACACTGCCACTACGTTGACCTAACTACATTGAATTAAGAGCTATGCCTCTCGTGGAGGTGAGTAATTAAGTCAACGTAGCGGGCAAGTTATGCTTGCGGAAGGTTAGTGTAGTGGCAAGGTAGGGTAGTGGCAAGGTAGTGGCAGAAGGGTAGTGTAAACACATTTGTTATTAAGTTTATGTAAGGCAGTTTACATTGACCTAACTGAGTAGTGTAGACCAGGCCTTAGACTCATTCTTAACTTCACACATGACTGGTCCCAATGTATTGAATAAAATTAATCAAATATAGTTTAACAGTATAAGTGTTTGCTGAACTGCAGCCTACAAATGAAATTTAAACGTCATTGTAGGATTTTTTTTTCAATTACTGGCCAAGAACTTGGAAGCAGCTAAAAGAATGGGGAAGGGGATATCAGATGATTGAATTATAAATTAAAGGGTTACTACAATAAAATCACTAGTTAAATCTCAAAGAATATTCTGTTTAGGTCACCCTTACACTGAAAGTATATTGCTCTGGGATAAGTATTATATAGGACAGCTAGGAAGTTTCCAAATACAGTTTTTATATAGAAAAGCTAAAGAGGTTCAACTTACTCTCACTGCAAAATACATCAGGGTAATCCAGAAGAAGTATTATGAAGGAGTTTGATTAAAAGGGAACACAAATAAATAAATAAAGGGAAATAATCCTTTAAAATTAGGGAACTCCAGCAAAACTATTTCAGTCAAGGAATACTAAGATTAGAACAAGTTGTCAAAACTACCAATAAAAATAATAAATGTGAAAAACCCTGTTACTGCAATCTTTAGAATGCCCAAGACAAATCCAAAGTAAAGAAATGCTCATGTTAACTTGGCTGTGTTGCACTTTTTTATATTTAATGGTTTACATTTCAGAAGGAAAATTCATACAAAATAAGAATAAATGTGTAATAAAAATGAAATGTTCCTTGCTAGCACAACTGTGAAGAAAGAGAGTTCTAGAATGAACACATACAAGTGAGACTAAAATGTCAATATGAGTACTCGTTCTTCAGTTTGATAGTGTGGTCATAATTCAACTGCTAATCCCAACCAATGCAACATCAGAGAGCACATCCTATGTGATATACCTCTTTCCTTCTGAAAAAGGAAAGAAGAAAGTGAGAGAATCACAATACTAAGAATGTCCAGAAAGGAAGGCTAGAGGCACAGAAGGATGTTGAAATGAATAGTCTAAGGAAAAACTTGATACTTACTAGTCTTTTAAAAACCACATATACTTTGGCTCCTAATTTAGGAAAACCTTTAAACATGTGCCAACAGGACTTAAGCACATACTTAACTGAAATCTCATTGACTATAACTTTTAACACTTACTAAAGTGCATTCCTGAATAGGGAAGCACTTCTAAATCCTCAGAAATCATCTCATATCTACAAATCATTACGACATGCTGCAAGTTTCTTCTACACAAATTGAACATACTATCTTCAAATATTAGTAAGTATTAGCTAAGACTGTGTTTATTGTAACCCTTACCTCTGTGACTTTTAGGATTTATTTTAGTGAACTTAGTCTTTATCATCTTAATCCTTAATGAGGACTTCTCCTTCATGAATAACATTTTCAAACTTAGATAAATCCATTGTAATGGATTATGGTTTAATAGTTTAAAGCCATCTAAAAATGTTGAATGGTTTTATATAATTGTTACTTAAAATAAAGGATATTGACTTCTCAGAATTTTCATGACAAATTAAAATACTGTGTGGCACAAGTGTTTAAAGTAAACTGTTGTATTTTTTGCCATGACAAACAGCCAGCCTTAATTACAATGTGCTGCCTGGACTACATGAAACATATGTTCATTTATTTCCAGGGGGGAGGGGGGCAACAGAACAGAAAGTAGATATAACATTCTTTTCCATACTCCTTGACTATTTCCCTAAATTATGTTCCAGTTTGAAAATCTCTCTCAAACACTCTCTGTGAAGGTAATCTAAACATTCCACTGAACAATGCTATGTGATTAACTGTTATTTGTAAACTTCATTGTAAACTGTTGCCCTTTCTTAAACTTTCCTTAAGAAAAAACGCCTTTAGTCTATAATTACTGTTACAGAAAAAAATAGTTCAAGTAGTCCATGTGATAAAATACTTCCCACCACAGTACAGCTACTTTACATTAAACCACAACAGCTGCTTTACATGCTATCACCCCATGAAAGCTGAATAGAAAAAGGAACAAAGAATTTCCCAACAACCAACAATTTCATGGATTTTTACGATAAAAAATAAGTTCTAATCTCACAAGAGAGCTTGCTGCTTCTTGCACAGTGTGACTTTCTTCTTTAAAAAAAATAAAGCTTTTCCAGAAAAACTGTTCAACATTATTTGTCCTGATATTTTCTGCAGCCAGCAGAGAAAGACAGAAAGAAAAGTCAAGTCAATGTTAATTTGAATAGGAGGGTTATTTTCCTTAGGGCACAAGTCTAGGAGTCAGGATATTGGTTTATACTCTCAATTTATGCCACAGACTTCCTGTGTGACTATGATGAAGATATTTAGTTCCTCTGTGCCTCAGTTTTATCCTCTGCAATATCAGGCTAACACTGCCAGGTTTCTCTGGGGTGTCAGAAATTTAAATTAATATTTGAAGTCATTAGATGGAAGGCACAATATAAATGTGAAGTATTATCAAAATAATTTTGGTGTGCTGAAAAAACAGGCCTAAAATCTACAAGGCTTGTGCCCTCTTTTACTTAGAGACAAATCAATATAATTTGTGTGGTTGTATTAATTGTACAAAGGAATGGCAAACTATAAATGTTTAAGGAACCATTTCCTATGGAGTATCCAGTCTCAGTAAAATGTCCAGCATGACTCTAACACTGTTTACTAGCTCAGGTGCCAGAGGCCTGAGGTTCCTGAAGCATTGCAAGGCAGCATGGCTCACCAGTTCCTCAAAATATTTCTCTCTCAACTTTTACAACTTCAGCTGTTCAAGAATAGACCAAAAAAAACCCCCCCAATAATTATGGCATACTACCTAAGAATATATAATACATGATATTGGCTGGTACAAACTGGAGAGCAACAAAGATATCATATTGCACTGTTTTTCATATGATGTCCCTGTACTCTGAGAAATTCAGACAGGTCACTTCTAATGTCCTTTTTATTAAAAAAAAATCAAAATATTCAAGAGTTTGGAACTATTAAATGTTTGCAAGACATTGCCAGACTGAGGTCTTTCCATTGCATTCACCAAGAACAACAAGATGAGTGGAATGAGTGTTCAGTGAAGCAAACAGCATTTGAAGTGAAGAGAAACTAAATGAGCATAGACATTAAAAAAGCTGTATGGCTCAAAAGCATGACTCTCTTACCATCAAACGTTGGTCAAATAAAAGATATTACCTGACCCACCTTGTCTCATTAAAAAAAGCTGTCATTTTGCTTAAACTGAATATTGGTAACACTTGTTCAGTGTTTCATGACAAAGTCATTCAAATTTTTTAATTACTAGAAAAAGTCTTACACGCCAAAATATGAAGGCATTGTTGTTGAGTCATAAGCTGACACCAGCACACATTTTAAACAGTATGTTTCTGTATGCATATTTTGTGGCCCTAAAAAAATGCTGGCACAAAAGCATCTTTAGGATTTTTAAAATATGGTCCTCTCAGCAGAAATTTATTTAAGAGGGAACAACTTGATGGGTGAAGTGGCACTTTTTCTTCTGCAATTCCTTAAGTCATTACAGTACTCTGGAGGAAAGTTTGAATTTGATGATCACAGTGGAAGTTCTATTCAGGTTTGAAGCTGTAACTCCTTCACTAGAGTATCAGTAACAAAATTACTATTTGAGGGTGACACATATGTGACATATGTGCGGACGCTATTTCACAGCTGAACTCCCTTCACTATGGATGCACCACTCCAGAATTATGAGCTATTGCTAACTAAGAATTGAGAAGAATTACACAGGAATCAGACTTTTCTGAAAAGACAAAACAAAGGCCCGAGAGGGGGGAAACTCAAAGCCCAACAGCAGAGTTTCCTCTGACTTTCACAAGAGTATATAATGCCACTCAGCGCAGACAAGGCAGGAAGCCTGTTAACTACACCATTAGTGTATGTGAAAATAAACATCCCTTTCCCCACTTTCTCTAATTTACTTAGAATGAATTTAAATAAATACTACATATTAAAATACTATAAGATGTTGCCAGATACAAAGTTAGGGATAAATACAAGGACCTAGACTGAAAAAAACTAATTTGATGAAAGGGTAATGTTACATGTAAAAATGGAAGTCAACTAAAACTTGATACAGCTTTGGGAAAGACAGTGGTAGTAATCCTGTTAGGAAAGACTGGGGTTGTACTCATAATGATTTCTTTTAAATTAGTGATGAAATCAAGTTGTAAGGATGTTTGCAATCAAGCGTGCTTTTATTACCACAAGTACCGGTAAGTAAAATATACATATGCTGGAAGAGGCAGTAACAAAAAGGGTTGAAAATAAATAATGTCTTATAAGCACTTGATCACAGAGTGAAATAATCAGAAATGTAACTGATCAATAATGCTCAGGCACAACTCAGCCATATATACAGAGGTCCTACCATTATTGTTAAAATAAGGAGAAAAGTCATGAAAGATTTATACAGCTATTCCCATCTGCTGCAGAACAACAGTTCTTTAGATTAATTTGTGTTACTGAACAGCAGATTGTTAAAGTTTAAAGAGCATTAAAGAATGTCGAGAGACTCCACATGAAACAAATTTAAACTAGATATTTCTGCAGTCAGCAGAGCGCTGATGGAGAAACTGGAACTTGGACAAGGACAGCCATGCAAAGTCAGTGAGCGGATGCAACAGAAGAGGGGTCTACAGAAAGCAACTTTCTGAAGTAGGTTGCTGACTAAAGCTCAGCCAGCAGATGTTCAGTGTATGTCCCAAGATGGTTGTACAAATAGCAGTGGCCTAACTTTTCTCACACAAACTGGTATGGCACAAGATGTTCTGCATAAAAAGACTTTTCCAGACACAGTTGCAAGAATTCAAAAGCAATGGCTTGTTTTCTGATTGGATGGTGAAAGGGAACATCTAATTTTGGCTGGTCATTTCAAGTATTCATCACAGGTATGGGTCACTGTTTGATCGGTCCAAGCCAGCTTCTATAAAAAGAGGAACTAAACTGTACCACCCAGCAGAAATGGAATAAAATGGCCTGTCTTCTTCAGCACATTGCTTCCCAAAAGCTGATGGTACCTGCTAGAGAGCAGACTGGCCACCTGGGAATCCTCCGGCAATCAAGTACCTATGTTGGATAGGCACTTTTGTGTCCTTCTCTTTCTTTTCCAGCAAATTTAGGTTGCCTACTAGCACATCAGGAAAAGAACATATATTGTCCCTCATCTGCTCCACCTGTGTTTGCACTATCAACTCCTGCTGTGAATAGTAACTGAGCATAAAGCTGATGGCTAAGCAAACTTCTTAACCCATTTCCCTGGGGTGACTACCCAAACCAGTCATTTGACTATTTCCTGAAACTGGTTACCTAATTAATGAGGAAGTGTACATGCTTATATAAGTGTTTCAATGCTTATCACAGAGCTCAAGCTCTGTCAGATTTGTGTCCATTTATTATTTTGCGTAGATAAATGGACACAAATCTGACATCAGGAATTATAACATTCAAAAACCAGTAGGAAAACACTTGAGTCTCCCTGGTCACTCAATAACAGATCTAAAAGTGGCAATTCTTCAACAAAAAGACTTCAAAAACAGACTCCAACATAAAACTGCAGAACTGGAATTAATTTGCAAACTAGACACCATCAAATTAAGCCTGAATAAAGACTGGGGGCGGTTGGGTCATTACAAAACCTAATTTCCCCCATACTAATTTCCCCCTACTGTTACTCACACCTTCTTCTCAACTGTTTGAAATGGGCCACTCTCATTACCACTACAAAAGTGATATTTCCTCCCTTGGTATACTACTGTTAATTGAATTGTCTCGTTAGACTGACCTCCCACTTGGTAAGACAACTCCCATCCTTTCATGTGCTGTGTATTTATACCTTCTACTGTATTTTCCATGCCATGTATCTGATGAAGTGGGTACTAGCCCATGAAAGCTCATGCCCAAATAAATCTGTTAGTCTCCAAGGTGCCACAAGGACTCCTCGTTGTCTTTGCTGATAAAGACTAACACGGCTACCCTCTGAAACCTGTTATGGTTGTGTTATGTGATTTTTTTAAATAGCCTGGATGCTTTTAATGTTCACCAGTTTTTCCAATTTCTGTTAGCCTAAATCATAATTCAATGGTGTTTGCATTTTTGTAACCTATACTAATCATTGTTCTTGTTAAGGACAGCTAAAAAACCCTCTGTAAAGTCAAATATAACTCTTGAGTCCTTTCCTTTAGTTAAGCAATCAACAGCCAAATAATTCTAATAAAGATCGTTCAGGTAATCAGTTGAGCATTTTTGCTTAACTAAGGTTTATTTTATATCCTTTCTTTACAACCACCTACTCCTTATAATCCTGAAGTTGATCCTGCACAGGTAGACTCCTAGGCATGTGTGGAGTCCCACTAGATCAGGGCAAAGCCTTGTGTTTCATCATAACAGACTTTTGCATCTGAATTGAAGATTCTGAAGACAAATAACAGTTATGGCCATTCATCTTTTTTTTTCAGTTTCTAAGTTTATATTTTATTAATGTTAATTACTGCTACTCTTGCTGATTTTTTAATACTTTTTCAAGCCTTAGAAGAATTGGATAGAAACGGTCCTTAACAAATCAGAACAGCATTCTTGGGAGGACAACTATTAGACATACTAATTAGTTTAACTTTGTGTACCTTTTTGTTTACCTTAATTTGAAACAATGCCATTACAAAAGATATATGCACTTTAGTACCTACTGTATAGTAATCCCACAATATCTCCAGTGCTATAAATCTTTCATCAAATGAGATAACTACACAAATTTAGGTACACCACATTAGGTACTTATTGACAGCACAATTTATGTACAGTAAAAACAATTTTCATTCAGCACATTTTTTGGCGGGGGGGGGAGAACTAACATTGCAACCTTGAACTAAAATACAGATAGATTTTGCTGGGTATCAAATTAAATAATAATAGTTTCTCTCATCCAGATTGTCACATTTAAAAAGACAAAAGTGAATGGTAATGCCTCATGTTTCCATAAGACATCAACATTCCACTCCTGGGGATCTGGTAAACTGAAACTAGAGAACCTTTCCTCAAACTTCCAAAAGATATGTTTACTTTCAACAGAAGAACTGAATGCACTGGAAGTAAGTGTTCTGTATCTGTTAGATCTTTATCACTCCTTAAGGAAAGTAGAGCCAGTTTTCAATTGTTCTGGTCTTGTCTTCCAGCAGTGACAACAGGAATGTAGTTTAACTAGGTCATTAACACATCTATCCATCAATAATCTGGTCATCTTTACTCTGTAATCTGTGCCACCTGCTGGATGACTGCTATCAGCCCCCTACCTCATTAACCTAGGCCCAGCACTGTCACTGAGACACCACCACCATCCCTCATCTGACAGCTAAGGGACTGAAGCGGAGGTCATCTCCTTGCTGCAACTGTCATTAGGTGTTCCAGCCCCATTCCCAACCTTCTTTAGGAGATGTATTCTAATCTGCTTCCAAATCCAGTTTATCAGGGAACACGGCCCCCATTGATCAATTACCTGCACTACACACCTTCCAACTTGAGATGAAAATTTTTACAACCTAACATATTATAAATGGCAATTATAGATGATAATTGCTTCACTCAAAAAATGTTGAAGGAGACTTGGCATAAAATATCACTTGCAAGGTGAACTCAAGAGCCACCAACAGAAGCAGCTAACAGGAGAGTTTCAGAGGGCGAAGCTGCAGACCATGCTTGAAGGAAGTGCAACTTGATGAGTGGTGCATTTGGTCCATCTGTTAAGCTTGTTTGATTGTGTGTTTGTTTGTTCTCTGTGTTTGGGCTGCATATTTGGGTTGGGGGCCCCTAAGGAGTAAGCAACTGAGACAGGTCTGTTTGTTGGTGCTGTTAGTTAATATAATATTTCTAGACTGCTTTGTACTTATGCTAAATTGTATAACTATGAACTGTATTCGCAGAGTGCCGTGTCTCATGTAAGCTTTGTAGTGGAAATTTACTAGAAGTTAAACTGTGTATAACCTCTGTTCCTTGTATGTGAAGACTGTCAGAGACAAGATGTATGCTCTGTTGAGGCTTGCCAAATATGAACAGTGAGCTAGGTACAGCTGTTACAATATGCTACAGATAATTGGTGCAGGTGTCGTTTTACCCTGAAAACGCATATAAAACTAAATAAGAAAAGGGGAGTCTACTCATACAGTGGAATTTTCTATCTGTTGTAAACAGTGGTCTTATAAATACAAGCAGAACTGAGCTCACATTTTTGGAACAGAGTGAAGATGATTTAAGTGCTGAAAGCCCGCTCTCCAGAGTTGGTAATATATGAACCTTTGTTTGTGCTGATTTATCTATGTTTAATAAACTGATTGAACCTGGTTATCTGACATCTTTAACAGTGCCATTGTAAAGGCTATGTGGCTCTGAACCTTGAAGATTTTAATCAGCCCCACTGTTTGAATTCTGAGTAGTTAATCTCTCCCTGATGATGAGGGGCAGAGCTGAGGTGAATAGAGAGACTCGGTATAAAAAGCCATTTGCTAGATGAACTTGAGTGTCGTGAACAAACACAAATAACAGGAGAGTTTTGGAGGGAGTTTATAGAGAGGAAGTGTGAGGGGCTTTCCTTCCAGGTTCAACTCTACATGCTTTTTCAAGATAGACAATGATGGAACAGTGGTGGTGACCTGCAAATGATGTGCCATGTTTCTTTCTTGCTTGAAACCAGAAGGGACTTGGTGGGTATGAAGTGCAAGTGGGTGGCTGTGCTGGAAGGAAAGATTCTTGGATTGGAAGGGCAAGTAAAGATGGTAATGAGAATCAGAGAAGCTGATGAGTTCCTAGACCAGGTTTGGAAAACTTCAGTACCCCAGGTTCAAGAAAGAAAGGAGATAGCCACCAAGGAGTCACAGAGAGAAGGAGTCAGTGAGCAGGCTTGGCAGTTCATAGCTATCAGAGGCAAAAGGTCAAAAGTGGCATTCTACATGGCTGGAAACTGATGGGAATGGCCGGCTGTGGCCACCAGAGAGAAGATGACCAGGAGGAATTCTACACAGCTTGAAGTTTCCAATCAATACCAGGTTCTCAATATGGAACCTGTGGAAAATATCTCTCAAGATCCAGCTGGTCTGAGGGAAGAGAGAGACTTACAGTGCCAACTGTGGAAGGCACCTTGGCCGAACCTCTAAGAAGAAAAAAAATTAAGCTTAACCATAAAGATCTCCAACCATCCAAGGAAGACAGATGATCTTTATTGTGGTTTCAATATTCAGAAAAATCAAAGGAACATTTTAATCTGAAAGGAACAGCCTAACAACAGGATGGTGTGCTGTCTTCCCAGAGCCAAAGCACAGGACGTCACTTTAAGATTGGATAGACTGAACTCAATGTGCAAGGAACCATTAGCAATATCAAATAAGCTAGGGGTGGGCAAACTTTTTGGCCCGAGGGCCACATCAGGGGTGCGAAACTGTATGGAGGGCCGGGTAGGGAAGGCTGTGCCTCCCCAAACAGCCTGGCCCCTACCCTCTATCCACCCACTCCCACCTCAACTGCCCCATCCAGAACCCCTGCCCCATCCAGAACCCCTTCCCCCCGGGCTCCTTGTCCCCGACCACCCCCTACCAGGACCCCCCACCTCTAACCGCCCCCCCAGGATCCCATCCCCTATCCAATCCCCCCTGCTCCCTGTCCCCTGACTACCCCGACCCCTATCCACACTCTTCCCCCGACAGGCCCCCTGGGACTTCCATGTCTATCAAACCGCCTCCTGCTCCCCGTCCCCTGACTGCCCCCGCCCAGAACCTCAGCCCCATCCAACCTCCCCCTGCTCCCTGCCCCTTTACCATGCTGCTCAGAGCAGCAGGACGTCACAGCCCCACCGGAGCCAGCCACACCACCGCACTGCCTGACAGGAGTAGCAGGGCCAGAGCGCTGGTGGCGCGGCGAACTGAGGCTGCAGGGGAAGGACCAGGGGCTAGCCTCCCCAGCCGGGAGCTCAAGGGCTGGGCAGGACGGGCCCGTGGGCTGGATGTGGCCCACGGGCCATAGTTTGCCCACCTCTGAAATAAGTGCTAATGACACTAGTTCATATCAGCACTAATAACACTGTTGCAGAATATTTTACAGAAAATAAATAACTTCAGCACTTTTCAGAGTTCCCTGAAGAAGAAGAATGTTCAAGTGATCTTCTTGGCAATCCTTCCTGTCTCAGGAGCAAAAGAAGACAGTAGGCAGAAGATTCTGGAAGTGAACCACTGGCTAAGTTAGTAGTACAGGGTGGAGCATTTGGTTTTGTGAAACATTGGTACACCTTCTGTGGGGAGAGTGGGCTGCATAGTTGGGGTCGCCTCCACCTCAGCTGAAGAGTAGCCAATTTAATCAGGGACTGGCTTTCTAGAGTAGTCAGGCAGGGATTAAACTAACAAGAAAAGGGGAAGGTAAAAAGAGGGAAGATATGAGCACTTATTTAACACAAAATCAAGATGCTGAGCACAACATTAATCAAGGAGCCAAAGGACATGAAGAGAAGACTACCTTTAATCGCCTATACACCACGGCTAGGAGCCACGATACCAAACCAGAGGATCTGGTATCATAAATTTGAACTAGTTGCTATTACTGAAACATGGTGGGATGATGTGGATGACTGGAATGTTAAATCAAAGGTTATAACCTATTTAGGAACGCTTGAGTGAGCAAAACAAGGTGTAGGGATAGGGAGTGGTGCTATATCAAAAATGGCGTTAACAGCTTCCAAGTTACTGACAACTCAGAAGAAAATTATCTTGCATGCTTATGGATCAATGTCCTAACAGATAAAGCATAAGATGGGGTGTTATTGTCTGCTACAGACCACCAAATCACACTAGGGAACAGAATAACTGGCTCCATTCTCACCTATCTATAATGTGGGGGGGAAGCTATGTGATCATGAGGGACTTTAATTTGAGTGACATATGTTGTGGGTCTCATGCTACCAGTAATAAAACATCCTTGGAATTTCTGAATATTATTGCAAACTCAAAAGGTTTTGCATCCAACATGGGGGAATTCTTTATTAGGTCAATTATTGGCAGATAAAGACGAACTGATCACAGAACTAAAAATTAATGATAATTTAGGTACAAGTGATCATGACTTGACCACATTTGTAATATGCAAACAGAATAAAAGTCCAAATCAGTCATTTTATGTTTTTATACGTGTGTGTGCACACACACATGGTGCTTCCAAAGAGATAATTTCACAAAGCTGAAAACAAATTATGAGCCAAATCAGCTGGAAGGGAAAACAAAATCAGAAAAAATGGGAATGATAACTGGGAATTGTTTAAGAACACTTTACCAGATGCCCAAAAAGCCACAATCTCACCTTTTGAGGAAGAAAGCCATACTGGTTAAAAAAACCTGACCTGGTTCAGAGGGGATATGAAGGCAGCTATAAAAAAAATGGAAGAAAGAGCAAGTCCATAGTAATGAATTTATATCAGAATCTCAGAATTGTAGAAAATTAATAAGAGAAGCAAAGCAATACAAGGAAAAAATCTATGACTGGCAATATTAAGGATAATAAGAAGGAGTTTTTAAGTATATTAGGAACAAAAAGAAGCCTAAAAATGTTATTGGTCAATTACTAGATGGAAATAGTAGAATTATCAATAATAGTACAGAAAATGCATAAGTGTTCAATAATTGGGAAAAAACAGAAAATACAGTCATATCATATGCTAACACTCTTTCCTTTCCACTACTATCTCATGAGGATTTTAAAAGTTATTAAAAGTTATTAAAGTTAGACATTTTTAAATCAGCTGGTTCAGATAATTTGCAACCCATTGTTTCAAAAGAACTGGCTGAGAAGCTTGCTGGACTGTTAATGTTGAGTTTCATTAAGTCTTGGAACACTAGGAAAGTTCCAGAAGACTAGAAGAAAGCTAATATTGTGCCAATATTTAAAAGGGGTAAACAGGATGACCTAGTAAGCTATAGGCCCTTCAGTCTGACATAAATCCCAGGCAAGATAATGGAGTAGCTGACATAGCAGAACAATATAATTAATGCCAATTAACTTGGGTTTATGGAAAATAGATCCTGCCAAACTTACCTGATTTTTTTTAAATGAGATTACCAGTTTGGTTGATAAAGGAAATAGTGTTGATGTAAAGCACTTAGACTTCTATAAAGCATTTGACCTGGTGCCTCGTTATATTTTGATTCAAAAACCTGAACAATATAAAATTAATATGGCACATTTTAAATAGATTAAAATGTGGCAAACTGATAGGTCTCAAAATGTAATTGTAAACTGGAAATCATTATTGCATGGTTGTGCTTTTAAGTGGGGTCCTAAAGGGAAGGGTCCTTGACCCTACGCTATTTATCATTTTTATCATTGACAACATAAAATCACCACTGATAAAGTTTGCAGACAACACAAAAATTGGGGGGAGTGGTAAATAAAGAAACAATTCACTGATACAGTTTGGATAATCTGGATCACTTGGCAAGATGGATGCAAGCAAAAATATTCATTTTAATAACACTAATGTATATATCTAAGAACAAAGAAACCAGTGGGGAGACTCTATTTTGATTCTGAAAAAGATTTTCAGGATTGTGGTGGATAATAAGCCTAACATGAGATCCCAAAGTGACTCTGTGGTCAAAAGGGCTAATGCAATCCTTAGATGCACACACACGGGAATCTTGAATAAAAGTAGAGAGCTTATTTTACCTCTGTACTGGGTGTGGCCACTGTTGGAATACTGGGTCCAGTTCTGGAAGGATGTTGATCAGTTGGAGAAGTTTCAGAAAAGAACCATGACAATGATTCAAGGATTGAAAAACATGCATTACAGGGATAGCTAAATAGATTGAGCTCCTTGAGTCTAAAAAAGAGAAGGTTAATGGTCAACTTGATTATAGGTAATTATTAACTATATGGGAAACAAATATTTGATAACGGGCTCTTCTGTCTAGCAGACAAAGGTAAATATAATGTGATCCAATGGCCAGAAGTCAAAACTAGACAAATTCAGACTCAATATAAGGAAAAAAATAACAGTGAGGGTAATTAATCATCGGAACAATTTAGCATGGGTCGTGGTGGATTCTCCGTCACTGGCAATTTTAAATCAAGATTGGATTTTTTTTAAAGATCTGCTCTCATTCAAAAATACTTTTGGGGAGGTTTTATAGTGTGAGTTATACAGGAGATCAGACTTGATGATCACAGTGGTCCCTTCTGGCCTTGGAATCTATGATTCTACCTACCAGTTCCTTGGGCTGCTGAAAGGAAGGTGAAAAAACGCACACTGCTTTGACCAATCTGGCAGTAAGGGAACAATTCCTTCCTCATCCCAAAAAGCAAATAGCATGATGCTGTCAAGGGGTATTCACCCCACACTTGCCCTTAAAGGGTTAATGCAAACTGAGAAGGGGGCTAATTAACCCAACAGGCCACAGCGAAGAGGAATCAGGTGGCTAAGATATTGCCTGTTTGAATGAGGAATCCCAGCTGAGCAGGACCAAGCTGGGCTGGGATTATAAAAGCAGGAAATTGGCAGCAGAGGCGGGCTGCTGAGAAAGTCTGCAGAGGGAGGCCAGGAAGGTAGGAGAAGGCTCAGGGAAAGACAGTAAGGTCTAGAAGGGAACAGAACTTGACTACTAGCTAGAGGGTCCCTCAGCCAGAACCCACAGTAGAGGGTTCCCCTCCCAGCCACTGAGGGAGTGGCACTACAAGGCAGTGAATGAGAAGACTGCCTAGGACTGCTGAAGGAAGACATTGGTAGCCCAGAAGGGGGAAACACGTAGAATGACCTAGCCAGAGGTCAAAGTCATGAGGAGGCAGCAGCATCTCGTGGAGCGAGAGCGGGGTTGTAGACCAGAGTGAAAGAGATATGGAGTGACAGCGTGCAGCTGCAGGAAGGGGTGTTGACCTTGTGAGCAATTCTTTGGCCTTGACAAATGCAATGTTGCACCACTCATATCCATTTAAAAAGCTGCTGCAAAGATCACCACTTTGACCAGGTCTCCACTATTTCACTCCCTCCATTGACTTCCCCTTCTCTATCATAAGACTGCTTGTATTCTCTTTCAGAACACTTCACAGTCAGTCCCCGTCTATCACCTTTCATTCACTACTGAGCTCTCCATGCTCCCTGCCAGTCGGCCCACGGTGCCAGCCTCCACTGCCTACATGTTAAATTTCCTAACGAGCACTCATGCTTTCTCCCATGCTACCTCATATGCTTGGGAGGTACTCCACATAAACATCCACAAAGCTACCTCATTATCTGCCTTCAAATCCCTCCTCACTCTGATTTGCTGTGATACCTACAAAAACAAAACAACAAAACTTGACAGCAGTTAGACTATTGCTAGAGCCAGATCACTGCCTACCATGCTGACCAATATTGTCTCATTCTTTACTTGTACTCCCCCATCTGTCTATACCCATCTGGTGTCTCTTATCTTATAATTAGATTGCAAGCCCCTCAGGGCAAGGACTAGCTTTTTGCTCTGTGTTTGTACAACATCTAGCACAATGAGGGCCAGGTCCATGACAGGGCTCCTAGGCGCTACAGTAATACAAATAATCATCATCATCATAATAATAATAATATTCTAATCCAAAGGAGGATCCTTTCTTATTCCACAGAATGAGCCTCAGAGCTGGTGAAGGCTTTATAAATCCCCCCATTAAGTGCACAGGAGCCAATAGGCATTGCTATGGTTTTGTGTCCTGCTAATCAGCCCCAGAGCCCTCATCCGCAAGACCAGAAATGGGCTGAATATCTATATGGTGGGGATCAGAGTAGCAGCCGTGTTAGTCTGTATCCACAAAAGGAAAAGGAGTACTTGTGGCACCTTAGAGACTAACAAATTTATTTGAGCATAAGCTTTTGTGAGCTACAGCTCACTTCATCGGATGCATGAAGTGGAAAATACAGTGGGGAGATTTTATATACATAGAGAACATGAAACAATGGGTGTTACCATACACACTGTAACGAGAGTGATCAGGTAAGATGAGCTATTACCAGCAGGAGAGAAAAAAAATCTTTTGTAGTGATAAACAAGGTGGGCCATTTCCAGCAGTTGACAACAACGTGTGAGGAACAGTGGTGGTGGTGGGGGGAATAAACATGGGGAAATAGTTTTACTTTGTGTAATGACACATCCACTCCCAGTCTTCATTCAAGCCTAATGTAATGGTATCCAGTTTGCAAATTAATTCCAATTCAGCAGTCTCTCGTTGGAGTCTGTTTTTGAAATTTTTTTATTGAAGTATTGCCACTTTTAGGTCTGTAATCAAGTGACCAGAGAGATTGAAGTGTTCTCCGACTGGTTTTTGAACATTATAATTCTTGACGTCTGATTTGTGTCCATTTATTCTTTTACGTAGAGACTGTCCGGTTTGGCCAATGTACATGGCAGAGGGGCATTGCTGGCACATGATGGCATATATCACATTAGTAGATGTGCAGGTGAAAGAGCCTCTGATAGTGTGGTTGATGTGATTAGGCCCTATGATGGTGTCCCCTGAATAGATATGTGGACACAGTTGGCAACTGGCTTTGTTGCAAGTATAGGTTCCTGGGTTAGTGGTTTTGTTGTGTGGTGTATGGCTGCTGGTGAGTATTTGCTTCAGGTTGGGGGGCTGTCTGTAAGCAAGGACTCTTCCAAGATCTCTGAGAGTGATGGGTCGTCCTTCAGGATAGGTTGTAAATCCTTGATGATGTGCTGGAGAGGTTTTAGTTGGGGGCTGAAGGTGACAGCTAGTGGCGTTCTATTATTTTCTTTGTTGGTCCTGTCCTGTAGTAGGTAACTTCTGGGTACTCTTCTGGCTCTGTCAATCTGTTTCTTCACTTCAGCAGGTGGGTATTGTAGTTGTAAGAATGCCTGATAGATATCTTATAGGTATTTGTCTCTGTCTGAGGGGTTGGAGAAAATGCGGTTGTACCGTAGAGCTTGGCTGTAGACACTGGATTGTTTGGTGTGGTCTGGATGAAAGCTGGAGGCATGTAGGTAAGTATAGCGGACAGTAGGTTTCCGGTATAGGGTGGTGTTTATGTGACCATCGCTTATTAGCACTGTAGTTTCAAGGAAGTGGATCTCTTGTGCAGATTGGTCCAGGCTGAGCTCTCACTCAGCTCTCGTCCCCTAATGCCCCCACTCTACTTGCGCTACATTGATGACATCTTCATCATCTGGACCCATGGAAAAGAAGCCCTTGAGGAATTCCACCGTGATTTCAACAATTTCCATCCCACCATCAGCCTCAGCCTGGACCAGTCCACACAAGAGAACCACTTCCTGGACACTACAGTGCTAGAAGACTGGGCAGGAAAAAGGGAATTTAGTTGCTGAGGAACAAGCCGGTTTCTGAAATGGTCATTCCACTGCAGATAATTGTTTTACTCTTTCTTATCTGATCTACAAATATGTGCCTCCTAAGTGAGAAAAATTGTATGTAGCTTTTGTTGATCTAAAATTGGCCTTTGATTCTATGATAGGGACCATCTGTGGGCAAACTGGAAATTGCTTGACTAGATCTCCAGTTACTTTTTCCTTCAAAAGCTCTTCACAGACAAACAGCAGCCAAAATTAGAATAAACCTGGATGCAGAATTAACTGATTCCATCTTAATTACAAAACGGGGTTCAGCCCTTTTTTAATCAATCAATGATGTTGCTTTAGCATTAAAAAGGGCTCAGTATATTTAGGTAATAAAAGAGAGGGTCTCAAGTACAGTGCAAACTGTGTTATGTTTTACCTGGCCTCATGGTGGCAATTTAATTGCACCAGCCCTTACAGTGTTTGAGGCTAAGTTATGTGTTAAAATTTTCTATGGTGCAAAAAAAAAAAAAAAGGGATTGAATGATCCCACAGGACTGGAAGGGATTCAGAACAAATTTATTAAGAAGATTCGTGGTCTCCCAAATGATTGCCCAGCTGCTCTTCTTAGAGCTGAGGCAGGTATGAATTCTATTCTGTTCAAAGTGCAACAGCGTATTTTTTTTTTTGCTTCATATTTATAATATGCACCCACAGCATTTACCAAGGTTATGTTTAGAGGAACAGCTCAGCAGGACTTTCCTCACATAAATTTCCCTGGTTAGAATATATTCAAAATTTGTTGCATTGTCTAGGTTTCTCAGAATCGTAAATGATCACATTTAAGTTTTAAAATGTGAAATCTCTAGTCAAGTCAAGAACAGAGGATATTAACAGGCAACTGGATATAGTAATTGTTTCTATTTCAAATATGTCACCTTGGTTTCCCCTTGTTAAAAAGACTCATGAGTATGCCAGATATTTAGACAGCCGGTGTAATAATATTCTAAAGAGGGTCTTCACAGCTCTCTGTTGTCAATCCATGCAGACAGCTTACTTAGAAGGTCGATATTCTGGAATAGAGAAATGTAATCGCTTCTGCCCATGTGGTTTAGGGCAAGTGGAAGATACAATGTAATAAATAATGGAGTGTAATTTTTATTGCCATTTGAGGTCAAAATAGTTTTCTGTGTTTTGTTCCAGATGCCTTTTTCTACAACCTCTCAGAAAATAGAATCTTTGTTAGGAACTGACACCGTATCTATGATCTGAGAGGTTGCCCTATTTGTACAGACTGCAGCTAAAATAAGGAAAAGGGAAATGATTCAGTGATCATATACAGAATAATGGTGCATGTCTGTTTTAGTGTATGTATGTTGTATTTAATATTTTATAACTTTGGATTTAGTTTGTACATTTTATTGTAATACTTCCTGTTTTCTGCACATTGGCCCAATGCTAAGTCACTATTAATAAACTATTACAATTTGTAATATACTGTAACTATTGTACAAGAATCTAATAATGATACATGAGGACAACTGGGCTTTCTTGCCAGTTCTCTTCAGCCTTCCTGTGTGATCCTGAGTAATTCATTTAACACCCACCAGTTTACTCCTCTGTAAAATAATAATACCCTATGCTGAGGCATAATTCATTAATATTTCTGAGATACTCAGGTACTAAATTGAGTGCCACAAAAAAGCCTATAAATAAAACATGCTTGACCACACACACTAAGCCCAAACAAGTTATTCCAACTCCTCTAGTTGCAAAGCATGGATTTAGGACTGTAATAAATATCAGTCATTATGCTACTTGGCAGTGGGGATGCAGCTGCATATATTCATGAAAACAAACCAGGTACATTGCTGATGCTGATCCATTCAGATGAACTACACTTTGACTGGACCACTGCTCCCATCTAACTAATGCACGACTGTATATAGTTTTCTCAGTTTTACAGAGGTTACAAAATACCATTGATCATCAGACATTATCTGAAATTGTAGCAGATAAATTCCTAACGTTTAAGTGTATATAATGAATTTCCCTCTTTTTCCTTTTTTATTTTATCAGCTGGTATTTTTCTAGTATTATTAAATAATATAGAGACAATAAAATGTTTGTTGAACCACTGGAAACTGTACCTCCTCCGATCATGATAGACTCTGAGACTAAATGCATCTCAATATTCCTATCATATTACAGTAAGTATTAAATTTAAGATGTAACTATATATTAAGAACATGTAAATACTTTAAACTAATAGATGAAATGTGCCGCTATATCCTGGCCAAAGTAGGTATCCTGTTAATGCCAATATTCTACAATTCCAGTAAAAAATTCTGTTTTGTCCTAAATAAAGTAAGCACACAGCATATGGAACCATACTGAGAGAAGGGCAACTTATGTATTAACTGAACAGTCTGATTAAAAAACCAACTACCTCAAGCAGCAATGCTTGAAAGAACATGTGAGGTTACGTCAATCTGTTCTCCTTCTGGAAATAAGAACTTCAGTTTTTAAAATTAAAGCCAAAGTTACCCTTTCACTTACAATAATGCTTATCTTTTTAAAAATGAAGTCATCTGAAGTGAGGGACCTACTATACTTAAAATGTGCAATGAGATATTTAAAGTAATTTTTCAAGTTTATATGATATAGATGAGAGAATTAACACATAGTATAAAGGTTTATTTCCACATATTTGGGATGGTTGTGTTATTCACAAGTAAGTTTGTAAGCTGCTGGCCTCTCTCGCTCAATCCAGGAAGTACTAATACCACACCCAAAGACAGTTTAGGACACTCCTTCACAGCACAGTTTTATTCTTCAAACTCACAAAGCAAAGTTATTTCCCTGACCAAAGCAGGCTGTAGGCACACAGAGGCCTTTCCTGGTGGATCTCTCCCTGAGGCTCCAGAGCCAGCCACAAAAACCCATCTGCTTTCTGCAGATCCTGTCCTCAACTAAGCCATTATAATTGTTCAAATCGTCTCAGCTGAAAGGTGGCTGATCAGTCACAGGGGAGGCTGAGCCCAACTCCATTTAAATGGCCAGCTACCCTATGACATAGGGTCATCCCAAAAAGTGTTCTGTTAATGAAACCTTTTATATCACATACCCAAACACATTCTATATATGCCACAGAACAATTAATTAAGGCCTACTCCAGCTCCCGAACAGCACTGTTCCTAGAACTCCTCCTTTGTGGGAGCCAATGAAAAAAATTAATATAACTTCCATCTGCATTATCTTTAGTGATAACGTTCACAGGTTAGGTGCGGGACATGAATCAAACTCACACAGTTTCCTGCCCCTACTCTGGGTTGATAGTGTTGAGAGAGAAACACATGGCCCTTGATTCAGCTTACTTTTTGGTCACTAAACCCTGAGTTTAATTTTTCTAATTTCGAACTCAGGATTCTTTGCAAATCAATAGTCATAAACTATTATTAACAGATTCCCAAGATGGGAGGTTGGGGAGACCTCTCTTAACTGTATGGCTTTACCACAGCTAGAAACTCTAGAAAAACAATAAGCTGCTTTCCTAAGCACATATTATCCCAGATGACGTCATAAAATTTCACTTTCTTGGTTCCCCCAGATGCGCTTTACCACAGACCACTGATAGCAAGCTTTATAAAATAATAAAACAACAAATAGAAGATGTGCAAGTTAACATACTTTGTAACAAAATATAACTCAAGATGCTGAGAAAAGGGAAAACAACCAGGGGATATTGCTATCACAAGTCAAAAAATCACAAGACAGTCATTATTCCTTATGGTTTTCTAGTAGCATACTTGCTAGGCTCTGTATAAATAAGACAACAGCCCCTGCCCTAAATACTTCACATTATTTTTTTAAAAAATACATGACAATAAGAATGAAGCACAGCCATCTGAAAATGAAATTACAGAGGCCCTGAGTGCCAAGCAATAATAATCAGATTTCACCTTTGTTTTAGATAAACAGAAAATACTGAAATAATTCTACAATCTGTCACCAAAGATGGTAAGGGTATTTATTGGACATTCAAGAACATCAAGCTGAGTTAATTTCACTACAAGGAAAAATGCCAGCCAGGAACATTTGCTACTCATTGGCTCAAACACTAACTCTAAACATCATCAGTTATGGATGTATTCATCTCCAAAAGTGCCTGAGCTGTTCTTACAGTCTTAAAAATATCTCTGAAAAATAAAGAAAAGATATTGCTCGTTAGCTTGTTCCAGTTTTAATCTGGCATGACATACTCAGAAAATCTTTTCAGAAATGCCAAGGTTTCAAATTTAATCAATGTGAAACAAATTCCTCTCTCTCATGCTCCCAGATCCAAACACAGAGCACTATTTTGTTATTCTCTGCAACATAAGCTTTTTTTTTCTTATTATGTGCAAGAGTCTACCATATTTTCCTTATGTACACACACAAACAATAACCCCAAGTTAAAGATGATCAGCACAAACAGTTATGAGTAGTATTTTTTTCTGCATTTGGTGAGATGGAAACTATGGAATTCGCCTACACATACTGACCACTCAAGAGACAAAACTTAAAAAAATAAAAGCTATAGTTTTATTTAAATAAGAAATCCATTCCAATAACTTCATATTCAACTCCACAGTACATATTCCAGACGCACAAGATGACAGCCTCATCCCATTTGAAAGAGCACATTTATCTATATCTACAGAGAAGAAAAGCATCTTTCAAACTCAGAAGGAACCACTATCCTAAGCCAGGCACACAAAGGACACCACTATATTCGTTTGGTCATTAAACAAGATCCTGTCCTTCCATATGTACAATACATCATTCACTATATAAATTAAGGGGCGAATCATATTTTATTGACAATGCAAGGTACTGTTTTTCAATACCCTATCCTCGTTAATATTTTTCTCTCACCATGTCCCACCCGAAGAACTCAGTTTTGTATTCAATGGAATTCACCATATAGGACAGTCCCCATATTAAAAAATAACACAACATTGTGTCAAGCAAACTCTACTGAGGAAATATTTTATAAAATGCACAGAAAGCACAATAAATAATGAATTACTTAGAGGAACAACATCTATTATGTTTGATGCTGTTTTTGATTTACACAAGCAGCAGTATCACTTCTAAGCCAGAAATTGTATGAATGTTAGCTCATCCAAGCCAGCAGTTTGCCTAAAAAGGAACACATTTATATCCACTATTCCTAATCTTCTCTGAATATGTTAGTAATGTATTATCAATAGCTACACCCCAGCAACCACTGGTACAAGGTGACATTTAATATTTTGAAAGCATTAATTTGCCTAAAGTGTATGAACATATGGTTCAGAAGATCAATAAGCCTATAAGAATACAAGTATTTAAAGATGCCATTAAATTTGTCATCAGACAAAGTTCCTGGGTCAGATGGCATCATACCAGATCTTTATAAATATGTCAGTTGTAGAGTGATTAAGTCACTACTTTGCATGTACAAATTTCTACCTTCAGGAAGTTACCAGAATCTATAAGAATGATGTAAACAGCTTCATTCAGAGAAAGAGACACCCAAATTGAAATACAAAATACAGATTAATTTCAAGAAAAGTTGACTTTCATACAGCATTTTGAATAGACTGGTAGATGGCAAATGATAACCAAAGCAAGAACAAGAGTTTTAGCAATGAGGACTGTCAGCAGAGAACACATTTTAGAGATATCAAAGTATGTAGCAGAAAATTGGGTGCAGGCAGAAGAAAGCACCAAAGTTTGCACAGAGGTAATGGGTCTAAAAGATACAGAAGGTAGTGCAGTTGTAAATGGAGAAAGAAGGGTGGGGAGGCAGGAAAAGAAGAGAGATTTGGAATGCTAAAAAGCTAATTTTTTAAAACTGGAGTTTCAGAAGGTCTCTGCATACCCAAGAAGTGATGAAAGACAGGCAAGACTAGATGAAGGAAGATAAGAAGATTTGAGAACCACCACCAGAGAGAACGTTAATACAAAGGTAGTATTTTGGCCCTAATTCAGCAAAGCAGTTAAGCACATGCTGAGATAAGCAAGTGGGCAGTGCCATTGACTTACACATGGGCCCTAAATGATTTCATAACAATGTGTTCAATCCAAGATATTTGTACAAAGATATTTTTCAACTGCAAGGTCAAGACATATTCGTTCCTTCTCTTATTACAAGTGATAAAAGTTCCACAGGCCAGATTAGGTCCACTGGAACACTTATGCACCAGCACTGTCTTCAAATTGTTCTCTCAGGCTACGACTATATTATGAGCTAGGGGTGTTATTCCCAGCTCACACAGACATACTCACTGTGGCTCTCATCTGAGCTAGTACACTAAAAATAGTAGTATAGCCAAGGTAACATAGGCAGAAGCAGCATGGGCTAGCCGCCCTGAGTACATACCCATGGGGATCAGGCAAGTTAGTATTCAGGGCCACTATTGCAGCTACACTACTTTTTAGTGCACTAGCTCAGATGAGAGCTAGCTTGAGTTGGGAATCAGACCCTAGCTCATAGTATAGACATAGCCTGAAGTGGCATCTATACACTCCCATAAACTTTCAGTTGGTTGCGCAGACAAAGTTAACTGGAAGTTAGCAGCAATTCAGTTGGTAGATTAAGGGAATATAATTCACCTCACCATCCTAGCTGTGTTGACTGTGCAGGGCACGCAGAAGAAAAATGGTAAAAAACTTGTTTATCACTAACGTTAACAGATGAGATTCTGAATAAATGGGGGACAGACCTGTAAGAAGGCGTCATTTTTACAGAATCCATTTTCAGAGCAAAAGCGTCACTTTAAACATATATTAAACCTATAAAGGCCAATTATTTTGTCCCTGAAGTCCTAATTATTGTGATTCCAGTACCACCCACACTTTTGGTACAAGAACATCTCCTCTTCTCTTTTAGAAGACTTAATTGTATCCGTAATAAGACAGTATAAATGTAAAGGATACAGAACATACAATATCACCTTATGCATATTTATTAAATTCTTACAAACGCTAAAGCATCTCTCCCCAAATTAATGATATGGAAAAACTGATTTAGCTAATCGGCTAAATAGTTTGCAGGTGCTTATGATGGGGATCTAGTCTCTTAGAATTGTTTGGAGGCAGCTTCCAAACCATATCCCCACTTTCAGATGATTATTTCCAGAGACAACCCATTACAGCTTTGCTATGGTAATCATTATGTGAAAATAACTTTGAAATCTACCTCACTCTCACTAAGCGGGCAGTTCCCTTTTCTTGTTCAAATTCCCCATTTTATAAAAATAATCCAACAAAGAAGGGATTAGATGGCAAGACAGGACTTTTCTGCAGACAAGCAATTCTCAGTAGGAGTCTGGAACCTAACTGCCCTCTGTTTCTTTGAGAGCCCCAAAACCCCAAACATTCTTTGATGCAAACTCACCTGCCAATCCACATAAAGGAAACTTTCCCAACACGCAGTAAGAATAAGAACTTGTTTATTTCACTGCAAGATAGACCTAAATTCTTCATGAAGGCACCCATCTTAGTTTCTGCTGCATACTGAAGTTCTATAGTAACTTCAACATATTTTTAAAATTGAGCTTTTTGTTTAAAGAAATGCAGAAAATATGTTCTGTTTGTTTTGTTTTTCTTTGTGCCTCTGTGAGAGCTTCTGACTGGGGCTCTTTGGTTTTTTCATAAAAGCAGATGTTTGAAATCTGTGTGATTAATCCTCTCCTATAAACAAGGAGGATTGCTGAGCAGGGAGGCTAGATATGGAAGCTAGATCTTGCATACCTAGGTGAACTCCTGAACAGGCAAACAGAAGAGGCTAACAAAGGTGTTTCTGATGGAGTTTGTAGGAAGGAGGTGTGACTAAAAGCACCCCTGTAGTCACACCCTACATACTATTTATTATAATCAAAATATGCTTTGTGAGGTATCACTATAAAACTAATAACTCACTGGTCAATAATATCATGGTGAAATATATGTAGCAATATTATGTGTGAAGTTATGAAATCCCCCTGTATGAAGTTATTAGCTCATGTTCAAAACCATTCAGCCCTGCCCAGGTCTTTCCTGAATGAAGGAATACATGTTTACTTTAATTTACACGTAAGTAGTAAACAGGGTCCTCCAGACAGCAGAGAGAGGAGATGGCAGGAGACAAAGCAAATTTGCATTTCAGCATACACAGGTGAGAAGAAAGAGCATGGAGCTTCCTTTACCACCAGACTCCAGATCGCCTTCTTTTCTGTTTGTACAAACTTTGCTTGAGGAATAATATTCAGAAGAATCCACTTAAAAGGTTCCCTGGACTGTAAGAGAGATGGGCAGAGAACGCCAACGTATCTCTCCCTCTCTCTTTCATGTAAGAAGACAAAGGCACCAGCACCTTTGGGCCTCAGGGAGAAATCCTAACCAAGGAAATCCTAACCATCTTGCTGGAAGACTGTGAGTGAGAAAGGCCATCTTAAACAAAGCCTTGAATCAAAACTTACTAATTAAAGTTTTAGACTTTTAGATGCATGTTTTCACTTTTATTTGCTTGTAACCATTTCTAACTTTATCTCTTATACTTGAATTCACTTTAAATCCTATATTCTTTTGTTAATAAACTTGTTTTATTTTTTAATCTAAACCAACCCAGTGCTATGTTTAAACTGAACTGTTTGGTAACTCCAGTTAAAGTAGCAAACTGTTGAATATTGACTCTTTACAGGAGCAACAAACCTTTAAATATCTGAACTGTCCAGGAGAGGGCTGGATACTGCAGAATACATGATTTGCAGAAAATTCGCGACTGGGAGTGTGGTGGTATCACCCTGCAAATAGTAACCAAAACTACTGGAAGCCAGAGTTTGATCGGAGTGTGATTGACAGGCTGCTGGGGTCAGAGCTGCTGGACCAGGGATGTGGCTGCACACAGACACTGAAGCTGCAACCTGCATGCTAGTAGGCTGTTTGTGAGAGGCCCAGTTTGGGAGCTACAACAGAAAAGCATTTGTGAGGCACCTAACTTTGTGGGGGCAAGGAGTAGCACAACCCCTCACTTACCTCACTTGTCTTGATTGCTCCCCAGAATGTGACAAGAGAATAGGAGCATTTTCTTCAGGTACAGTTCTTCTCAACCAACTACAGCTGCCTGTAATGGTACAAATTGTGAATGGCAAGAGATTTGTCATGTTCTCTTTCCTTTATGAAGGAAAACACTACCTCTACATGAGATGCAACTTCTGATGTTTATACTGGAAAAAAAAGATTTATGTATTTAAAAGGTCAGTTATTGACCCTGCATACCATCAGAGAGACAAAATGGTCCTTGGACAGCCAGATTCAGAAAGCACCGTTGCTGATCCAACTGAAAAATTAATTGGTTTCAAGGGGCCAACAGGTTTCAGAGTAACAGCCGTGCTAGTCTGTATTCGTAAAAAGAAAAAAGAAAAGGACTACTTGTGGCACCTTAGAGACTAACCAGTTTATTTGAGCATGAGCTTTCGTGAGCTACAGCTCACTTCATCGGATGCATAGCATATCGTGGAAACTGCAGAAGACATTATATACACACAGAGACCATGAAACAAAGGTGGGAGGAAGTTTTGTTTCACGGTCTCTGTGTGTATATGCCCAGCATGCCCAGAAGACCACAGACATACAAAGGAGACAGATAACCTTCATCACAGACTTGATGCTAAGCAAACAGACAAAACATTCTGCAGGAGACAAAAAAGGACAGCAGGACTGTGTACTGTCAGCCTGCAGTGAAAACAAGACACATTACTTACAGTTTAGATGGGATTTGGAAAATTGTGGGGAAAGACAGAGAACAATGGAAGCAAAGAGTTGGCTAGCCAAGTGCAAAAGTAGAGGGTTTGGTTTTGTGGAACATTGGCTCCTTTGCTACTGAGATGGAGGCAGTCCAAGTCATATATCCTCCCCTTCCCATATACGGAGGGCCACTCTTTTGGGTGATAAACTAGCAACTAAAAGGGAGGATAATAAGAGGGCAAATACAGTCAGACATAACAGACTCAAACTAGCTTGAATGTAAAGAGAAGAAATTTTTCAGTTGCCAAAATACCAGTGTTAAAAGCCTGGTAAAGAAACAACAGAAGTTAGAAATACTCACTTATGACATTTTATATAATTGGAGATACTGAAATCTGATGGAATGAGTCACATCATTAGAATACTAAAATCACTGGATGCACCCTATTCACAAAAGATAGAATGGGCAGAATGGAAAGGGGCTGGGGTAGCACTCTCTAGATACCATTACCTGCTTTTGTTATTGACAATTCAGAAGAACAGACTCTGGAATGTTTATTGATCATATTTTAACTAATAAATCCCAAGAGATACTGATGGGGGAATCTATTATAGACTACCAAATCGGACCAGGGAACAAGATAAACAGTTCCTTACACATCTATCGGAAATGGGGGATTTCAATCTGGGGGACATATGATAAAGAGCTCATGCTGTGACTAGTAAAACATCCTTAGAGTTTTTAAAAATAGAGACAGTTTTCTAAGACAAAATATTGCAACTAACTCAGGGTTGTATAGATGCCATTGATCTCAGCCTAAGTTTGTTATGTGCGAATTTAATACAGTCCAGATCAGTAACATATTCACTTGGTACTTTAAAAAGGTGTAAGCAGTCATGAACAAATTTCAGCAAGAGGAATCTTTTTCATAAAAATGTGAATGATAATTGGGAATTCAAGAATGTTCTGTTAGATACCCAAAAAAGCAAAACTCCACAATCATGATATAGAAATGGCAGAAGTACTCAACATTTTCAGTTCTGTAGTTGGAAAAAAGTAAGATTATATGCTTATCATATATGATAAAGAAATACCTTCTACACTAGAAGTGACAAGGGAGGATACTAAACAGCAACTATTAGATATAAATTGTGAAAATCAGCAAGGAACAGATAACTTGTACTCAAAAATATTAAAAGAATTGGACGAGCAGCTCTGAACCATTAACATTGACTTGACTTAAATCTTGGAACACTGAGAAAGTTCAAGAGGACTGGAAAAAGCTACATTGTGCCATTATTTTAAAAAGGTAAGTAGGGTGACTTGGGTAACTAAAGATCTGTTAACCTCACAATGATCCCGGCAACATCATGGAAAGGCTGATATGGACATCACCAGTAAAGACCTAAAATATGGTATTCGTTATGCTACTAGTTAGTTTGGTTTTAAGGAAGATAGGCTTTTCAAACAAACGTAATATAGTTTGAGATTGTAAGTTTAGTTGGATAAAGGTAATGGATATAAAATGCTTAGGTTTCTGTAAGGCATTTGAATTAGTCCCACATGATATTCTGAAAAAAAAGAAATCCTGACGCAAAAATCACTAACCCATTTAATATGGACTACAAACTGATTAACTGGTAGATCTCAAAGTAATTGTAAATGTAGAATCATCATCATCATCATCATCATATGGGGTTGTTTCTAGTGGGCTCTTGCATGAATACATTCTTAATTCACTACTATTTAATATTTTTAGTCATAATATGAAAGAAAATACAGAATCATGCTTCTAAAATTTGAAGCTGACACAAATTGGTGTTGGGGTAAGTAGTAATAGGCATAGTTCAATTATACAGGTCTCTTGATAAGGTGGGTTCATTAAAATCATGTTCAAACACAACCAAATGCAAGGTGCAGGTAGGAACAAAGTAAGTGTTACCTACATGCAAGATGGTACACAGCATCATGGAATGCAGTGACTGAAGAGGACTTGGGACTTCCAGCTCACTGCTGTAGCTAAGAAGACAAATGTGATACTTGGAGGAATAATCAGGGGAATATCAAGAAGAAGTAGAAATATATTAATTTGGGATACGGAATAGTGGGACCATTATTTTCACATTGTGTCCAGTTCTGGTATAAACATTTCAAAAGGGATGTTGACAAATTGTAAAAGATTCAGAAAAGAACTACAACATTGATTTGAGATCTGGAAAACCAGCTTTGTAGAGAGACTGACAGACAAATTTAAGAGGTGACCTGATCTGTCTACAAATATCTACACTGGGAGGAGATTTCTGATAATGGACAGCTCTTTAATTTAGTAGAAAAATGCATAATGAGATCTAATAGTTGAAAGCTGAAGTTGGACAAAGTCAGACTAGAAATAATGCACAATTTTTTAAACAACGAGGATAATTACCCATTGAAACAACTTACCTAGGGATGTGGACTATTCTCTATCACTTGAAATCTTTAAATCAGAACTGGATTTTTTTTCTAAAAGATATGCTATAGTTGTGGGCTTGATACAGAAGTTACTGGTGAGATTTTATGCTTTGTGGTATGCAGGTTGTCAGACTAGATGATCTTAATGGTCCATTCTGTCCTGAAACTATGAAAATTAGTGACACAGTCAACACAGTTCCCGTTGTATTTTTCCAATTCAATTAATTTCACACCATCTCTAAGTTTTCAATGTTTAGCGTGCCAGAGATTTTGTGCTAACAATGCATAAATGTTTAACTGCATTGCACAAATGACATGAGCAAAAATTGGAAGTTTTGGTACCCAGTTATTGAACAGTTGCGGCTTATGGTATTTGAACAATAGTGGGAGGCACTCAGGGATTTTGAAAAATACTAGTTGGATATTTCTTCTAAAATGTTCAGTGAAGTTACCAGAGACTCTTTAGAAGTCATCGGCCCATTAAGCTAAATAATGCCATTCATGCCTTCAAAGCTATTGTTTGAAAATGTCTACAAACTCCAGAAACCAACATCAGTTTACAATCAAATCAGTTATCTGTTTGTCGGTTTTCATCATAAGCAGCTCAAATTGTTTTTTAAATGAAAAATTCTGGAGCACAATTTTAAAGCACATAGCAGATGTTTGAATTTCTGAGCCTTAAATGTGGGAAATGGATAGTAAAATAATAATTTGAAACAAATCACTCTTCCTAGGGGGAATACCGAATGCCCCTTCTGCTGAAAGCAGTCCCTGATGAAAAAAAGCGCCATCATGTATAGTTTATAGTCACTGTAATTGTGAACTGTTGACCAGCTAGCCACTGTGACTATTTCTTATGAAAATGCTTGAGTTCTTTTCATTAAGACACTGACAAAATGCTTAGTTGTGTGTGCTGTGAACTCTCCAATACAGCTTTCTTGCTAATGCTATATGATTCTTTGATGCACACTTTATCCATCTCCCAGTGGTGGCTTTAGTTACTCTCTCTTGAATTCCCTGGTAGCACTGAACAGATAGAGCCATACAGTCTTTCTAAAACTTTTTGGAAATGTTGAATTTATTCCAAGTGCTGCTTATTGTATCTAGTTACTCCAAGGCTTTTCCTTTAGATCAGTGGGGAAAGGCGGCCAGCACATCCCTTGGCCTGTGCCGCTTCCCGCAACCCACATTGGTCTGGAGTGGCGAACCGCAGCCAGTGGGAGCCGCAATCGGCCAAACCTGTGGACGCAGCAGGTAAACAAACCAGTCCGGCCCGGCAGGGACTTTCCCTGAACAAGCGACGGACCGGCTTTGAGAACCACTGCTTTAGGTGACTAGGATTAGGACAAAATAAGGAAAGAGTTATTTCCTGCAAATGATGAAATATGTTGGAGTTCAAGAAAGTTCTGAGTTTAACACTACTTTGGGAAAAGAAACTCTGATCTTTGACTGAAAACGTTCAACTTTGGAATTCTTAAAGCAAAAAATTGTTGGTAATGAATATTATCTTGATCAGAAAAATAAAAGGAGGCCAAATGTAAGGGCTAGGGTGGTCTTTGGCCAGAGCATTTAACATTAAATTAAGGTTTCAGAGTGGACATATATACTTCAGCAAGGAAGCTAGTTTCTCTGAAGCCTTGAGAAAAATCTCATAAGGACTGGAAGCCTTTCCCCCAATTTTAGCCTCTAATTAAAGACAGCTGGCAATTGTACTTTCAAGCCTAGGTTAAGATCATCCCAAAGGTAAGTTAATTTCATCTCTTAGGATTTTCTATAGACTCTATCGTGGCAGTTTGCAAATACTTCTCAGGAAATTATATCTACAGAAAACTGCCTAGGAGATTTTGTGGACTCTTCTTCTCCTTCCCTTGGTTATAAAAGAGACCCTATTGAGTTATTCACATAATATTTTCATTTACTAAATTACATAAAACTATAAAACATTGTTCATGTGTTAGTCTCATCACTTCAGCTATAGAAGACAGTTTTGATACATGACCTAAGGGTGGTTAGATTTTGGATTAAGTACTTCTAACCATTTGCCTTAGTTCCAGCCAACGGGAGCTGTGGAGTTGGTGCTCAGAGCGGGGGCACCACGCAGAGACTCCCTGGCTGCCCCCACACCTAGAAGCCAGAGGGATGAGTCAGTTGCTTCCGGGAGCCATGTGGAGCCCACTGCGCCACCGACCGGACTTTTAGTGGCCTATTAAAATTGCTTTCAAAAGCCACTGGGAGATCAAGGCCAATTCCGGGAGACTCCCGGCCAACCCAGGAGGGTTGGCAATCCTACATGTGAGTGGCTGGGTGGCAGGGAGTGGCAGAAAGTTGTGGCAGAAAATAAACAACAGCATCCAGGAGCTTGGGAACAATAAAAGTACTATCTGTGGAAGTGTCAGGTTTCATACCCATTAGACAAAGGGAACAGGGTAGGATGTATGCCCTTAGACACAGCAGTCATGAACTGCAAGTGAGAGGAGATGGTGGACAGAATTTCAGAAGGAATGGAGCCAAGAGAACTCAGATGCCTGAAATGAAGTGGGTAGAGCAGGGGCTAAGCAGAAGAACAGTATTAAGCTGTAGTAAGATGATCCTAAATGATATCAGACACAGATATAATGCTTTGGTAGAAAGGGATGGAACTTGGTAGAAGGAAGAAGTGCACTGCCATGTATTTCTGAGACTGAATCTCAGGTGGAATGTGTTCTTTTACTACTGTGATCTGAGAGTCAAGATAATTAGGGAAAGAAAATATTCAGTACAAGCATTCCAGATCAAATCAAGCAGTTCAGAGGCCATCTTTGCCAGAAAGGCAAAACGTTTATTTTCCCACAAAATCAGAATACACTGTGTAGCAACTTGCAGAACTTTTTAAAATGCATCCCCTGCAACCTCAGAGGCAGTAATCTTTGTCTGGACTGGCAGGAAAAAGGGGTAGGGCTCCTTTTAAGCACTTCCCCGCCACCCCTTAGGGGTTGGGAGTTGAAAGGTGTTAGGCAATATCTGAGCTGATGGGTTGGCTGGTGAGTCTCAGATAAGCCATTGGCCCCTGTGCACCATGCAAAGAGTATATAAACCTGGTCCTTCCATCTTGAGTCCTCTCATGCCTGGATTAGATGTCTCATTGAGACAGGTGTCCCATGCAGGTAATTGTTGCATAGGGGGCCCAGTTCCCTTTTAAATTGAAATCCTAAGTAGACTTAGGGGAAAGGCATCCCTGAAGAAGTTTGTGAACAGGTTTGGGGCTTCTAATGTCCAATATAGTAAGGAGACAACCCCTTTTTTCAGCCCCTTAATCTTCATGCATGGGGAAGGTAATGGGTTCCCAGCAACAGAATGAGCACAAGATGCGGAGGGCTGACAGAAGACCTTCAGTAGGCAGGAACAATTAAGGAAGGCATGATGAGATGTACTGTGCAAGTTATTTCTGGATAGTTCCCAGATTGGTTAAATGAATAAAACTGTGGCTTAATTAAACCATACCCCTTGCATCTTGTCTTTCTTTTCACGTCTCCATGACAATTTGCAGCAGCAACTGCTGCTGCAACATATCATTTGTTTTGATTTTACAAGAGAAAATAGTACTGGCAAGCTCTAGCCACGGTAGGAGAGCTGAAAGACAGTAACCCACCCCCAACAAGGCAAGCAACTTTTTAAAATTTGCCAACCAAGGGACAGTAGATTTTGCAGTAAAATTCAACAATTTGATTACTTGCTGCTGCAAAACCCAAACTGATTTTGTGAGAAGATGGCCTCTTTATAAACCTGTTTTACAGCCTCACAATTGCAACCTTAGCCACTGCTGTCAGCATCAGGATGTTTAATTTGCATTTCAATCCTTGGTTTACACACCATTTTAAACATACTTCTACAAATATTACATACAAACATAAGCTGATTTTAAAATATTACAAACCTATCTGGAACACACTGAACTGCTCTATTAGGGTTTTATGGGTAAAAAGCATTTGACTCAATCAGCAGAGCATAATGTAGATGATCTTAGGTCATGTTTACATAAAGCAATTGGCACTAAAAGAAACTGGTATGCTAAGGAACATGTGGAAATACAATATAAAGACACTTTCCAGAATTCATGGAACACTAAATATTTCCTTTTAAACTTTTCAAAATGTGTGTATTTATCACTTTAAATTTAAATCAATATTTTACCCAGCTATTCAGCCAAAATCCAATCCTACAAAGCTAAATTATATCCAGAAATTAAGTTAATTAATACTCCAGAAAAATGTCAGAACTGCAGCCACTTGAAGCGGCGGGAGGCCATGCCTGTGGACTGCCAATGTAAACAAAATGTTTTGCAGCCCGCCAGCAGATTACCTGGATGGGCCGTGTGCCGAACATTGCCAACACCTGATCTAGACCATCCCTGAGAGGTGTTTGTCTAACCTGCTCTTAAAAATCTCCAATGATGGAGATTCCTAGGAACCTCCCTAGGCAATTTATTCCAGTGCTTAATCACCCTGACAGTTAGGAAGTCTTTCCTAAAGTCCAGCCTAAACCTCCCTTGCTGCAATTTAAGCCCAGTGCTGCTTCTCCTATCCTCAGAGGTTAAGAACAATTTTTCTCCCTCCTCCTTGTGACAACCTTTTATGTACTTGAAAATGGTTATCATGTCCCCTCTCAGTCTTCTCTTTCCAGATGAAACAAACCCAATTTTTTCCAATCTTCTCTCATAGGTCATGTTCTCTAGACCTTTAATCACTTTTGTTACTCTTCTCTGGCCTCCCTCCAATTTGTCCACATCTTTCTTGAAATGTAGCACCCTGAACTGGACACAATACTCCAATTGAGACCTAATCAGTGCGGAGTAGAGCAGAAGAATTACTTCTGGGGTCTTTCTTACAACAATTCTAATACATCCCAGAATGAGGTTTGCTTTTTTTTGCAATAGTGGTACATTGTTGACTCATATTTAGCTTGTGGCCCACTATGACCCACAGATCTCTTTCCGCAGTACTCCTTCCTATGCAGTCACTTCCCATTTTGTATGTGTGGAACTGATTGTTCCTTCCTACGTGGAGTACTTTGCATTTGTCCTTATTGAATTTCATCCTATTTACTTCAGACTATTTTTCCAGTTTGCACAAATCCTCTTACACAATGGAGTTTCACAAACAATAAAAATTGGTTTATATAAAACCATAAAACAAGTTTATTAACTACAGAAGGATAGATTTTAAGTAAATACAAGTTATGAGGGAAAAGATTCAGAATAGGTTTCAAGAAAAATAAAAGTGAAAACTCATCTAAAGCCTAACTTAACAAGCTAGGTGATTTCAAAGCAAAGTTTCCCTCACCACATGTTTCGGCAGCCCTAGTGGCTGAAGTTCTTTCAGTCAGGATCCCTCCCCCAGGCCAATACAGCTTTCTTTGTTCTTCAGGTGTTGGGAATGCTGTGGGTAGAAAGAAAGGGCGAGATACTTTGCTGTGTCTGTTCTCCCTTCTTATAGTTCTTTCTCTTCTTCCAGCTGAGATTCAGGATACAGAACATCTGTGTGGATGGGAACCTCAAGCTGTTTCTTTGTCAAGATGTAGATTTTTTTCCCACACCCTCTTTCCTGCTGAAAAGTGGACACTTACCCAGGTGATGGTCCATTTGATTTTGTGGACACCTGGCTCAGGCATCAGCTTGACTTTTGTCTTTGAGGAACTGGTTTGTGGTGGCTCCCAAGACTTGGAACACGTCTCAGTAATACCACTCAGAGGAATCTTATAATTTTACCAGGACAATAATGATCAGCAAATTATGAGTTTTCAAATAATAACTCACAAGGCATACTTTATACTAAATTTATCATAGTCCTATAAAAGGGGTGAACACAGGGGCACAGACTATCACAATGTTACCATTTGATTATCTTCATAATGATGAATTGTCTTTCTGTGGAAGCTTACTTTGTACAGACACTAACAGCAGGAGTTCCAAATGAATGTACTCTAGGACTCCAGTTATAGCAGAGTACTAGACATGATTTGCTATAGTTAAGATTGTACAATATTTTCCATTATAACTGTCTGTTTTCAGTTGTTTATAACTTTCTGAAACTTGACTCCTCTTTTGGGTGAAATTTCTATGCTTGGACTTCATTTAAAGATGACTAAAGTTGAGGAAAAATGTCTTTTTTATTAGTCATTCTTGTCATAAAAGATTGGAAAACATGCCCTATAATGAAAAAACTCAAGAGCTCAATCTATTCATTTTAACAAAGAAAGGTTACTTGATCACAGTCCATAAACACCTACATGAGGAACAGAAAGCTGATAATAGAGGGCTCCTTTATCTAGCAGACAAAGGCACAACAACATCCAATGGCTGGAAGTTGAGGTTAGACAAATTCAGACTAGATATAAGGAGAAATTTTTAACAATCAGATTAAACACTGGACAACTTGCCAAAGAGCGTGGCAGATTCTCCATCACTGGAAATATTTAAATAAAGAATGCAAGTTTTTTCTAAGATACATGCTCTAGTCCAAACAGGATTTAATTCAGGGAAGTCCTATGGACAGTGTTATATAGGAGGTCAAACAAACGATCACAGTGGTCCCTTCTGGCCTCATCTATGTATATTGGTCACGATGGACAGAAGTCTCAGCACATCAGAAACTTTACTACTGTCAAATGTTCTGTAGGCATCACAGCAAAAGAAGAGTTTTAAGGAGTGACTTGAAGAAGGATAAAAAGGTAGCTTTGTGAATGTTCATGGAAAGCTCCTTCCAAGCATGAGGGGCAGAATGGCAGAAAGCATGAATGTGCTTTTATGAAAATTTAACAAGTGAGCAATGGAGGCTGGCAGCATGGGCCAATTGGATACAGTAGCCGACATCTTGACAATAAATGAGAGATGGGAAGTAGGGTGTGAATATGTCACAAAAGGCCTTGAAAGTAGGGGAAAATGAGCTTCTATTTGATGCAATTGAGAAGGAGGAGCTAGCTGAGCGATACAAAGACAGTGACAGGCTATGAAAATTATCTTTGCTGCAACATTCTGAATGGACATGAGTTGGGCAAGATTGCATTTGTCAAGGCCAGAGAGGAGAATGTAGCAGAAATCGAGATATGAGATGAGAGCCTGGACAACAGTTTTAGCTGTGTGGATTGATAGGAAAGGCTATATCTTAGGCCCGTTATGCAGAAAGATTAGGAGCTCAGTTTTAGCCATAGAATCATAGAAATTTAGGGCTGGAACGGACCTTGATAAGTGATCAAGTCCAGCCCCCTGCCCTATGGCAGGATCAAATATACCTAAACCATCACTGACAGGTGTTTGTTCAACTTGTTTTTAAAAGCTTCCAATGACGTGGACTTCACAATCTCCCTTGGAAGCGTATTCCAGAGTTTAACTACACTTATAGTTAACACGTTTTTCCTAATATCTAACCTAAATCACCCTTGCTGCAGATTAAGCCCATTACTTCCTGTTCTACCTTCAGTGGATACTGAGAACAATTGATTTTGTCTGCTTTATAAAAGCCCTTAACATATGGTTCTTCTCAGCCTTCTTTTATCAAGACTAAACATGCACAATTTTTTCAACCTTTCCTCATTGGTCAGGTTTTCCAAAACTTTTATCATTTTTGTTGATCTCCTGTGGACTTTTTCCAATTTGTCCACATCCTTCATAAATTGTGGTGCCCAGAATTGGATATGTTTAACTTGAATTGACAACTACACATCCATGAGGTGATATCACTGACAGGCAGAGCAGATATTTTAGTTTGGACAGAAGATAAGTCTGGAATAGAGAGGTAGATCTGTGAGTCATTAGCATAGAGATGCTAGTTAAATTTGCATTTGCAGATTAGATCACCCAGAGAAAGAGTGTAGGGGAAGAAGTGAAAGGAACCCAGGGCCGAGCGCTGTGTAACCCCCCAAAGAAAGTTGGAGGATGAGGAGGATCCTCAACACACTGACAGTACAATCAGAGTAGGAAGAGAACCAGAAGAGGTCAGAGTCATGGAAGCCAGAGGATGACAAGATTTCAAGGGTATGCTCAGTTGTGTCAAAGGCAATTGACAGATCAAGGAGGATGGGGATGGAGTACTGATTTTGAGATTTAGCTAGGAAGCATTAATTCAAGACTTTGGCAAGACTAGTTTCAGTGCAGTGCAAGGGACAGAAGTCAAATTGAAGAGCATCTGGGATGAAACTGAAGGAGAGGAACTCCCGACAGCAACTGTAAACAGCATGGTCAATAAGCTTAGAGAAGGAAGAGAGATGGAGCGATAGTTGGAGAAGCAAGTGGGGTCAAAGATAAGATGGGAGAGACTAAAACATATTTTGTATTGTGAGGGAAGAATCGGGGGAGTGTGAGGTTAAGGAGAAGAGTAAAGGATGGGATGAAAATGGGTAGAAGAGAGATCAAAAGATGGGATGGGGTCCCTGCTGCATGTGGAGGGGACAGAGGACAAAAGACAAACTTATTCGTTGTGATAGAGCACAAGGAAAGGTGGAGGGAAGTGGGAAGGCAGCTGAGGGGGGATTTTGTCCATTTGTATTTTGTCCATTTTCTCTTGGAACAAGTCACTGAGAACCTGCAAGAAGAGAAGGAGAGACAGGCGGTGGGGAAGGGTTGAGGAATGAATCAAAGGTGGCAAAAGCAGCTGGGATTGCAGGTGTGGGATTCAATTAAGTTGGAGATGCAGAATTGCTCAGTTAGGAAGATGGCAAAACTGAAGGAGGAGGAGAGAGAATTAATCTGTAGAGAAGGAGGTTAACCTGGTCATGGGATTTCTGCCCGAGACACTCCGCAGTGCCAGAGCAAGAATAGTGGAAGTGGATGTTTGGAGTAAGCAAGGGTGGCAGCACAATGGGAGAGAGGGCTTCAGGTTAAATGAGGAGATGACAGCAAGGAAATGTGCAGCTAAAGTGTTGGATGGATCATCAACATGGAACCTGAGTCACAGAAAATGAGCGTGGGAGATTGAGGCAGGGAAGAACGAGAACCAGAGTTTTAAAGATTTTGAAATAATTTGCAGCTTGCATGTCTACACAAAAATTTTGAATTGCTGTCTAATACACTAGCAAACTATATTAAATGCCCATGGAGTGAAAACCTTTAGAAAAGCAATGTGAAAATCTCTTAAGAAAGCATCTAAAAATGTATTCAAAAAGCTAGATTTGTTACTGTGCTGATTGGAGGATCAAATGACAGATCTGTAGCTGAGCAAGAGGTGAAGCACATCAGATTTATGCAGGATTGGAAAACCTCTGCAATTTCTTGAAATACTGGAATCTGAGGCAGCTGATGTATTACACTGGGGATTAAAAATGGGTTTAGGAGTTGTGCAATTCAAAAGAGATCAAATTAGAGTGGGCTGGCCTGAATTTAGATGGTGCATCAATGAAAATGGATTATTTTAAAATCACAAAAGAAGAACTCTGTACCTTGGGTTGATAGGCTGAGCCACTTAAGGCAATATGTAATTTGATTGTTGCTCTTTTGGCACTTACAAAAGAAAGTGAATCTGCTGCTGATGTACCCAAAAATAAGGACAATTTTAAAGAAAAGAAATGTTGCCACACTGTATTTCATGACATTAATAAGCACTGTGACTTAGTCTCACTTATTTTCAGGGAGATAATCTCTTATTTTGAGGCTTTGTAAAAGGTAGGAAAACCTGTGCTGTAAATGGCAGCAATGAATGACATGTTGGACCTTATGTCCATAAATGCATACCTAAGGTTTGCAGATTTGAAAGATAAACATTTCTAGATGTCTACAGGCAAAGCTTAAAAAATGTTTGCTTGAAGCTGCCAGACTTACATAAGAATGGCCATTCTGGGCCAGACCAATGGTCCATCTATCCCAGGATCCTGTTTTCTGACAGTGGCCAATACCAGGTGCTTCAGAGGAAATAAGCAGAATTGACAATCTTCGAGTAACCCATCCCTTGTCACCCACATTCAGCTTCTGGCAATCAGAGGCTAAGGATACCAAAAGCTGCCGACCCGGAGCTGCTCGAGATAAGCAGGGCCATGGGGTTCCGTGCACTGCCCCCTCCACATGCTGCTCCCAGAAGTGGCCAGCACATCCCTGAGGCCCCTGGTGGGGGGGCTCCAGGCACCGTCCCTGCAGCTCCCACTGACCGCAGTTCCCGGCCAATGGACCTCTGCCCTCCCACCAGGGGCGGCAGGGATGTACCGGCCGCTTTGAGGAGTGGCACAGGGTCAGGGCAAGCAGGGAGCCGGCCTTAGCCCCACTGTGCCACCAGACTTTTACCAGCCTAAAATCTCCTGATTTGGCTTCAATAGCCTCCAGGAGATAGAGTCCAATTTCAGGAGACTCCCAGCGAAACTGGGAAGGTTGGCAACTGTATCAGAGGCCCACCAATAACAATTTCTCAAAACCCATTATGCTGTTGTAGGATCATTGGAAGGACTGTAGACTCACCCCCACCCTTCCTGTAGGGCCAGAGGGAGGGAGTATCCTCAAATACGTTGGGATTTGTGATTTTCATTTTGATTCCACATCTGGAGAGACTTAAACTGACCCACAAAGGTCAGGACTCCCTTGTAAATAGTAAGGAAGTGGGACCTATTCTGGAAAAGCCAGTGTAGATAACTGGGCATGGTGAGGTTCTCTCACCCTCTGAGTGAGGAATCTCTGAGGTTTCTGTTACACACTGCTAAAGGCAGTACAGAGGTACTCTCAGGGCACATGCCTGACTCTAACAGAAGCTTCAGGCCAAAAAGACTCAAACCTCAAGCACATGGAGTGGAATACGTATTTAAATTTATAGAGAGAGACATATAGACATGGACAAGCACCTGAAGAATATATATTTAGGAAAGATGAAGTATGGAATTCTAGAAGGAGCATTGCTCAGAGCCAGTTATATACAGAGAGGCTCTATAATGCTAGTATCCAAAGCTGCTGATTTCCAACACAACAGCAATCTCAATGTCACGTGAGCCTCTCCAGCACGTCCCCTTGTGGTCATGCAGGTACACTGCACTCAGCATCCCATTAGGGTTCTTTCAAAAAATTACCAGACTTAGGCTGGTTCAGAAACATACTCCCCTATACAGGGTCTAATTTATTACTTTTCCCCCCTCTTTCCCCCACAAATGGTGACTTACTTTGTTAGTTGCCGCAGGTCACACTGCTCTGGGTCCCAACAAGAGTCCTGATCAGATCTTAGTCCCAGTTCAGATGACTCCCTCCTCGCCCCGCCTCCTTCCTGGAGCTCGGATGGTGCTTCAAAAGGCCACTTCCTTAAAATGGAAGTCCCTTTGCAGCTCTCCACCTTGGAGCAGGGTCATGAGTTAACCAGTCACTCTGACTTTTCTTATGGCAAGAGTCCCCAGCTTTCCTCATGGAGGAAGGTAATCCAGGCAGTTACCATATATATTAGTTGGACCTTTCAAACCTTAAAGGGCCAAGCCACGATATGGCATGGGCTGACCACTAGGCACCACTACAGGCCATGCTGTCACACTCAAATACAAAGTTAGACTTATTCAATATATAACAAATGAATTCATAAGTCCTTTCTATCTGAAATGTTGTGCTTACAGTTGTTAACAAATAACACTTAAGTTACGCTGAATGAAAGCTATTAAAAATGTTTCTTTACAGTTATTTGGTGTGTGCGTTTGACAGCACTTTGTGTATGGTCAGTTTTACTGTTACTTCTTCATAGTCAGTTTCCTCACTTGCTAATACAATGCATACAGTTTTAGAGTATATTTATTGCATTTACGTGATCCCCTCCTAAATAAGTGTACCCCCTCACTCCAAAAATTGTGGAACTACAATGACATTTGCTGCCATCACATTGTTAATTCTGCTTATGTGTGGTCTACACCTTCTCTCACCTTGTGTCTATTTAGACAATGTTGTCTCATTGTTTCCTTGTGCTCCTTCATCTGTTGTCTCTTCTATTATACTTAAATTGTAAACTCTTTGGGGAAGGAACCATCTTTTTGTTCTATCATTGTGCAGCACCTCAGTGATATGGCAATACAAATACATAATGAATAATAATATAAAAGAATTAATAATAAATGAGTCCGACAGATCCTTTCTGCTACTGAGGTTCCACTTAGATTAGCAAGAGTAAGCAAATCCTATGCATAGTCTTTGAGGGCTATGAAAAACAGTTAGGAAGTAATTGTCATTAGTAGATTGAACTCTTACTGTGTGCATTTCATCATCTGCAAAACATAACTGACTTCCTCCCATCCCCAAAGGTAAGTGTAATTGCTTCATTCCATATGCACATTATTATCAGAGTCCTAATGCTAAAGAGATTTTCACTCCCTAATTTCAAGGATTTCTTCATCCTAAAAATGAACTTTACACCTCAAGTACTATGCTATTTTCTTTTTTGTAATTTGTTTACACATTTAGAGTTTGAGTCCTCTATTGATGACAATAGCACACCTGACATCAGCTTCAACAGATGTAAGATTAAACATACAATGAACAACAAAAGCCAAGACACAAGCAAAACCAAAATCCTCATCCCATTGATTATATTTTTATGACTATCTACATTTTGATTGTCCACAGCTCCATTAAGACCTCCAGTTTTAGGGTTTTGTAACCACCAAAATTTGGCTGTAAACTCACACTTGCAATGCAGCCCATGTACAGGTTTATTTTTCCCCTAAAACTAAAAAATAAGATGTTGACAGAAGAATAATTTGACATGGTCGTTGTAATACAAGAGCAAGAGAGAATGTCAGCATTAATTTTCCCTTGTCTAATTTTAATATTTTCCAATATAAAATAAGCTTTGAGAGACTTTATTCTCTCTCAAAACAAAGTACCAGTTTCTTTGATTAGGATAACATAAATGCCTGTAAAAAGTCTTACACAAATTATAAATGGAAACGCCCTACAGGGTACTCTGAGACGGAAGCCAAAAGCAAGATACACCAGCTCTCTGACTTTGAAGAGAACCAGAAGGAGGATGACATTGGTAAGGGAAAACAATTATCTTATCTTTGGAGGTGCTTTTCTGCATTTATTAAGAAATCAAAAGTAACCAGAAGTTTAAACAAATGATAATCAGAACTTTCTAAAGGAATTAGCTGACAGTCACTAAGATTAGACTAAAACAACCTGTTTCTCAACCTGGGGGTCACAGGATGGGCTTGCGGGGTGGGGGGGGTCACAAGTGTAGGGCCGGCATTAGGGGGTAGCAAGCAGGACAACTACCTGGGGCCCCATGCCACAGAGGTCCCCGTTACACTAAGTTACATACTTCAGCCCCTTGGGTGGCAGGGCTCAGGCTTCAGCCCCACCACCTGTGGCTCAAGCCCAAGCCCAAGCCCAAGCCCCAGCATCCAGGTCTCAAGCAAGAACCTGAGCTTCGTGGGGCCCCCTGAGCAACTTCCCTGCTTGCCAACCCTTAGCACTGGCCCTGACTATTATTCATACTTTACTTAATGATATTTAAAGTCTTAGTATGCAGGTCACAATTTTTTTTAAGTCCAAAGGGGGTTGCCAGCACAAAAAGGTTGAGAAACACTGCACTAAAATATAAATCTAAATGCAAACACAAAATTACATCAAAAAGAAACCTAGTAAAGGTGCAGCAAAACTATATTCAGTATATTTTGGGATACTTTAAAGTAACTCAAGAAGGGACCTAGTCAGAGTAGTGTCCTGCATATTTCACTCCTTTTTTGACATACAACAATTTCTTCACTTCTTCCTTTTCCCTCTCTCCTATGTATATGATCTATTAAATAGTTCAAACAAGTCTTATGAAACTATCCCAAGTTGCAGTTATGTCAATTAGATCATAATCTCTTTTTTATGGTGACATTTTCCCTTGCATTTGCTTATGCACACGTTAGCACATTAATGCTCCTTTTATTCTTCATCTTTTGTTTCAGAACTTCATAATCTTCTGAATTACTTTGCAATTTAGAAATAAAGATCAGAGCACTGGAGTTCTATTAATCCCCCCCTCTTCCCTCATTTAAACACAGCCTAACAAGACCTGCCAGTTTTGGATCTTAGAGCTTGGTAACCCTTTTGTTTAAATGAAAAGCATCTAACCCAAACAGGTTCTCATCAGAGAAGGCACAAACCTATTAAACTAACAGAGATAAAAAAAACTACACTATTAAAAATGTATAGATTTCTTTGCTTTTAAACCACCAGCTTTTATAATAAATGATGACTACAGCCTTCATTTCTACATTTATAATTTCTGTAATGCCATGCCAATGTATGACAATGACTATGAATGATTCTTACCCAATCCCTTTTTAAAATTAGGCTTTAGAATATGAATTATATATCTGTCCTAACACTTTATAGTACTATAATTTCTTTATTGAATTTAGTCATGATTTTTCTATTTACTATTATAGTGGAAATGATTGATTATATTGTATGAATATGCTCACCTGAAAAGTATGTTATGGCACTTTCAAAGATACCATATTGTTCACTTCTTTAAGACTAAAACCTTAGTTTCTTTGAGATGAGGACTACAGGCTCACAGATTTTGGGGGGCATGAGAGGAAGAATATATAGGAAACACCTATCAGTGTTCTGGGTTGGTTTGTTTGTTTAAACGCTCTTCTATAATTAGGGTGCAACATGAAGGAGAAAACTATGCAAGATTTCTTCAAACTATGCACACTATCCAAAATTTCTTTAGGTGTGTAATGAGGCCTTCACTTGCCTTCGCACAAATCAGCCACAGACCTCCTCTAAGTGCAATCACCAGTGCTTTTTTATTAACAGTGTCAGCTCCCACCACCTTCTATTTACAGACAGTTGTAAACCAGCAACCTGGGGGACAGCTAGCTTTTCCAGCCAGCGGGGATGCACAGTCTGGGGTCCTCTCCTCTCCCTTCACTTCCTTCGTGCCAGCTTTATATATCCCCCGGCCAATAAGGCCCGCCGGTGCTTCTCTTCCACCAATTAGGCATTGCATACTCAGTGAGCCCCAATTAATACTTCTTAATTGGAACTGGGCTAACAGGGGCCTGGCTTAGGACCTCCTGGCCAGCACCCTGTTACAGGGTGCCACAGTAAAAGTCACACGACCTTCTAGGGTAATGAGCAACGGGAGCTGCAAGAGTTTTTCACCTTAAAGTCACTCTTGTTCTACTTATTTAAGCACCTAAATATTGTGACAGGTCAAGGCCAGATGGCTATAGTAAAGTAGAGAGGAACAGGTACGTTAGCCCCAGGCTAAACAAAGCCCTGGTACCATGGTAACCAAATGGCAGTTGCTCCAGGTTAATCAAGACACCTGGGGCCAACTAAGATCCTTCTAGAAAGCAGTGGAGATAGCTAGGTTGATTGGGACACCTGAAGCCAATCAAGGGCTGGCTGGAACTAGTTAAAAGCCTCCCAGCTCCTCAGTGAGGTGTGCATGTCAGCAGCTGTAGGAGGAAGCTGTGCTGTTGGAGGAACTAAGCAGCACAAATCCATATCAGATACAAGGAAGAAGGCCCTGAAGTAATGGTGAAGGAGATACTGAGAGGGGGCTACTGTGGGGGAAGTGGCCCAGGGAATTGTACACGTTCTATTTCCAAAAAGTCAGCTCCCATAGCTGCTACTATTAGGGTCCCTGGGCTGGAGCGGGCCCAGAGTAGAAAGCGGGCCAGGCTCTCCTCTCCCTTCCCAGATTAATCACTGAGACTGGGAGACAAAAGAGACTGCGCGAGGGAGGGTTGCTTCTCCTCACTTCCCTTACTGGCTTATGATGAAAATAGCTGAGTAAGCTGTGACCCTTGCCTCTAGAGAGAGAAGGGCTACGTGGGGGGTCACAGTGAGCCCCTGAGGCTAGCGAAATCTGCCAGGAAATGCAGGACCGATGGAGACAAGGACAGAGCTTTATCACAACTGGTTTTAGAGGTGGGATTATCATAGTGGAAGAAATAGGTTAAAAAAAAAAGTGTACTGGGGTTTTGGATTTGTTTGTTTGATTTGTTTGCTTTGTACCACAATGGAGGAGGTGGTAAGAGCAGGAGGCCACCTGTGTTCAGGCAATAGTACAACAGGAATCTACGCGGCTACAGCAGGAAACCAACCAATTATTAATGGGCCAGGCGACCCAAGATCATGCCCTCTTGTGAGAGGTAGTAGACCAGCTGAAGATCCTCACCACCCAGACCCAGGGTCTGATGGGACACGAACCCAGAGGGCCTCTGGTTGTCTGCCAAAGATGATGTCAGAAGATGATGTAGAAGCATATCTCCTCTCATTCAAAAGGACTGCTCAGCATGAGACGTGGCCCCAGGAGCAGTGGGCCAGCATCCTTGCCCCTTTTTTGTGCGGAGAGACCCAGAAGGCCTACTTCAACTTGCCTGCCATGGACACCACTCACTATACCCAGCTGAAGGCAGAGATCCTAGCACAATCAGGGGTGACGGCAGCGGTACGGGCCCAGAGGTTCAATGAGCGGAAGTACCAGGAGAACAAACCCCCGAGGTCCCAGCTATTCGACCTCATACACCTCGCGCTGAAGTGGTTACAACCCAAGGTGTGCAGCCCAGAGGAGATTTTGGAGACCCTGGTCACGGACCATTACATGTAAAGACTGCCACCAGATCTCCGCAAATGGGTAGGCCAGAATGATCAGTCCACGTATGATGAGATCATGCTGGTAGAAAGACGCATGACAGCCAGGGAATTGACCCAACTACCAAAGGAAGGCCCTTTTCGAAGCAAGCACCCGACCCCAACCCTGGAAGGTTGGGCAGCCGAACCCCTGGGGAGTCCTAGGTGGAAGAAGGTGGGGGTTGAAAACCAGCGGGGACCCCAGAAGGAAGGGATTGGCCTGAGTGGGGGGAACCCTGGGACTAAACCCCCTAACTCCCATGATAGGGGAGTGATTAGAAGCAATTATAGATGTGATGCATGTGGCGAGTGGGGACACATAGCAGCACAGTGTGCCAGCACCGAGGCGCCTATGCAATGTAACTTGGGGGATTGGGAGGTCCCGTGATCCCTTATCCACCTTGCAGGCATCGCATTAGCCCCCATAACTGCACCAGGCCGGTCAAGATAAATGGAGCAGAGACTACAGCACTTGTGGACTCCGGGAGTGCTATCTCCCTTATATCGGGTAAGCTGGTAAAAAGTAGCCAGCTGCTATGAGCCAAACGCATAGCAGTGACGTGCGTGCATGGTGCCGTAAGCCATTACCCCACCATCCCGGTGGAGACAGAGGTTCAGGGGAACCCCACTGAAGTGACAGTGGGTGTAGTTCCTAAATGCCCATATCCTGTAGTCATTGGGAGGAACTATCCCTCTATCCAGGGTTTGATAATTTACTCCCCTTGGAGAGGCTGGAGGGAGGTGGGGACACTGATGGCAGCAACTCATCGCCGGGGGAATGTCAACCCCCGATGTTCAGTGAGATTTCTCAGGATCTGTTCTCAGCCCCCCAAAAGACCCAGAAGACAAAAAAAGAGAGGAAGGCTGCAAAAGCTTTGGGAACCAGGATCCTGACCCAGGGCCAAAAGATCACCCTAGTAGGCAGATGGACACAAGCAACCATCAGAGTAACTACCACCACGGAAGGTGAGCCGACGGCTGGCCCCAGCCGTGATGGCGGCAAGACATTGGAAGAAGCCCTGGGAGCTCTGGCAGGTTAGTCCAGGGAGAGAGACTTTCGGGAGTGGGCCAGGTGGAGGACCCTAGATATGATAACATCAGGAAAGAGGTGGCCCAGATAGATGGGATACCCATGGGTGGGACGGTCCAGGACCTTACTTTATAGTGAAGAAAGATCTCCTGTACCACGTGGTGCAAATGCAGGAGCAAGAGATACATCAACTTCTGGTGCCACAAAAACATCAAAAAGCCATTTTGAGCCTCGCCCAGTCACCTATTTGTAGGACACCTAGGAGTATAGAAAACCCAGGCACTGATCCTGCAGAGGTTCTTCTGGCCAGGAGTACCCGAAGATGTCCGGCGATACTGCACCTCTTGTCCAGAGTGTCAGCTACATAGCCCTCGCCCACACTTGCGGGCCCCCTTCATACCTCTTCCCATAATAGAGGTACCATTTGAAAGCACAGCCATGGATCTGCTTGGGCCCCTAGAGAAGACAGCTAGGGGCCACCAACATGTGCTTGTTGTACTAGACTATGCAACCCGATACCCAAAAGCCATCCCCCTATGCAACACAGGTTCCAAGACAATAGCTGAGGAGCTAGTACAGGTCTTTGCCCGGGTTGGGCTACCCAAGGAGATATTGACTGATCAAGGGACACCTTTCGTGTCCAAGTTGATGAAAGATCTCTGTTCATTGCTCCATGTACAAGCCCTATGGACCTCTGTATACCACCCGCAAACAGATGGCCTTGTGGAAAGATTCAATAGGACCCTCAAGGCCATGATCAGGAAAGTGGTGAGCCAGGTTGGGAAAGACTGGGATACCCTATTGCCTTTCCTCATGTTCACCATCCAGGAGGTTCCACAAGCCTCCATGGGTTTCTCTCCATTTGAACTACTGTACGGGCACCACCCCCGGGGCATATTGGATATAGCCAGAGAAGCCTGGGAGGAGGAGCCAAATCCCAGAAGGAACATAGTCGAGCATGTACTGCAAATGAGGGATTGGATAGCCTGAGTTACGCCCATTGTACGGGAACACTTGGAGAAAGCACAGGAAACCCAATGAACCCATTATCACTGCAAAGCTTCGATTCCAACCAGGGGATGAAGTGAAGGACTACGTGGAGGGTCACAGTGAGCCCCTGAGGCTAGCAAAATCCACCAGAAAACGCGGGACCCACGGAGACAAGGACAGAGCTTTGTCACAATATGCATTTAGAATCTTAACCTTAGGAACCCAAGGTTTCAGATTTTTTTCATCCTCACTGCTCCTGTTTCCCTTAATCTTTCTTATGCTTTTAGAATTGCTCCTTTCTCAGATATTGTATCAAATATGTCACCTAGTATACTGCATACTATAAGTCTGCATGAATATTTAAGGTTCTGATGACAGCATTTCAACATTAAATTGCATGTTTGAAAAAGAATTATCCAATTGGAAAAAAAATCTTTTGAATACTATGGTTTTGGCTCACGTGTTTGTGTATAAAAAGAATATTTTTGGTATTGGTGTTCTAAATTAGGAAATTGGGAGTGTTTACTATCTATTGGACAGATCCCCAGAAAGAGTGAAAGATCTAGAGGATAATTATACTCATTAACTTTAATTATAAAAAGTTAGCCAAAGTTTCTGGCTAAACACTTTAAAGGTTGTTCATCATCAGTTTACCGTAATCAGCTTTATTTAAGTTGCAGCTAGCAAAACCTGGCAGTGGAAATGGCCAAGAGCTAATCTAGACAACAATTGTTTTAGACCTTTTATTAAGTACTTTGTCAGGTAAACCAAAAAGGTAGTTGAAAGCAATTGTTTTCAATCTGTCTTTATCTTCTTTAAAAAATTAGAGCTTTAAAAGCAGTCCACAGGTTAGTATTTAACACATTAAGGGCAAGATTGTGACAGACCCTTGTACAAAGGCTAGAGGAGAAGAGCGCAAAGATCCTCCCTTCAGTCCCTATCTGTAAAAGGGCACAGAAATTGTTCTTTCCATTCACATGCACACATAAGAAAGAAAAGCAGGACTCAGGGACATGGCACCTAATCCCACCCCACAGCGTAAGATGGCCACCACACCCTGCAGAGTTCCCTTGGCAGAAAGATTCAGAACGGAATGTGCTCAGAACATAAGAACAGCCATACTGGCTCAGACTAGTCCATCTAGACTAGAATCCTGTCTTCTGAGTGGCCAGTACCAAGTGCTTCCGAAGAAATTAACAGAACAAGGCCATTTTGAGTGATCCATCCTGTCATCCAGTCCCAGCTTCTAGCAGTTGGAGGTTTAGGGATACCCAGAACATGGGTATGCTTCCCTGACCATCTTGACTAATACCTATTGATGTACCTATCTTCCAGAACTTATCTTACTGTTTTTTAACCCAGTTATACTTTTTAGTTTGAGCCTCTATTATGGTGTTTTTAGTTTCCAGGCAGGTTGCAGGCATGTCACTCTTGTGACTGTTCCTTTCAATTTCCGTTTAGCTAGCTTCCTCATTTTTATGTAGTGTCCATTCTTGAAGGTAAATGCTATTATGGTGGGTTTCTTTGGCAGTTTTACCCCTATGAGAATGTTAAATTTAATTACATTATGGTTGCTATTACCAAGCGGTTCAGCTATAGTCACTTCCTAGACCAGATCTTGTGTTCCACTAGAGACTAAATCAAGAATTCTCTCCCTGGTGGATTCCAGGACAAGCTGCTCCAAGAAGCAAATCATTTATGGTGCCTAGAAATTTTATCTCTGCATCCCTTCCTGAGATGACACATACCCATTCAATGAGAATATAGTTGAAATCCCCCATTATTAGTGCACTTTCTGCTTCTCAAAAGGTATGTCTACACTGTGCACCACTAGTGGTGGCATGCTGGGTGGCTATATACTGCTGTGAAAGGCCGGCTGCATCAATGCTGTGGGGTGTAGCTACATGCAGTAGTGAAAAGCTCTGGCAGCTCCCCACAGTGGATCCTTTCACTGCAGTGAGGAAAGGCTTTGGTAGCGGGGAGACAGTAGGAAAAGGCTCCAGAAACTTTACACTGCCAGAATTTTTCCCTATGGCAGGAGGACACAACACTGCTAAAAATAACAGTAATAGAGAGGGGAGGCATTCACCCACCTGGGGCACGTAGAGAGTTGTGTAGGGTATATATCTTAGGGTTCTGGTGTGTCTGTATTTTAGAAGGTGAGGCACTGCTTAGGCGAATACACTGCTATTTAAACCCATGCAAGGAAACATACATGGCTGCCATTCGGAAACCTGTATGTTCTCTGTACACCACCATAAGATTTGTGCAGTGTAAATCTACCCTAAAGGTACAATTTTCATCCAAACTTCTCATGGAACAAGATGGCTCCACACTGCACCCATGAGGGCAAAATTTGATCCTAAAGAGTCTTGCTTCCGCTCAAAGGGAAATTCACAAATGATGTTTAAAATACAAACTTTTTTAAATCCATCAATTCTGGAATTTTCACTAAGGCCCCAATCCACACAGATATTTAGGTACCTAAACGCCACACTTAGATGCCTAAACCCAGACTTAGGCACCTAAGTCCCAGTGTTAATTTCCACTGAAATCCACAAGAATCTCACTGAATCTTGTAGGTGCCTACATTCACTTGATGTCTAATTTTTCAGGGTAAAAGTTTGCTAGATGCCTAAGTTTCTGCTTCTTGGCATGTGCACTACTGCTTCACACCAGGCCTCTGGACACCTATCTCCCAACTAAGTCCCAAAATAAACCATAAGCTGTGGGAAGATAGGTGGGTGAATGCCTCTCTCACGTTCAGGGCCCAAACCAGAATGTCTGCTCAGAGGTTACCTACCAGATCAGGTCCCATTCAAAATCTGGCTGAGGAGTAGATAGTTTTGCCCACCTTATAACTTTTAGCACCTTATAACTTTTTAGTGGTCAGAGCTCTTGCCTGGGATGTTGGAGATCCAGTTTAATTCCCCACTCTGTCTAATTATTTATCCATAGTGGAACAGTCATTGGGCAAGAGACAGCGTGCATGCAAAAGAATGAGAATGACTCTGTAGCCCAGTGGATAGGGCACCCACGTGGGAGGAGGGGGACCCAGGGCCAATCCCACTGGTGCAATCACCCTTTCATTATTTATACACAGTGGACCAGCTTCAACAGGAAATACTGAGGTAGCCCCACATCAGAATATCCCATAGTGCAGTGGTTTGAACACTCTCCTGATAAGGGGGAAGACCCCTATTCAAATCCTTTCTCCCCATCAGAGGGGAGAATTGAACCTATGTCTCAGAAAAGACAGGCACCTCCCTGCAGACTGGACTTAGATGCCTATATTCGTCAGAGGGATGGGGCTTAGGACATACCCCTTTTGTAGGCATGTCCTATTGACTAGCATAGCAGGCTCCCTGCCTAAAGTACTGCTTTTTGTGAATCACATTCTTGGGCACCTATTTCTCCTCAGTCATTGTATAAGGTACTTAACTCAGGCTTTGTGGATGGCAGTGTTGTTCCTGGGATTTTCTAAGCATCTAAAAGTTAAGTGCTGTGACACTGAAGATTGCAACCCCCAGTTCTTTTGTGGATCCAGGTCTCAGAGCTATTTCACAGAACTTCCTCATTGAAATAATGTAGTTCTACCTCCTTCCACTCATTCCAAAAATGGAAAGATTAGATAATACATTGAGCAGTTAGTGAAAAATGTTGCATTAACTTGATCATCCATTATTGACAACACATTAAAAGATGCTGTTTAGCTACTGTTTTTATATAATTCCTATATACTGGGAAGAAAAAAAATTGACAATACTTTAGCTTCCATTACTGAAATTAGTTACAGAATACCACATGTGGTGTAATTAGTCTTGCACGCCAAGAGGAGCAATTTGATTAGGTGATAAATTTAAATACGGAAACTCTGTTTTAAATGTTTAAGTCTCTGACACGGTCATACTTTCATCTTTTTGAAATAGTTCTGAAATATAAAAGTCAGTTCCATAACCAACTACCAGACATGGGGTTTTTTTTGCCAGTGAATTAGAAATCGGGGTCCATAATATTTTTTAAAAAGGATGAAAAACTGTAGTAAGATCCTTAGTTATAGGTGGTGCAGCTACAGAACAAAAAGGACCCGGGGAATTATAGATCAGTCAGTCTAAGTTTGATACTTGGAAACATACTGGAAAAAATTATTAATCAAGTTGAAAGCACCTACAGAATAATAGGATAAGGAACAGACAACAAGGATGTGGCTAGAACAAATCATACCAAACCTAACTAAATTTCCATCTTTCACAGGGGAAACTGGCCTAGTGTGTAGGGAGAAGCAGTAAATGTGATATATATATATATATATTGATTTTAGTAAGGCTTTTGACACAGTCTCACATGACATTCTCATAAGCAAACTAGGAAATTGGGGTCGAGAATACATTACTATAAGGTGGGTGCAAAAGTGGTTGAAAAAAACATACTAAAAGGGCAATGATCAATGGTTCACTATCAAACTGGGAAGAAGTCTCTAGTGAGCTCTTGCAGGAGTCAGTGTTCGGTCTAGTACTAGTCAATATTTTCATTAATGACTTAGGTAATAGAATGGAGAGTGTGTTTATTAAATTTGTAGATGACACCAAGCTGAGAGGGGTTTCTAGCACTTGAAGGAGAGGATTAGAATTCAAAAGGACCTTGATAAATTAGATAATTGTTCTGATATCAACAAGATAAAATTAAATAAAGACAAGTGCAAAGTACTTCACTTAAGAAGAAACATCAAGTGCATGACTCCAAAATGGGGAACAACTGGCTAGGCAATAGTACTACAGAAAAGATCTGGGAATTATAATGGATCACAAATTGAACATGAGCCAACAATATAACAGTCACAAAAAAGGCTAATATTCTGGGGTGTGTTAACAGAAGTATCATAAGCAAGACATGGGGGAGAGAACAGTTCTCTACTCAGCTCTGGTGAAGCCTCAACTGGAGTACCATGTCCAGTTTGGGTACCACATTTTAAGGAAGATATAGATAAATTAGAGAGAGTCAATCCAATGGAGAGCAACAAAAATGATAAAAGGTGTAGAAAACCTGACATGCGAGGAAAGGATCTGGGGGCTAGAGTGGATCACAAATTGAATGAGTCACCAATGTGATGCAGCTGAAAAAAAAGGTAAATGGCATTCAGGGATGTATTAACAAGAGTGTTTTACGTATGACAAGGGAGGTAATTGTCCCACTCTGCTCCACGCTGGTGAGGCCTCAGCTGGATTACTGTGTTCAATTCTAGAAACCACACTTTAGGAAAGATATGAACAAACTAGAGAGAGTCAAAAGGACAGCAACAAAAATGACAAAGTTTAAAAAACATGACCTATGAGGAAAGGTTAAAAAACTGTGCATTTTTTACTCCTGGGTCCTGGGGGAATTCTGCACCATAAAATTAAAAATTCTGCACACAATATTTTAGAATTCTGCATATCTTACTTCTTAAAGCAACAATATAATCACACCAGTTTCAATTATTTTTATAATTTTATTTCAAATACCTGTCAGCAAGTATGTCTAACAATGCAGACAACAAAAAAGATTCAGGAAATGTTTTTTTGACAAATAGATTCCTTATTAGGCATAATAATACAGAACTTTGAGTAATAGTTTAAATGGATTACAATACCGAAACATGTTTCCTGCACCCTACATAAGCAGTGCAAAGGCTTGGGAGTCTGGGATAATGGAGGATCTGAGGGAGAGGGAAGTAACTGCTGGGAAGGAGACTGGGAGTGAATCTGGAGGATTGTTGGGTGTGGGTGGGAGAAATATTTTGTTGTGGGGGGGGGAGTGTTATGGAGTTGGGGAGCCTCCCCTATGCAGACCCTGGCTGACCTCCTAACCTCTCCCATTCAGTCTTCCCCTGTCCTCATATGTCCCTGCACCTTGGCTCAATGCTGTTACCCCGCTAGCTCCTGTGCCACCTGCACCAATCTGTCCACCCCACTAGCTCTTCTGAATCCTAGTCTGACACCCCTGTGTTTTCCATCCCCTGCCTCCATATCCTATGCCTCCTAACCTGGCCTCGTGGATAGGGTGCTATCCTCTCCTGGTGGGCAAAAGGTATAATTGCAGCACCTCCCAGGAAGACTATTATTCTGTAGGGAAAAATTCTGCAAGGACATGAATTTTGCATGTGCAAAGTGGTGCAAAATTCCCCAAGGAGTAACATTTAGTCTTGACAAAAGAAAAGACTGAGGGATTACCTAATTCTAGTCTCCAAATATGTTAAGGGCTGTTATAAAGAGGACATTGATCAATTCTTCTCTATGCCGACTGAAGGTAGGACAAGTAGTAATGGACTTCATCTGCAGCAAGGGAGATTTAGGTTAGATATTAGGAAAAACATTCTAACTTTAAGGACAGTTAAGTACTGGAATCCTCATCACTGGAGGTTCTTAAGAACTGGTTTGACAAACACTTATCAGAGATGGTCTACGTATAGGGGGCTGGACTTGATGGCTTCTCAAGTTTCCTTCAAGCCCTACATTTTTATGATTCTATTATTACTGGAACAGAAAACAATGTTTCTCTTGTACAATTTAGATTGTGTAATTTATGCAACTACATTCCCAACTTATTAATATTCCCTGTTTGCATGGACTTTCATACAATAATAAATGCAACTGTAAAATGACAGGGAAGTCAGGAGCATTTTACAGCACCTGAGAGTTTGGGGGCACAAAAGAGGCGTTTGTTTTTAAATTAAGGTGACTAGATTTCAAATTGATAGTGTCACATTAAGTAAGGTCTGAAAGCACCAAAATTTGTTGGATGTGTTAGACTTAAAGCTGGCTTTTGAAACGTATTGACTTTTAAATGAATGGAAAGCTTTTAAACTAAAAAAAAGTTATACAAAAAGTATTATATTACCAAACAGCAGATATCTGGCTCTTAACCAGAGACTAATTGTTTATCCAGCGAAAAAAATGGTAAGAATCCACCATCACGGCAAGACAGTCAGCCTATTTCTTTGATTAATTATGACAGTCTAATCTGAAAGCACTGTGCTATTTGCTCTGGAAAAGATTTCAAAATACTAAACACTGCAGATCAAATTCTTTTAAAAAAGTTGTTGTAATTTAGTTTATTGGGTTCAAAAGTTCCTCTGTGTAAACAGCAACCTCTCCACAAACGAAACATTTGATCTAATTCCAGAGGTTCACTTACTTTATGTCCTTAAATCCCTCTGCCTAGATATTTGAAAGTAGGACCAGGAACATCTGAAAATTTTACTCACCATCAATATTCACTCCCTAGGACTTGCTATTGCTTTCTCCTAATTACTTTGAAAAACAAAGCTGCTGTATCAGCTAATGAACTTACATTGTACTCTTACAGCCAAGTAAGCATGAGTTCTGCATGACAGAACATTACCATCACTGCTTTAAAAAAATTGCTAAACTGATTTGTTGCTATAACGGAACAGCTTCAGTTTGACAAATTAAAATAATAAGTTTTCTGAAACACCTTAAGTAGATGCCAATAGTCTAATACAGTAACTTAGTATACGTATACTACTTGAACTAGATGGGGCAAGATAATTTCAGTTACAGTTGAAAATATTTGCTTTGTTTTATTTTTCTTATAAATTCCAATGTGCTTCAAATAGTGCACTGAAAGACAGACTGTATTTCAGCTGAAAAAGTATTCATATTGTAAGCAAAGATGTGTGATTATGAACTGTAAGTGTATTTTCGCACATCCCTTTCACTGTAGCTTTCATTTGACCCAAGCTCTTCAGCACTACAGAAGGTGCTTTTATGCAGATTATTTAGCAGTAAAGTAAAAAAAGTAAATTAATCTACTGTATAGTTGAAGATGGTGGAAGTAAAAATACACTGATTCACATATTATGCTGGCCTCAGACTGCACCACAACAACTGTTAATATGGATTAACTAATCTGCATTAAACTAGTGTGGATGCTCTCATTCAGAATTAAAGTTCCTTTAATTGTGTGTAATGTAATTCACTTTGGAAGCAATTTACACAAAACCAAACTAAGGTGACCTTAATTTTCAATGAATGTACTCCTATAGGGGTTTAATGCAGACTAGTTAACAGTTAAATTCATGTTAATTTTCCTGAGTGTCTTGGTGAAGGAAAGCCCTTAGAAGTAGATGATTTTGGAATTTTATTTTTATTCTGTAGCCAGTCAGCACTGTAGCGAGATCTACTGGTGTTTTAGTTTGCTGTTCATATATACATAAGTTATTCACTTATAACCAAAGTTCTTCCAGATGAACTTCTGCACATTCATACACTTGGAATGCGCTGACAGTGAAGCTTAGCCAAGTAGAACCTTCTAGCAGCAGTGTCTGTTAGAGCTCTCTTGTGTGCCCTGCCTCTCTCCACCTGTTTGGAGAGTGGAGCTATGATCCATCAACCACCTCCTCAGGTTCAAAGTTGTAATTATGACTCAAAGAGGGGAAGATGGTTGAGGAAAGTGAACACACAGATCTTCTCTCTGGTTACAAGAGAGTATCCTGCATTTCCTTGAGTGGCCCCTGCAGGTGCTCAGGTCATGTTTACACTACAAAGTTATGTCAACACAAATTACATCAACATAAAGCTACCACAATTAGTACAATTGCTTGTGTGTGTGCATACTTGGCTCCCCGTGTCACTGGTGCATGTATTCACCAGGAGTGCTTGTATCAATGCAAAGTGTGGGGCAATGAGGGTAGTCATGCCATTGTGCAACTCGCCACCATAAAGCACCTTCCATTGGGAAGTTTTGGCAATGTGTGATGGGTCTGAAATAAGTCACAGGGGCGAGTAGCAGCACGGGCTCAGCTTCCCAGTTTTCAACTGCCTCCATCCATAATGCCACATGTAGCCAATAATTTTTGTACCTTCTTTCAAAATACCATAAACCCGTGCAGCCCTCCTTGCTGTCCACCATCTCTGAAAGAAGCATGGAGCCTGCACAACTCTTCACTATTGTTATGAGCACTGAAAGCAAAGGACTCATGATCCCCTAATATCCGCAGAGCTGAAAAAAGAACCAAATCAGTGGCGAGTGTGATGATTTATTGGAGAACAAATTACTGTAGGACACAGCAAGAACCAATTGCAGGTCGTTGGTGGTGGTCATGAGGTGCTGCTTTTGGGACCTGAATGGTGAGATTACATCATGAAGCATGCTTTGAATAACTACCAGTGGCTGCAGAACTGTCAGATGTGGAAGGCCACAGTCCTGGATCTGCGCACCAAGTTTGCCCCATCCCTGGGGCACAGGGATAGCAAAATGAGAGCCACACAGACAGTGGAGACACAAATGGCAATAACACTTGGAAGCTTGCAATGCCAGATTGCTACATGTCAATTTGGGATATCCACTGCAAGGGCCATTGTCATGCAAGTGTGAGGGCTATGAATCCCTTCCTGCTAAAGGACTGTGACTCTCAGCAACATGCAGGACCTAATGGATGGACTCATTGCAAAGGGATTCCCAAACTGTGGTGGAGAAATAGATGGCACGCATAGACCTATTTTGGCACCAGACCACCTTGCCCCAGAGTACATCAACAGAAAGGGCTACTTTTCTATGGTTATGCATGTATTGATGAATCACCAGGGATGGATCACTGACATCAATGTGGGCTGGTCCAGGCCCTTCACATCTTTAAAAACACAGGATTTTCAAAAACTTGCAAGCACGGACTTTCTTTCCCATCCAACAGATTACCATTGGGAATACTGAAATGCCAAAAGCAATCCTGGGCAACCCAACCTAGCCCCTAATGCCTTGGCTCATGAAGCCAAACAGTGGTCATTTTGACAGCAACGAGGAACTACTCAACTACCAACTCAGCAGGTGCAGATGGCAGTTGAATGTGCTTTTGGTCAATTGAAGGGATGATGGCATTGTTTACTCACACAATGGAATATTTTTCTCACTGAGGTCCAAATGGTTAGAGCTGCTTGCTGTGCTCTGCGTGAAGCAAAGGTAGGAGGGCATAGTTGGAGTTTGAACAGCCAGACCCAAGAGCTCAATGTGGAACTATATGACTCTGAGGGTATGAAAGAGCACTTTAACAGTGAGCCACTGCAATGTGTTTTGTTATATTGTGCTCTACCTGGCCCTGCTCTTTTGTAGCGTGTTAGAATTGGGTGGCGATTACTGTACGTGTAAGAATACACCACTGTAAATATCAATTTTGTTTGTGGCTTATCCCATGAGTCTTTTTCCTAGGGCTGTCAAGTGATTAAAAATTAATGATTAATCACACAATTAAAAACATTAATCGTGATTAATGGTGTGATTAACTGCACTGTTAAACAATAGAACACCATTTAAATATTTTTGGTTGTTTTCTACATTTTCAAATTGAAATCAATTACAACACAGAATACAAAATATACAGTGCTCATTTTATTTGATTAAATATTTTCACTGTAAAAAAATATTTGTAGTTCACCTAAAAACATAGTACAATCTCTATCATAAAAGTTGAACTGACAAATGTAGAATTATGTACAAAAAACCTCTGCATTCAAAAACAAACAGTGTAAAACTTTAGAGTCTACAAGTCCACTCAGTCCTATATCTTGTTCAGCCAATCGCTCAGAAAAACAAGTTTGTTTACTTTTGCAGGAGATAGTGGTGCCCGCTTCTTCTTTACAGTGTCACCTGAAAGTGAGAACAGGCATTTGCATAGCACTATCATAGCCAGTGTCACAAGACATGTCAGACATGTGACAAAGATTCATATCCATTCATGCTTCAACTGCCATTCCAGAGGCCATGCTGATAAAGGGTTCTGCTCACTGCCTATTCAAAACAGTGCAGACAAAAGCATGTTCATTTTCATCATCATCCGAGTCAGATGCCACCAGCAGAAGATTGATTTTCTTTTTCGGTGGTTTGGGTTCTGCAGTTTCCAGATCAGTGTGTTGCTCTTTTAAAACATCTGAAAGTATGTTCCACACCTTGTCCTTCTCAGATTTGGGAAGGCATTTCAGATTCTTAAACCTTGGATCAAGTGCTGTAGCTATCCTTAGAAATCTCTCATTCGTACCTTCTTTGTGTTTTGTCAAATCTGCTGTGAAAGTGTTCTTAAAATGAACAAGATGTGCTGGGTCATCATCCGAGACTGCTATAACATGAAATATATGGCAGAGTGTGTGTAAAACAGAGCAGGAGACACACAATTCACCCCCAAGGAGTTCAGTCACAAATGTAATTAATGCATTTTTTTTTAAATGAGCGTCATCAATATGGAAGCATGTCCTCTAGAATGGTGGCCAAAGCATGAAGGGGCATACGAATGTTTAGCATATCTGGCACGTATATACCTTACAATGCCGGTTACAAAAGTGCCATGTAAACACCTGTTCTCACTTTCTGGTGACATAATAAACAAAAAGCAGGCAGCATGATCTCCCGTAAATGTAACCAAACTTGTTTGTCTGAGCGATTGGCTGAACAAGAAGTAGGACGGAATGGACTTGTAGGCTCTAAAGTTTTACGCTGTTTTGTTTGTGGATTGCTATTATAACAGTGCAATTTACAAGTGTAGATTTTTTTCCTCGATAAAGAGATTTCGCTACAGTACTTGTATGAGGTGAATTGAAAAATACTATTATCATTTGTAATGTGCAAATATTTGTAATAAATATAAAGTGAGCACTGTACACTTTGTATTCTGTGTTGTAAGTCAATATCCAAAAACCATCCAAATATTTAATAGAATCCCAATTGAAATTTAATAGCGCAATTAAAACTGCAATTGATCTTAATCTTAATTTTTAATCACTATTAATTGAGTTAATCACATGAGTTAACTGCAATTAATCGACAGCCCTATTTTTCCCCACAATGTAACATCTGTTTGTTACTGACAAACTGATAAAGATGAATTTAGTTCAAATACTACATCTCGTTTGTAACAGAATTCAATGCAAAAACAGTTAAGTTTTAAAAAAATAATCTTAATTTAAGAGAACAGAATTTAGGAAGGATAAAGAATATTTACATCAATTTCAGTTACATATACACCCACCCTCGCCTTGCAGGTCAGTTACGTGATGCTGTAATTGTCTTTAATGTCGCCCAGGATGGAGTGGTAGGGGTAGTGTAGTAACACCTGATGCCACATGGAATGTTGAAAGAGGGGAATATACAGAGATCCTGATATTGAGTTCTCAATGGGCTGCAGAGGGAGGTGAGTGCAGATTATTAAACCTGCAGTAAACCAGAGTCTGATGCATCTGTGTTTACTGCCTGAGAACGTCCATTATGTCCTACTCATTTTTGTGCACCCTGCTACTCTTTCCCTCTTCAGGGTGTCCCCAACGTTCATTGTCCAGGCCCTGTGCTCAGTCCAATGCAGCACTAGCTTGTAGGATATCACTGAAAATGTCATCCCAAGTCCTATTCTTTCTCCTCCTTAGCTGGGTCAGGTGTTCCATTGGTGTGAGGGGGACACTCTGAAGGCCACAATGTGGTACCACTGTCAGATTATTCACTCCAAAAGTGAAACTTCAGATACAGGACTCACTCTTTTGCTCCCACAAGGTTTTAAATAATATATTCTCACTTCTGCTTGGGATTGTTTCTGCATGGTGCCGGTTCCAGTCACAGCACCAGTCATGTGGAGTATTGCCTGCCAGGGATAAGGGAAATTAGGAGGGAATTGCTCAGTTACATTAAATTTTGTAATTTAAGGCAATAGCACTGAATACTGGCATTATTTTCTACAGGAAGTGGTGATTTTAGCAAATATCTCACTCTTGAGGGTACCAAAGGCACAAAGAACACAGCTGCTGCTGGCATCCCAAAGCCGCCCAGGCCCATATACTGCTAGCCTGTATACTGCAATGGCACCTGCCAGTTATCACTTACTGGCATAGGAAAGTGTCCTCCTGCAGAGGAAGCAATAAGACAGCCACCCTAGAAAACTTCAAGATTGCAGTGCAGAGCACCTCCATGAAAGTTTCATCAAGATCCCTCAGGAGGATTCAAGAGCCATCCCTGTGTACATAAACTGCTCTGCATGCCTTCTTCCCCGCTCCACTCTAGAGGAGAATGAAAAGCAGATGATAACTGTACCTCTCTTGGTTGTACCACCACCTCTTCCACAAGTAAATTAAATGAAGAGTCAAAAGCAGTATCCTGCTATTCGAGGGGCAGTGGACTACAATGGAAAAAATTATTTACACTTTTAATTAAGGTTCCATCCCCAGCATCGGACTTGACCATGCTTGACTGGCAGGACTGGCTGGATTGCAGTGGAGTCAAAAAACAGCTCCTGGATTGCTGCACAGCTGGATCATCCAGGTGCCTGTTCCCCATCCTCCTCCTCCTCGTCTCCACCTCCCTCTCCTCCCTGTTCATGGCAGAGACCTATGACTCCTTGGAGGTATCCATGGCAGTGTGTACAGTGTTGATGCAGTCTTCACCAAGTATGGGCATGCAACTCGTTGTAAAAGCAGGAGGTCTGTGGCTCAGCACCAGATTGATTGTTGGCCTCCCTGGCCTTCTGGTAAGCCTGATACATCTCCTTGGCAGTCATGCGGCACTGCTGCTGGTCCCTGTCATATCCCTTCCTCCTGCATCCTCTGACCAATCTGATCAGAGATCTCAACATTTCTAAGGCTGGATCAGAACTGTGCCTGCAAAGCCTATTCTCCCCACAGGCCCAGGAGATCCAATATCTCCTGTCTATTCCAGACAGGAGCATATCTGGAACATGTAGCCAGCATGGTCAGCTGGGAGGATGCTTCAGTAATGGAGAGAGGCTACGTGTGATTACCAAGCTGGTCAATCAGGAAAATGAATTTCAAAAGCTTGCAGGGCTTTAAAGGGGAAGGATGGCTTCTGGGTTCATGGACCCTGAGCAGTGGCGTTCACCCTAGTGACCAGTGTTAGGCATTATGGGACAACCGCTGGAGGACTCTTAGGGTAGACAAGAAGTGCACATGTAGATGCTGCGTTACCTATCGACTTCAGCTCAATACCACTTGGGAGATGGTGTTACAGTCAACATAACAGGGCACTTTCATCAATGGGAGACAAATTTAAGTGTAAACACATGCACGGCTATATCGAGGCACAGCAGCTTACATCAACGTAACTTTTAGTGTAGTCCAGGCCTCATTCTTGGGAGTTTGAGAAGCAGCACTTCTGTAGGACAAGCCAGCCTAACCAAACAGATTGTAACATTGTGTAGTGCAGTGACCCCTTTTGCCACATGGAATGTTGAAGGAGGGTATAGCGGGTATATTGAGTTCAACAATTAAGCAAATTATGCATCTGATCTAGATGTTAGTGTAATGAAAGTGTGAATCAAACACCAAATGACAGACATTCACAAACCACAAATTTGTAGATGGCAGTCAATGGAAGTGGATTTTTCTTTAGCTAGAGTACACTCTAAGCCCTTTTGGAAGAGGAACAGCAGGCCCATCCTTAAGAGATTGTGGCGCCTGGGGCAGAAGTGAAGTCACTTCTGGGTGGAAGTGAAGTCACTTGCAGGACTGACGCTGCCGGGGGTAAGTAGGGAAGGCTGGAGGAAGCGGTGCCTCCCCAACAGTCAGGTGTGGCCCTGCCCACACTCCAACCCCCAGGGCCTCGCCTTGGTGTTGCCGCTGGGCTCCAGGGGGTTGGGGCCACACCACCCACCTTCCTGGAGCTGGGGAGGTTGCGGTCGCACCACACGCTCTCCCTCCCAGCACGCCTTCCTCCGCCAGCAGTTCACACGCCGTCCATGAGGTGCTAGGCTGTGGGCCCCCTGCAAAGTGCAGGGCCTGGAGATGTCGCCACGATTTGCCATCCCCTATGGACAGCTCTGGGAACTGTAGAGTATTTTATATTTAACACAAAGCCCAACTCATTTAGGGATGGATTGGGATGCAATTGCCCAAATCTTTGCTTCTTTCTCCATTTAAAAACAAAAAAACAAAAAAAAAAGTCTAGGTGAATCCAATATTCTTTAGACCTATTCAAATAGTCTTATTCATTCTTAGCATCCAGCATTTGTAGCTTAGATTCCCCTCAGTGTGAATGAATCCTAGGGAAAAAAAAATATATAGGCACATCTATGGCTTAGTTGAGATGGAATTCTCTTACCACTTTAGGGAGAAGTTTTAGGTGAGGAAGAAGGGCCACTTTCTTTTAAAAAATATATATATTTCACAAACAGGTGGGCGGGGGAAATCAGTCAGAAGAGCCTGAAGCTCCCTCACTCTTTTTATGGCAGAAAAAAGCTGCCAATTGAGATGATCCAGGGATCATTCTCCCATTGGTTCAAAGGCAGGTTTTATTAATTAAGTATTAGGTTGTGGTCCTATCAGGATGTGTGTTCTCGATTTAGCACATTGATAGACTTGGCAGAATTCTTTAAAATCAATATTCTCTGTTACAATTTTATATGCTAAAGTGGGTGGGTTTTTTTTAGTTTTATCAATTTAAACTTTCACAGTTGTGGGATGCTCGGTGTTCAGAAAACTGGGGGGTGTCAGGTAATGTAATAGATGCTGAGATTCATCATCATTTCAAAATATAAACAAAGTCTTAAAAATCAAGAATTTCTTACTTTACCTTTCTGTAGTTTTTTTTTTTTAATATTGATGAAATTATTTTTGCCATCACTTTGTGTGTGTACAGTGAAATCAATGTTTATTGACATTTATGAATAAAAATCTAACCCTCTTACGCCTAAGTATAGGTGAACATCAACCACTTGAAAAATCTTGGTGTGGAAAATAAGGGAGATATTGATTATATATGTACTTCAGTTTACATGCTTGGTAATATTCTAACTACATGGAGTTAACTGAAAGGAAGATATTAGGGAGAACAAAACAGGAAATGCAACAATGACAGAGAGATACCTCCAAAGAGACAACCAGGATCCCTAAGACACCAGTCAGATTAAACATTGTTTTCTTAAAGCAAGAACTTAGGATCAAAGCAACACTGAACTGTTGAAATCTCATGCCTAGAGAAGAAAGAGGGTGAGAGGAAGAGGAAGCAGGAAGCATCTGCGAGCAGTGAAACTGAGACAAACAAAAAAACAGACTGTGCTATTGTATTCTCTCCAAGCCCAAAAGTAGTGAGTCTGGAGTGAATGGAACTGAGCAAAAACTTGGGGGGGGGGGGAAGAAAAAAAAAGAGGCTAAGGTTTTTGTTGTTTTGTTCCGTTTCTCTGTTTGTGTGTACCTTTGAGTGAACAATCAATACATTTGTTATAATAAAACATTTGAGTCAATTCAATCAGCTGTTGGTCACAGGCTCCAGGAAAGAGATTTTCTTGAAAGGTCCATGCAGGTGTCAAATATCATTGATTACCTGGTGGGAAGACAGGGGAGCTGCAACCCAAGAGTGGTTCCAACCTTGAGAGAGGTGAAAAAAAAAAAGGAGGACTTCTTAGGAGTCTAAAACAGAGCATACCTAGTTGAGCATAAGACTATGCTATTACAAATCTGTTAAACCAAGATGGCCGATAGATGCCTTTTTACTGATAATAATATGAAGAGTTCCAAGTATTTCACATTAAGTACTCCAATATGGATTGAACAGAAGGTGAAGCTGTGTCCAGGTATTGCTAGTTGCCCACAGAGAGGGAAGGGGAAAAAAAAAACACACTTTTCCCACTTGTGATCTTAGAGTAGGTGAGTTGATTGCTTCAAAGTTTAACCATCTCCTGACCAGGACAGTTCAAGATCTATCAAAATACCATGGCCCATCCTGTCAAATGGAGAGAGTTTGGGTCCACAAGAAGTGGAAGATTGGACAAATGACCAGGGAAGGGTATAAAAATATTGCTCGGGGATGCAGGAGTGAAATCAGGAAGGCCAAATCACACCTGGAGTTGCAGCTAGCAAGAGATATTAAAAGTAACAAGAAGGGTTTCTTCAGGTATGTTAGCAACAAGAAGGAAGTTAAGGAAAGTGTGGGCCCCTTACTGAATGAGGGAGGCAACCTCATGACAGAGGATGTGGAAAAAGCTAATGTACTCAATGCTTTTTTTGCCTCTGTCTTCACGAACTACTGCACTGGGCACCACAGCACGGGGAGGAGGTGACCAGCCCTCTGTGGAGAAAGAAGTGGTTTGGCACTATTTAGAAAAGCTGGATGAGCACACGTCCATGGGGCTGGATGCGCTGCATCCGAGAGTGCTAAAGGAGTTGGCGGATGTGATTGCAGAGCCACTGGCCATTATCTTTGAAAACTCATGGTGACCGGGGGAAGTCCCGGACGACTGGAAAAAGGCTAATGTAGTGCCCATCTTTAAAAAAGGGAATAAGGAGGATCCTGGGAACTACAGGCCAGTCAGCCTCACCCCAGTCCCTGGAAAAATCATGGGCAGGTCCTCAAGGAATCAATTCTGAAGCACTTGGAGGAGAGGAAGGTGATCAGGAACAGTCAGCATGGATTCACCAAGGGCAAGTCATGCCTGACTAATCTAATTGCCTTCTATGATGAGATAACTGGTTCTGTGGACGAGGGGAAAGCAGTGGACGTCTTGTTTCTTGACTTTAGCAAAGCTTTAGACACGGTCTCCCACAGTATTCTTGCCAGCAAGTTAAAGAAGTATGGGCTGGATGAATGCACTATAAGGTGGGTAGAAAATTGGCTAGATTGTCAGGCTCAACGGGTAGTGATCAATGGCTCCATGTCTAGTTGGCAGCCGGTATCAAGTGGAGTGCCCCAAGGGTCGGTCCTCAGGCCGGTTTTGTTCAATATCTTCATTAATGATCTGGAGGATGGTGTGGATTGCACCCTCAGCAAGTTTGCAGATGACACTAAACTGGGAGGAGAGGTAGATACGCTGGAGGGTAGGGATAGGATACAGAGGGACCCAGACAAATTAGAGGATTGGGCCAAAAGAAATCTGATGAGGTTCAACATGGACAAGTGCAGAGTCCTGCACTTAGGACGGAAGAATCTCATGCACCGCTACAGACTAGGGACCGAGTGGCTTGGCAGCAGTTCTGCAGAAAAGGACCTAGGGGTTACAGTGGACGAGAAGCTGGATATGAGTCAACAGTGTGCCCTTGTTGCCAAGAAGGCCTATGGCATTTTGGGATGTATAGGTAGGGGCATTGCCAGCAGATCGAGGGACGTGATCGTTCCCCTCCATTCGACACTGGTGAGGCCTCATCTGGAGTACCGTGTCCAGTTTTGGGCCCCACACTACAAGAAGGATGTGGAAAAATTGGAAAGAGTCCAGCGGAGGGCAACAAAAATGATTAGGGGACTGGAACACATGACTTATGAGGAGAGGCTGAGGGAACTGGGATTGTTTAGTGTGCGGAAGAGAAGAATGAGGGGGGATTTGATAGCTGCTTTCAACTACCTGAAAGGGGGTTCCAAAGAGGATGGATCTAGACTGTTCTCAGTGGTAGCGGATGACAGAACAAGGAGTAATGGTCTCAAGTTGCAGTGGGGGAGATTTAGGTTGGATATTAGGAAAAACTTTTTCACTAGGAGGGTGGTTAAACACTGGAATGCGTTACCTAGGGAGGTGGTAGAATCTCCTTCCTTAGATATTTTTAAGGTCAGGCTTGACAAAGCCCTGGCTGGGATAATTTAGTTGGAGATTGGTCCTGCTTTGAGCAGGGGGTTGGACTAGATGACCTCCTGAGGTCCCTTCCAACCCTGATATTCTATGATTCCAGAGAACAAATCTGACTTCCCTGCTGAGTCTGTCAGTTCAGTATTGCAGGGAGACATAAACAAACCTATGGCTATAGTAGATCTGATTGCCAATCTTGTCTCACCCAAACTGGGGTAACTGAATTATACTTAGCTTTTTCTTGTTTGATTTTCTTGAGAAATCCCTGGATTAGAGGAACTAGATGGAATGCATATGAGACCTACGTCCCAGACTAGAACGCACATCAGAGATGGACTGGCTGTGTTCTACTCTGGAGCAAAACCTGATGGTTGGAGTTGTGTCTTGCTGCAAATAGCTCTATCTCCAGATATCTACACAGGGAGATGCTATTTGCTGTATAATTCTTGAGTGACCACTCATACAGATCTTGGGTCAGACGGTCATCCAGTATTGTGCTTGCCCACAAAGGTGGAGAATTACAGGATAAATTTGTTGTACTATACATCATTCCCACAAAGCCACCACCACTTTGTACAGCTGGCTGTAATGCGTTCCCCTTCTTGTTCATGTGAAATATCACGGTCATATTGATAGTAAACTACTTTAACCATTCTGTCCTGTAGATGGGAGAAAAAGGACTTGAGAGCGTAAAGTATCACTCTGAACCCTGGGAAGTCTATATGGAGATATTTTAGACATTCCATTGACCATGAATTGTCATTCTTGCAATGAGCTTAAGGGTTTAATACAACTCCTTTGAAAAACAGGAAGACAAATTTAGGCAGTGCTGATTTCATAAATGTGCTGTCTATATTTGTTATACAGCATATTGGTATCCAGCATTACAGAAGTCCCAATTTTAGTTCTGCATACAAGAATACTGATTGGTTGTCAAAGCCTTAAGGACCATCAGTTTGAGGAAGACCATTACTGTTTAACACTTGTTTTCCTGTAGTACTTCTATAGTTAAGAATTTTGAAATACCTTTTTATGGAATCCAGAACTGCCCCAATAAAACCGGTATTAACTTGGATGGAGCTGTGATTTCTTCCAGTTTTTCTTGAACTTCAATGTTTGGAACAGCATACATGTTTGTGACACAGCTTTTGCTAAGTCTTACTGCGAGGACACACTGCAAAAAAGAAAATTAATTCTGGCATGTATTAATATAAATTATGGTCTGGCTTGACAAAGCCCTGGCTGGGATGATTTAGTTGGGTTTGGTCCTGTGAGCAGGGGGTTGGACTAGATATCCTCCTGAGGTCTCTTCCAACCCTAATCTTCTACGATTCTAACAGGAATATCCTATGTAAGACATGGGGCTAATTGTTTCTCTCTACTTGGCATTGGTGAGGCCTTAACTGGAGTACTGTGTCCAGTTTTGAACAGCACGCTTTAGAAAGATGTGAACAAATTAGAGGGTGTCCCAGAAGAAAGCAACAAACATTATAAAAGCTTTGAAAACCTAACATACAAGAGCATGAAAGAACTGATCATATTTAGTCTTGAGAAAAAGATGACCGGGCGGAGAGGGGGAGGGAGAAAGAGGAGGCTTGGAGGGACTCACAACAGTCTTCATTTTATAAGAGCCCTTAATATGAGGATCATGATCAATTGTTCTCCTCATCCACTAAGGGCAGAATAAGAAGTGAATTAGCTTAATTTGCAGCATGGGCGATTTAGGTTAGATATTAGGAAAAGCTTTCTAAACATAAGGGTAGTTAAGTTCTCATATAGGCTTCCAAGGGAGATTGTCTAACCTGTTCTTAGAAACCTCCAATGATGGGGATTCCACAAACACACACCTGTCAGGAATGACCTCAGAACATGGGGTTGAACAAGATCACCTTTTGAGGTTGCTTCATTTCTGTGAATTGTCCAAATAAGGATAGTCACGGATACTCTAACATCTCAATGTGAAAGACACTTTGAACTAGATTCACAGAGATACTTAGGTGCCTCGATATCCCCAAAGCCACAGCTCAGCTGCCACATAACTCTGCAGGTGGCAAAGTTTCCACCAATAGGCTTGTGCAAAGCTGCCTAAGATCTTATGCTGCCACACAACTAATGAGCTGCTCAGAGCCCTTGTGCAAGCTAAAGCTCCAGCTTCATTTTCAAAGTAGGCATTCTCCCACCTTCTCCCCTGCAGGGCTCTGGCCATACTTGTAGAATCAGGCCTCCTACAAAAGGCAGCTTGTGAGCACTGTCTTTTCACTCAGCTTTACAACACCTAGGTACTTTTATGTATCCTCAAGGTGCCACAGACAGTCCAAATGGAAAGACTGATCATTATTTCCTCCCACAATAAGCCAGTTATTTTCAATGTGAAGACCTCACTAAGATGTGAAAATACGCATTCTGTAAGTTGAACCAAACCAGTCTTAGGTGGATGAGGATATGGTTGAGACTAGAGTAAGCATATGGAATTTGAAGTTTCTGATTAAATTGATGAGCTGTTGAAGGTCTGGAATGGTTCACAGGCCTCTCTCTTTGGGATCAAAAAGTAAATACAATGAAATAAAATCCCTTCCCTCAAAACTCTTAAGGAGTTCCACTATGGCACCCAACTAATATTGAACAAACTTCTAATTCTATCAAGTTCTCATGAAAAGGATCCCTAATGAGGGTTGGGGAAAGGTTACAATGCAAGACTGAAGATTGTTTGGCGGATGAACTACTACCAATTGAAAATAGAAATATTTAGAGAAGTGTCCTCTGTTCTTCAAGAGAAAGAAAGAAGGAACAGAAACAATGAATATGGACACAGCTTTTTGGATGGAGTTATACATATATCTCAACAACATACAATCTAGGTACATCTGATGAAGATACCACTTACATCTGATGAAGATACCACTTACAGACATGAAAGTCTCAAAGTTAAGCCACACCACTCTTAGCATTGATGTCTGGAGTACTCCATTTTCTTTCCAGTGCATCCTAAGTAAGGAAAAAAGTTATCTGATGAACTTTAGGTGGAATTCTGAAAAGCCTCTAAGTGACTTAGAAGCACAAAAGTTTCATTAACATTCAATAGTGTTTATGCCCCTATATCACTTAGATACTTCTGAAAATTCCACCCTCAAAATGTAATTCTTTTCCCTCCTAAATCTGAAGATTTAAATCTAGTAGAAAAATAGAGCAAGATAATTTTACATTTCTTAAAGAAAAGGTTACTACTGTATAGTTCTTTCAAAATGATATCCCTTAAAAAAAGTTTAATTCTAAATGGAATGCCTTGATCTAGCACAAATATTTTGAAGTTGGTAATGCTGCTAAATGAGTCTATATTTAATGCAATTAGAGTAATGCAATGTAAAAACATTTTTAAAGCTATTCATTTCCTGTTATGTTGGTTTTGCCCCTTTTTAATAGCACTCTGCTTTGTTAATTTACCTGCACAATCAAGGTCACAAGTCAATTCATTGCAAAACTCCTTTAGTCTTTGCCCCCAAACTCAAATCAGCACCTTGCAGAAAGACCAGGAGTCCTGTGTGGATTTTCGTAGGGCCAGATTCTACAACTCTTACTCCAAAATGGACTTCAGTGGAACTACTCATGGAACAAGCTACTATTCAGCATGAGGGTGGCAAAATCTGGTCCCTAATGAGCATGGAAGAGGGGAGGTGCAGTAGAAAGTTGTTTATAATGGAGTTTATACACATTTATATGTCAGTAGCAGAAGTTCTCTTTAAGACACATGGTTGTTTGCAGATAAAAAGCTATCTTATCAACATTAGTCATCCATCACCAAGAAAATCAATCTGCTTTGCACTGATTTTTCGCAATGCCCTACTACTTGATCCATAGATAGCAAGAAAGCTTTCTGAAGGTTCAATGACAGTATAAATAGGGGCTGAAAATCTTTTTAGCATCTTTTGAAAATAAAGTCAGAAAGGTACAACAGATCTGCCTCTAATTAAAGTTCTAACTATTGTGACAAATGTGGAAAAAGTAAAACATTGCAGTTAATGTCATATTATCCAATTAATGCCTTCCCCAAATTCTACTGAAATCTGATTGCTGGGAGTACAAAGAAAACAATTTGATAGATAGATTAGATAGCTATGTGTGAGATTCTGGGGTGCAGTTTGCAAGGGAATACCCTCATTTTGCCTAACCAATGAAAACTAGTCTAAATGAGGGTCCCTGAAAAATCCTTAAGTACATTTTTTAATAGTTTTCTGTTCCTCTATCCCCCTTTACTTATTTCACCTCTCAGGAACAAATTGATTCTTCAGAGTAGTCACCAGTGCTACTCCATGTTCATAGGTGTAGTTTGACTTCTATATTTGCGAGGGCAAGGGGTGGGGTCGTGAGGTGAAGCAGGTGAATCCCTATGTGAGAGGATGGGGCTCTGGATGCAGGGGGTGAGGCTCGGCAGAGTAGGGATTCAAGTACGTGGGTGGGGGCTTGCTGAGGGAAGTCTGAATGCAGAGGGCTCAGTGGAAGAGGTTCTGGGTGTGGAATGGGCTCCAAATGCAAGGAGGTTGGGTGGACAGGGTGGGGGGGCAGTTGCCCCTGCAGTGACACTCCCACCTGAGGCTGAGGAGTGATGGGGGCAGGAAGTGGGGAAGGGGTACAGAGCTTCCTGCAGCTAGGGAGGTTCCTGGGTCTGGGTCTGACCCAACCCCAGCTGCTCCAGGGGAAGAGGAAGTCCTATTCTTCTCCCCCCAGCAGCTGAACTGACCAGAATTCTAATTCCAATTCCCCCAGGACTAAATCACTCACTCACCTGGGCTGTACAATGCACAGACTCTTGGAAAGCAGCTCTGCCACCTGGCTCTGCTGGGTCCCTGCTTTCCTACCCTCCCCTTACACAAACCATGAGGGGGGAAACCAAAAAGCTAGCAGAGAACACCTGACTGGCTCCCTGCAGCAAGCTTCCGTCATGCTCCCCAAGGGGTCTGATGGGAAGGTGGGCAAGCAGCAATACCAGATGCTGTGTGTCTGCTGGTCAGTTTACCCACATAGTCTGTGCAGTGAGTCAACAGAAGCTGCTCCCTGCCCTCCCCTTACACAGCCCACATGGGCAAACTGACCAGCAGACATAGAGTGCCCTCCTCCGCACAACATTACTCCACGGGAGGAAGCAGGGCTAAGGGAGAAATCTGAGCACTCCCCCCATGCACTGCCTCTGTGACATATCCAGTTTTGGGGAAAATGCCCTCATCTTCCCCCAAGTTCATGTTCTGTTTTACCAAGTGGCTGTCAAGCTGTTCTTCAAAAGTTCCTCTTGTCCAGGGAAGAAGCAGTCGGAATCCACATTTAAATCACCAGACCAAATGTTGCATTAGAATGTGGGGAATCTTAGAGGATGCTGTTTTTTGTAGCCAGATCCACAGATATAAGGCTTATACTAATCACAACACTCTGCAACTAGAGCTGTTAACAGAATATTATGCTAAGTTCTAGATCTTTTAGGATGCATAGACAGGAGTATACACTGTCTATTTCAATAAAAAGAAGACGTCACTGCACATATTCAAGCACTTAATTTGAGGATAAATGGCCTTTGAGCAATTTTCTGAAGACTCACAATTCGTACATCACAACATCCACCTCCTCAGTGTAGTTTAGCCATTGTTTCTTCTTCCTCCCCACTGCTCCCTCCAACACTGTATGGCATGTAATCTCCCTTGAAACAACCAATTTTCCTCGATCAGCATCTCCCAAACTTTACTGATTTATAAACCACCTTCTAAAATATATATATCTCCTGTACCAGAGTTTGGGAACTTCTTCTCCATAGTCTGTTACAGATTTATAAGAAACCTTCATCAGAAATATGCAAAAAATACCCCCAAACCCAGAAACAAAATAAAACAGAACAGCAGTCATAACAGAGATTCCTTAAATATTTATGTTTATATATGAACCTGTACCGGAACTAGAAGTATATTCAGATTTAGTTACAGTTTACAAGGAAGAGATAATGGGAGAAAAGGAGAACCACAATGAGTTTGTGCTAGCCAAAGAGATGAAAAGGAATAAGAAAGGATTCCACAAATATTTTGGCAGTCTTAGGCAGGAGGGAGGCAAGAGGAGAGAGAAAGAAGGCCTATTAGTAACTATGAAGGAAGATGTATGGTGACCAAAGTAGCTAAGTACTGAACAACTGCTTAAAGATCCAATTTTCTTTTTTAAAAAAAAAGACCTGACAAAAAGAGAAACAAGGACATCCTTGCACTAGTAGATAGTTATTGATTAGCTCAAGCCAAATGCCAGGAAATGCCTCTTTGAAAGCTCAGCTCTGGATTCAGATCCTAATTTTAGGTTTAGGCCCCTTCCTACTATTGATAGGAAACAGGTAAGAAAATATTTGAAGAGACTGTATACGTAAGTCAGTACCTTATGAGATGCCATGTTAAGGGAACTACCTAATGAATTTACTGAGCAGCGATCAATTATTTTTGCACAGTCATGAAAAGGAGGGAAGGGATTTTGTAAAAACTATGAAAAAGCAAAAATGAGTAGGCTTGGAAGGATTAATTTTTTTAATTGGTAAATGTCGGCAAACATTGATTTCTCTGTACATACTGTGACAGGGCAAGGCCAGATGGCTATGGAAAAGTAGTGGGAGATAGATATATTAGCTCCAGGCTAAACAAATCCCTGGTACCAGGTTAAGTGAAATGGAAGCTGCTCCAGGTCAATTAAGACACCTGGGGCCAATTAAGAACTTTCCAGAAGGCAGGGAGAAGGCTAGGTTGATTGGGACACCTGAAGCCAATCAGGGGCTGGCTGAAGCTAGTTAAAAGCCTCCCAGTTAGTCAGGTGGGTGTGCATGTCAGGAGCTGTGGGAGGAAGTTGTGCTGTTAGAGAGGCTGAGTAGTACACACCATATCAGGCACAAGGAAGGAGGCCCTGAGGTAAGGGTGAAGTGGAGCTTGACAAAGTAAGGGCTGCTATGGGGGAAGTAGCCCAGGGAATTGTACATGTCATGTTTCTGAAAGGTCAGCTACCATAGCTGATACTATTAGGGTCCCTGGGCTGGAGCCTGGAGTAGAGGGTGGGCCCGGGCTCCACGCCCCCCACCTTTGTCCCCTGATTAATCCCTGAGACTGGGAGACAGAGATTGTGCAAGGAAGGATAACTTCTCCTCACCTCCCTCGCTGGCTTATGATGAAAATGGCTCAGTAGACTGTGACCCTTGTCTCTAGAGAGAGAAGGGTTACGTGGAGGGTCACAGTGAGCCTCTGAGGCTAGCGAAATCCACCAGGAAACGCGGGACCCATGGAGGCAAGGACAGAGCTTTGTCACAACACACACAAACAGATTAAAATATTTTCATTCACAATAATTGAAATGTATAGATAGGTAAAGTAAGAAAGATGCTGCTTGATAACTTTCAATCAAACTAAGCTATTTACTTTGTATATTGACATGTGATGTTGACAATTTGTGATGTTATGGTCATAAAGCTTTAACTTTTTGAATCTCAACATCTGTCATTAGATTATTGTCTGAACCTTGTATAACTTCCTGCAACTGAAAATTTAAAACAGAAAAATTAAGTTATTAAAAAACAAACATTGATATTGTCCAAACATAAGTAAAAATAGAATTCTGCTAAGCCTATAAAGGTGTTACCAACATTTTTTAGAAGTTTTTAAAAGAGTGATCTAGCAATTATATAGTAACCAAATTACAATCCCTAGAAAGATCATTCAATTTTAAGACAACAATATATGTCAGGATTTGCAAAAATAATACATCCCAAAGGAACAGCCATGGAAAAGATTGTGAATGCCACAATCGGGCCAAATAAACTGGGCACTTTCCCCCTACAAAGTTATTAGAAGGGAAAGTAGTAGATTAAATATCTCCAGACATCAGTGAAATTTTTTGCTATATTCATTAAGAAAAAAAAATCTCACTTTGTAAATACAATCACGTTGGCTTGGATCAGAGCACTCATTTATTAAAACTTGCAGAGAGAAGAAAAAAAAAACTTAAGTGCAGGGACTGGCACTAAATTCAGTTTTATTGAACACCTTCATTAGTAATCTAGAAGAGTGAACAAACCGCACTACTATCAACTTAGGAGTTTTGCAGATACTACGCGGGGGACATTAATTAAACAGCAACTTTGAGATTAGAAACAAAGGTGGAAGATAAAGCTCAACTTCCTGTTCCTGGGACACTTGCTTCTATGGCCCCTCCCTATGTGAGCCTGACTTCCTGTATTTGTGAAGGAGAGATGGGGTCTTCTATACTCTCTTATAGCAACATATAATCAAATAAACTAGTATGATTATGAATTGCATATACACATGTATTAGGTCATAAAATAAGGAAGTAATATTGCATTTCTGTAGCATGAGTGAGATCACACCAAATATTACTGGGTTCAGTTTTCAGCCCCTCTGTACTACAAAGATGGTAATACATTGTATGAGAATTTGAAGAAAAAAAGACTAAGAAAAGTGATGGGCTAGGGAAATTGCAAGGTTAAGAACCACAACCATTTAAACAAAGGAAGCAGATTTCAAGGTATTCCAAAATGGTGTTAATGGGTAAGAAAAATAAAGTCCCACTAGTAAGTTCTAAAGATTGGAGACCAGCCCAACTGAGAATGATGGAAGCCTCATCACTTCAGCAATCATAAAAACAGACTACACAAGACACTAGAGAAAATAATGTTCCGAACAAGTCTGCATTGGGAGAGAAGTCAGACTTCTCCATCTCTACTTTATAGGATTCCTTAATGTGACCAAAGTATTGCCAGTTAGTATTCTAGCTCTTCCATACAAGAACTAATTAATTCAGCATGATAGAAGTACTAATGTATTTGTTTGGGTATAGCAGACTTGCTGTATGAGGATAATAACATGCAAAAATAGGACTTCATCCACTTCAAATTCTGCTTTGAGGACCACTGTACACAGAGTTAGTCCAAATGTAGTTTAATACTCAACTTCATCATGTCACCTCATCATTGTAAAATTTCACCGTGAAAAAAACAAAGATTAAATTCACGAGAGGCTACAGAAGGCAGAAAACCAATGAACTGTACATAAAGAAAAGTCTAATCCCCTCATGCCTACCTAAATTATCTTAGATCTCAGTAAAGGGGTCCACAAAGCATACAGTCAAACTTGTTACCAAAATAAAATGTAACTTTACTCAATGAAATGCAACTTTCATACTAATAAATAGTTCTGTTCAAATGATATTAAATCCTGAAGCCTCTAAGCAGTAAGTCATCCAATAAACATACACTTTTTTCCCTATGGCTATGCAGTTTAATCCATCTAAATAAGATTTAGCCATAGCATTTAGTAGTGGAGCAGATACAATCCGTATTTTTCATACACGTACATAGGAAGTGCTGCATAAATGGTTGTAGAGCAGAGTGGTAGGAAAGATCAATTAAGTTGCTCATCTGTCTGTGGCAGTGATGCTGCCAAATGGAGACATCTGGAGCAGAAACAAAGTTTCAGCAATCTAATTATATGAGTGCTGCCAGGCTGCTCTAAGCATTCTTCACTTCATATCCTGTACTCAAATAAGAAGGCAAAAAGCAGCAAGGTTAGGTTGATCTTTTATGAGCTCCAGATGCAAAAGGGTGAGAAGGGATGATGTGATGGTAAAAATAACAAAAAACTCATAAGTTGAGGGAAGGAGGCTTGAAAAGGTGTGTACCCAGGAGCTGGAGAAGCTGAGTGCGCTCTTCACAGAGTTAAGGGGGAACAAGAGCCCAGGGTGCGGAACCAGACTTGTTCCGAGAGTTGTCCCAATAAGTCTGCTAGTCTACCACAGCTGGGACTAAGGTAAAAGATGGAATTTTATGTTCAGGGCTGCTTACTAAGTACACAACAGGAAGGTTCTTCCTTGCAGAAGTACCATATTTTAACTGCCTGCCTTAAAACAAAAGCTTCAGTTGCTACTGTTTTAACTAAATACTGCATCTTACATGTAGAACTTGAAGGATTTTCGGACAGAGCCAGGGGATAGCATTACTTTAATCCACTTACTCCAAAAGATTTCTGGCAAAATAATGTATGCAGGATGGGCTAATTCAGAAATCAGACTATCAACCACATCCTTAGGAATGGCAATATTTTCTATGGACAATGACAAGCAAAAATAACCTTTAGGAAAACAGCCTACAGTGACGCTTCATCAAATAGCAATATTCGTACCTTCCACAGTACAAAGGAACTGAAAAAAGTATCAGGACCAGACCATGTTTCGTGAATATTAAACATGAACAACAATAAGCAAAAGCACTTCTGAGCATTATCTTCATCAATAGGTGGGAGGGAGGGAGGACTCTTTTGCTATTTCATTGAGCTTTACATTACTACAGTATTTCTGCATAGCTAATACAAATCTCTCTCTTTAGATTAGGGGAATCAGCAATTCCATTCATGGAATGGTAAGAAGTCATTTCCTTCCCTTCTCCTCGCCCTGTCCCTCCCAACTGTCAAGAGACTGATTCCCTGCCACCCATCCCTCCGAAAGAAAAGGAATATCCATCTTAAAACAAAAATCCTCTTCCCCTCTGCTCTTGTACTGGACAGAAGATAGCTTAAGCTATCTACTGCACCCAATCCTTCAAACTGCAAGTACTGGGATGAAACAAAGGACACGGTTTCAAGGGATTTTTCTTTGGGGCTAGGCAACACAGAGAACCATAAATATTTTTCCTGGAGGAAGCACTAGGAGTTGAAGGACCCCAGCTAAGACTCACATGATTATTTTCATTCAGGAATAAAAATAGAGTAAAGTCAATATTTGTTCAGTAGAAGAGCAAGCACAATTGCTCATCTGGTTTCTGTATAAGGAGATACCCAGATCCTGCAAACTTTTGTGCTTTACTCAAACAATTTAAAGAAGGGGGCCTTAAGCTTTTTAGGCTTACTGCGATTCATTCAGCCTCCTGCACTGGTGCCCTGACCAACAGTAATCTGTAGTACAATTAAGTGAGTTGGGTAGGAGAGATGCGGGGTGAGAGGAAAGAGATATTGAACCAGCAATGACTGACTTTAATAGTGTTAGGCACATGCTGTATTTTGGACCAGATTCCCTGTTTTTTTTAAAATGCAATGCACTGCTACATGATGTATACTAGCTATAACAGTGAACGAGGAGATAGGGAGCATGTATGTGTATGTAAGTCTCACAATATTTGTTGTTTTTCTTAAAGCCCCAGCTCCTGGATTTTTGTAATTAGAGAATCTTAGTTTCCATTTATTTAAAAAAAAAAAAAAAATCTAGCTCTCAAGAGAAAAATCTGGAGAAAAGCAAGAAAACATAACTCAAGTGTACTCTAAAGGCTCAAAGGGAAATAAAAGCCAAATCAAGCAATCAATAAATAGAACCTCATGATTTAACCCAATCATTTGATTTTTCAGGGACCCATCTGAGCATCTGGGGTTGTTGGAACTGGATTCCCCCCCACCCTCACCTGCTGGGTTAATAAAGCCATATCAAATCAAAAAAGTTCCACAAATGTTAAAGCTAGATTCAAATGCTGAACAGAAAGTTGGGTGGAGGGGACTAACACACTCAATAGAGCCCTCCCCCATCACGTTTTCAACAGCAATTTATATCCTGTACTTAAAATGGCAACTCTGTCCATAAAAATATGCAAACAGCTCTCCATATTCATCATACCCCTCCTTCCTATCTCACTTATCTTCCATCTTATCCACAGCTTCAGCTCTCCACAGTTCGTAGTCCGTTTCCACAGATGGTTGCTACCAGAAGAGAAGGGACAGATACTGCAGTTACCACACTTGTATACCCTCATATGCTTCATTTACCATTTTCAGGCTACTTGTTCTTTTTACCTCCTAGTACTTACCTTTAATTTTTCATATAAGCCTATAGAGCGTTCCACTGAAAAGCTTGACAAACACAAGCAAAGTCCATCAATTCACACCATGCACTCCACAAAGCACTCAAATTATCTCTGCAGTTGTAAAGAAAATACATAATAGCCAATGCCATAGCTTCCAATATTGTATAGCTACAGGAATCCAACACCACTCACAGAACAAGAACGCAATACTTGATGACCCAAACTTTTATAGAAAAGTCTTCTATTTCCAAAGCTTGCAGTTACACTGATATACAGGAGAGATCTTTCAAGATCAGTAATGCCCAACAGCAACAGAAAAGTGGTAGTAACATTATGGTGAAAAAGGAAGAAGTTCCACATGCTTTTCTGAAGACAAAGCAACAACAATCTGAGCAATGACTGAATCTGAGCTAATGACTACACTTGGATCTAAGAGCAGTTCCCAGCTCGAGCAGGCATAGTCAAGCGAGCACGCTCAAAATATTAGTGTAGCCTCAGTAGCACAGGCAGCAGCATGCAGCAGCCCTGAAAATGTACTTATGAGGTCTGGGCAGTGCTTAATTTGTGCCAAGGCTGAGCCCCACCACCTCTATGCTTGGCTGTTCATAACCCCGGCACCTTTGGGCTTGCTGCATCAGTTATGTAAGTAAAAAAAATTGCTTGAGCCTCAGCACCTCTTCCATTACAAATTAAGAACTAGATCTGGGTAAGTTTGTACTCAGAGCAGCTAGCCTGTGCCACTGCTCATGCTACTGCGGATACACTACTGTATTTAGTGCACTAAAACAAGTATTTCTACTCAAGCTGGGAATCACATTCCTAGCTCCATGTGTAGATGTAGTATTAGTGTACTAATTGATGCAAAAAGAAAAGATTGCATGATAGTATTCTATAGTTAAGCAGTGATTCTTACGTAAAAGTGAAGTGTCTTTATTAGGAGCAAAGATACTGCTTTTCAAATGGAGAGTCTGAATTTGATCATCATTAATACTACTTCACACTAAGTAGTAGTATTACAATACTGCCGAGAGCCCTTAGTATACATTATGGCCTTACTGTGGTGGGCATTATATGACCACATTAAGAGACAATCCCACCCCTGAAAAGTCTATACTCTAAACAGACAAGATAGGGTCTACAAAAGGGACACAAAGTGAAACTAGATGATTAGGAACAGGACTGGAGGCACAGAGAGTCTGAGTGACTTGTCATCCAGGAAATCAATGGATGATCTGAAAACAAAAACTGAACTCTTCAGTACCAGTCTAGTTCTTTACTCACAAGATAATTTTTGGTGGTAGCTGGAAAATGCCAATTCATCAAAGGCTAAATCAGTGGTTTTCAAACTTTTGTTCTCGTGACCCCTTTCACATAGAAAGCCTCTGAATGCAAACCCCCTCTCACCCCGCTTATGAATTAAAATCACGTTTTATATATTTAACAACATTACAAATGCTGGAGGCAAAGTGGGGTTTGCGATGGAGACTGACAGCCTGCGACCCCCCCCATGTAAGAATCTTGTGACCCCCTAATGGGTCCCAACCCCCAGTTTGAGAAGCCCTGGGCTAAATGTTTGTCTAAATTTGTCCATTTCAAGCAAAGATTTTTGAAAGAAAGATTGGAAGAAAAATAAAAGCATTCTGATAAGCTTAGAATGGAATGTCTTGACTTTGGAAACATTTCAATTATCTCTGTCAAATTTCATTAAATATTTTAAATATACAGTATAAAATAAAATCAGATTAAAACATTTAGATTGATCAGAAATGACAGGTTTTGTTTGTTTGTTTTTTAAATCTCATTTCAGTTCTTGCTTTTGTTCCATTTCAGAACAGAAGGAAAAATCAGATTCACAACATTCCCCTTGAAATGAAAAATTCAGTTTCCACCCAGCTCTAATATATCTATTTAGATTAAAGTACATGACAGTAAAAGTAGTATACAGTAAGCAATTCTCAACTATAATAAAAGTTACCATCATGGGAACAGTAATGCTAACCTATCTAGTTCATGGTGTCTAGTAGCAAGAAGAGTTGAGCAGCAGTGACAAAACCCAGAGATTCTGTCATGAGCTGTATAATAGCTCTACAGCTGCAAAGAGAAGTAGGCTCCAAATATGAACACCCAGTCCTGAAGTAAAAATATAAACAACCAAAGATAAACACACAGTTAGAGAACACAGCTCACGTACCACTTTTAATCAGACGTTCCTTGGCTGCAACAGAGATGTGTTGAAGTAAATTACTGCATTCCCATAGCAGTTCTGCAAATAACTTAGATTTAAATGATTGCAATAAGGACCAATCCCCCTGCTTCTAGCACAAGAGAATACGTAGTGAATAGAAAAGCATGTTCCCCAACAGAATATTAAAGTAATAGCCTCCCTATAGAGGCTAATGAGTCACTACCCCTTGGGCAGGCATAGCCTGCATGAAGCACAATATGGCTCTCAAAAACTAAATGTATGCTTACTGAGTAGTGATGACTGAAGCAAAGGAGAACATAGTCAAAAAGCACTTGGAAAATGACACTACTTATTTCAATACCTGAATAAGGATGTGGGTGCCTAAAGTTCATGTATTCTCAAATTTAGGTCTATAGTCCTTAACCATAGTTCCTGCACAGGATTTGACAAAAATACTATATATAACCTTCTCTCCCCCATCAGCTTCCCTTTCTCCTACAATTTTCTCCAATCAGATGCAGATTCTCTAGTCCCTCAACCTGCCCTCTGACATCCATCTCCCTCATGCCCACTTTCACTCCCTCCCTCATTTTTCTCTTTAGCCTCTCATTCTCCTCTGGACCTTTCTACTCAAAATATATACCATGAACTAGATTTTAGTTTCAGTTACACCAAGGTAAAGTAGGTGTAACCCTATTGTTTACAATAGAAGTAACCCAGATTTATACTAGTGTAAAGAGAACAGCATCTGGCTTCATATGTGTACAATACAGAATCAGAGAAATTTCTTTCTACTTACTAGTGTAAACACGATTTCCATTAGGATTGAGAGCTCTGTAAAGAGCTCATATGATTACATGAAAAAGCAGAATGTTACCAAATATGCCATGTAAGAAAGTAAGAGATGAGAGAGAAATTGTTTTTTTGTGGAATTGATGTTTAGCACTCAAGAAACATCCTGTGGTAATCCCTTGAACAGGAGGAGGGAGGAAAAACTTTTCTTGAGACCTCTCCCATTTGTTTGAACAAATAATTCAAACAACTGATTTGTTAACAAAACTGGATTTTCAAAACAAAGTCATGAGTTTTTTGGTAGCAGTCAAACAAACCAACAAAAAAAGCAAGGCACCCTTTGAGTTCCATAATTAAAACCATAAATCTCAAAGAGTAAAGCTAAAATGTCACAGTAGGTCATGATTACTTAAGGCAGAATTACCATTTGTTTTTTTGAAATTTAAATGGAAACTTTAACACAAAAAATTCTTCCAGTGTTTGCACTCTACTAGAGAGTGAGAAAACCTAAACTGAATTTGACCACAAGCTAACAAGCAAAAATTAAACTGAATGTTTTAAAATTTTCCTAACTGAAAGACAGACAGCAAACAAATATCATGAGTAATGTGACTTGCATTTAATTTGAATAATCTAAATTGTTAAATTGATTTTGGTTTTACTATTTTGTTTTTTAATCTCCTACCTCATCCCCACCCTCCACCCTTTAATAAGTTTACAAGTATTTCTTTGATCTTTAGAACTGAGATTCAGGGTACACACAGGCACACTGTGATTGTTTCTATGTTTGTCTGTTGGCATTACTTTCAGTCTAACAACAAACATATACCATTCAATTTAACTGTTCATACAACTAGGCCTAGTTAATTTCACATTAGAGTCTCCTGCAATAGCCCAAACAAACAGTGTAAAGCCAGACCTCCTCTGCGGTTTTTAAAGGTGTTTTAATTGGGAAAAATGCATATAGAACCATGCCCATTGACTTTAAATTATTTATTCAAAAACTACATTTAGGGCCAAATTCAAATGGACAGGACTTCTTTTGAGGCAAACACAGGGTGAAATGGTGTAACAAGATAAAACTTCGATATTGTGAATGTAAAGTAAAATCAAAATTATCCAACATTCTACTGCAATTAATCCGGAGATGTGTCAGCTATCGATTTACACATAATTAAGTCTTTTGAGAGAGGCCTGTTTTGCCAGTATATTAACAGGCAAGTTTAAGGTGGCATTGCCACAGCTGGAATGAGTGTGGTGGATCAGCAGTTTGCATGTCCCTACAGCGGGGGGAGAGGAAGCCATCCAGGCGATGGACAGCAGGCTGGGGAGCAATCCACGCCCTGGGGTCAGCGCCTCCAGCAAGGTGGGAAGGAGCGGGGGGCTCACCCATGCAAGTGCTTCCGGGCTGGGGACCCTGGCGGCGATGGGGCACGAATGGCAGCGTGCAGAGACCCCGGCGCTGTGGGGGAAGGAAGGTGGCAGGGCAGAGGGAACCCACAGAGCCCAGGGGAGGGAACAGCCCATCCTGCAACGCAAGGGGAGAGCCCGGGAGGGGAGAGCGCGGCCGAGTCACATGAACGAGTCCCCTCCCCGACCCCCATTCCCCGGCTGGGCCGCGCCTGGTCATGGGGCTCATAGGGCCGGGGCGTGGGGGGGGGCGGGGGCAGCGCTGCAGGACATCCCCAGCCTGCTCCCCACCCGGGTCGGAGCTCGCCGGAGAGGAGCGAACGGTTCTACCTCCTTCTTCTTCTGTCCGCCCCCGAGCTGCACGCAGAGCAGCAGCAGAAGGAGGCAACTCCCGGCCGGCAGGTGTAGCAGCCACCGCGATGTCCTGGTACCCAGCGCCATGTTCCCTCCCCCCACAGCCCAGCCTCCTTCAGAGAGCACCTGCCGCACCGTTATCCACCTCTTCCTCGCTGATTGGACGCGGACCCCAGCCAATCACAAGCGGCCTGCAGCACAATGGCGACTGGGAAATGTAGTTCTTTCTCCCCCTTGTTCTTCCCCTGCTTGGGGCACGTCTCCGGCGCTCTTGAGGGCGTGGCACATAATTCTTCGAGGCCACTCCCGAAGGTTATACTGAATTAGGGCCTGATCCTGCCAAATGCTGGGCACCTTCAAGTCCCATTCATTGTGCAAACACTCGGCTCCAGCCAGAGGCAGCAGAGGATGAAGCTTAATATAGGGGTGCTGGAACAATTTGTATAGTGGAGGTGCTGAGAACTGTAGAACCAAACTGTAAAATCTGTATATAATGGAAATCACGTCAAGCCAGGGAGTGCGGCAGCACCCCAAACACCCCTAGTTCCAGCACCTGTGGCTTAATATATGATTAATGTCGCACCTGTCAAAGGTCAGGCATTGCACTTGACACTCAGGCAACCTCCTGACCAAGCCAAGAGGGTAAAAACCGATCTGGTTACTACTTTAATATGGTCATCTAACAGCTGTGGGGTCTAAAGTTGCAAACTCTGGTGACTAAATGGCTCATGCACTCCCACAGTAAAAAGAACTAATATTATTTCTGCCATCTCCTCCAACTTATTCTCCCAGCTCATCTTCATCACCTTAGTCTTGTCTGGTTTGTACAAGCAGCTCTCTCTCATCCATGGACGGCCCATTTACATTGTCTGAGGCAATGGATGACTTTGTTGTACAAGTCAGACAAGACAAATATACAGTTTGGTGTCATGGGCATATAGAAAGTGCCATACTACCCAAGCTCCCCTTTTTAACCTTCCTCATGGCCCCATGTACACATTTAACAGGCGGGGTGACACAATGCCACCCTGGTTCACGCCACATTTAAGAGTCCTTCAAGAAGAGGAGTAATTGCCCATGACTATCCACTAAGATCTCTCGGAGAAAAGAACAAAGCCACTGAAGGGGAGCCTCACCATTCCAGAGGCAAGTCAGCAACACCCCATGATCAACAATATTGAAGACAATTAGTGAAGATAATTAGATATTATAATATCAGAATGGAAGAGATAACTGACTACTGTAACAAATGCTGTTTTTGAGCCAAAGTCATGTCTTTACCCAACTTGACAAGGGTCAAGATGATCAAAAGAATCTAGATACTGTGAAAGTGTCTCACTACAACTTTATCCATAATCTTACTAAAAATAAGTAAAAGGAATTAGTAGATGATAGTTGGCCATACTGTATATGTCAAGGACAGCTTCTTGAGCGGAGGCCACTCTAATGCTTCCTTTCAAAGCAAGAGGCAGTTTGCCCTCTCTGAGAGGACTGACAATTTCTACAAGCAAAGGACTTAGTACTATTAACAATGGATCAGTATTTAGTACTATTTGTTAGTGTATTTTATGTTCTTTTTACTTCTTCAACCACATCATTTCTGGACAAATTAAGTAAAACCAAGTTTAACACAAATCTCCCTAAGGAGAGTTGTAAGGGACAGTTCCTTACAACTCAACATTTTGCTAACTATCTTTACTTTTTCTTTTTTAAAAACAACTTTTTTTCAGGTAGGTTTAAGTCTGGGTGTCAGTGTTGCATCAGAGCCCATTTCAATGAATTGCACCTATGTTTTCATGAAGTGTTGTATAAAACATTGCTAAATGTGATTGAGGAACCAAAGAATTTACATCTACACCATTATGCAGTACATTAAACCCTGTTTTGTGCTCAAATAATAATTTTGCTTTGTTCAGAAATTAACATTTTACTGTTATGTTGAATATGCTGTGTTATATTAGACAAACAGCATTAAACATATTTGTATCTGTAATCCATGTATCTGGGATGACTAGGAAAGCACCTGGTATAACCAAGAATTCTCTTTTTTACATTAGCTATGTGGTTCTCTATATTTGAGAGGGGTACTAACTTAGGCTCTCCGATGTATCTGATTCTGCAATGATATTGATAAGATAGGAGTGCCTCTTCTCAGGGAGATCCCAGGATTTTGTAGTCTTGTGGACAACTTTCAGTCCATTATAAACAGAGCTATGAAAAAGAGAGACAAGGACATGAGCAGTGTAGAGAAGGGATTACTTCAAGCAGCTGGTGTGAGTTTTGTGAAATAGGGAGTGTTCAAGAGTATCAGGGGAGCACCCAGTTGTGCTGCACAGATATCCCAGAAACTGGAAATAATATTTTGAGTGTGAAGGGGAAACACAATGGAGGGAACTAGAAGAAAAGCTAGGAGAGTCTGCTGAACTGCACACACCACTTCACTATTCTGATTAGTATAATAAGGGATCAGTGATGAAACAAAGTATGTCTTAGCAAGAAAGTATTATCATTGCACTGTGGTGTGCACAGGGGAGAATGAAAAAGCCGGACAAAATTGTAATTATAAAAATGTGTAATCAATTTCCTATCTTTATTCATATTTAACGGGGTGCTTGTTTAGCTGTGTTTTTCCCCTTAATGTTATATTAAAGCATACTTTGTCAGTAATTCAACAGCATACCATCTTGTTATGGGGCCAACTCACCTACCCAAGCACCCCTTCATGCCAGGATGTGACATTGCACTTTGTTTGGGAGCAAAATGCAATAAGACCTGATTCTCTGGGCAAGTAAATAATAGAAAGGTAAGGGAGGGGTCATTTGATTCATAAAAATCGACAGAATCATAATTTCAATGTTATCACCTTCAGCTGTATGGCAGGAGGGACTTGCTGCCCCACCCTGGCTCCCAGCTGTAGGTCCTGCAGTTGTGGAAATTTTGATAACACAGTGCTGTAGGAAATGCTGAGTTAGGGTATCATTCAAAAGCTCTTTCTCCTATGAATACATGACAAACCTAGAACAATTATGCAGATATACAGGCAAGAAAATATTTTTAACAGTTGATTTTAATTATACTTTAACATAGGGAAGCATCGCTTACATTAAAAAAAAGACACTGACCTTTAGTAATCCTAGGGAAGTTAGCCTTGACATGTAGGGGTGAAAAAAATATTCATCGACGTCATTGCAGGTGTCATCTCCATCTAGGGCACCACTGCTAGACATTTTGTCACACTGATCCTCATCCATACTGTACTCACACATCAGTATGAGGAAGCCAGCTGGCCAAATATCTGCAGGGTGGTGAGCATCTGATCTTTATAGATGAGCATTTGATTAGGTGAAGGATTGATTTGGGAGTGCATGGTATTTCACGCATAATTGGTATGATCAGTCCATCTTCTAAGACCCACCAATACCTGATAGGGGGATGGTAGTTCAGGATGTACTCGATCATCCCAGAGCCATTTGATTGCTTGATAATTTGCCCTCTTGATAGCAGGCATACATTCACCCTTTCAATTCTTCTCCATTTGCCTGCTTCTTGGAAAACATACATGGAGGTAGTTCTTCACGTGTTGTTGGTATTAAATGGTTTACTTGGAATATGAATGTCTCCAGAGCATTTATGACCTCATCAGTCAGTGTCTCATTCCTTCTAAGCACCTTCAGAGCAAGAAGAGAGTCTTCAGAGGCTGAATCAAATTTTTTCAGCCTATCTTCCAACCGTGTCACAGTCTGAAAGGATGTGGAGACCTGGCAGTACAGTGGCACAAAAACAGAATCTTGCAGAAGTCTTGGGTAGTGTCTCACAAAGAGCACTCGAACATCCATATCTTGTGCTAAAAACCTGAGTTTAGTAGCACCTCTCTCTCCCTGGCTTTGATGGCATGCAAGATAATTTTAGTATCAGCCTCCTCACAGGAAGTACAAACTAACTCCACCAAACAGTACGAGGCGGCAGCTTCATTACAACATGTGATGACAAAATTCTTCAAGCTTTTCTTTACATTCTGGAACATTTTTCCTGCAAGGTAGTCAATTAACTGATCCCTCATGCGAGTATGAGACAGCATTTTCTTCATTGTGACATTTGAGATGTTCATGGAGTCAATGATTTTGTATTGGACAGGAGGAAATAACATGAAGTCTCTTCTTTCTTAAGTCTAATTCCTTTGCATATGTGTCAAACAAGGTGGACTACATGATAGGTCCAATGAAGTGTTTAGCCAACTCTCAGAAGGTTAATGGTTTCTAGTTTGTTGAGAGTATGTACCGCAGTTACTCAATTTACGATTACTACACTGAAAGGCCTCTGCTGGTATAAGGCACCGATCACTTTCTCAGTGGGTGCTGGCTTAGGAAGACAGTGCAAGATGTGCATTAGTCTGCTTTTTAGCCTGACAAATATGCATTGCTCCATCACATTAGAACATTGAGCATGGTACCATGGAGAACTCATACTGTCCCACAGTCTTATGTAGTTCAACATCATGCTGAGAACTAGACACAACCAGGAGAAAAGCAAACAATGACTTGTCTGCGGTTATCTCTGTAATAGTCACTGCCACTGGTACTCTGACTTTCTTTGCATATGAGCACAGCTTTAGTCTCTTCTTCTTGATTGAAGCCCATGGATAATTCTTTGGTTTTTGAAGTCTTCATACAATTCATGACCTAAAGTAGATAAAGAAGTCAGTCAAATAGATAAATCGTCACTGAAGACTACTTTTGTCATGATATTAATGCGCTCCTGTCTGTCATACACGAATGGATTGCCAGTGAGAGTAAGCTCATCTTATAGTTTGAAAATTGCCCTTTCTTGGCATTTAACTGCACTTAATGAGTCTAAATGGTGTTTAGTTACTTCTGGTGAAGTCATCTGAGCCATGTTTAATGTTTAGTTTGAAATTTGATGGCATTCTGGGGTTGTCCGGTAAAACCAGGAAAGAGCATTTGGATGCTGTATTATGTCCACAAACTCCCCAATGACTTTCATTGCTCTGTTTTTGTGTTCTAGGGCCTCATCTGAACCAAATGCACAGAAGAGAACTTTTGCCAACCCAATGTCCTTTATGAAATTCCTCCGATGTGTCAGGTTCAGACTTTTCTACACCTCTTATTTCAGTAAGGTACCAGGCAGTCATCGCAGAATAATTAGTTTAATCTAAAGCATTTTTTTAAAAAGAGTTTCACAAAGTCTTCCAGTGCTGTGAGGTGCACATTCATGACATTTAAGGTGCCAGTGAGCTTTTAGTTTAATCTGGTCCTCCACAGTTGTACTCTCCAAAGATTCAGCTACTAGTCGGTACCCTTTGTCTCCCCACTGATGTCTAAAAATGATTAAAAAACACAGTAAATACAAGGATTTGTTATAATTAATTACAATCCCAAACTAATTTATATTATGTAACTATGTGCATATAATTTGCAGATGTATTCCAGCAATTTCGGGCTGGATGTCGCTTCTCTTTGCCAATGATGGCAAGTTAAGTTGAAGCACACCTTCCATTTATTGTCATGTGTAACATTAAAAAAATTCAACAGGTATCATGTTCTCAGTATTAATCAATAACCGTACTGTCAGGGGAGGGTCACAATTTAACTTTGTGAGGGCTGCATGCTTGAGATGCCCATATTAAAGTATAATTAAAAACATTGATTTTTAAGTATTTTCTCAAATATATATTTACATACTTGTTCTTGTCTCATCATGTTTGGTACTATTGTGTTTGTGGGAGAAAGGGCTATTGAATGATATCCAACTCCACCCATTTCCAATGACATGGTATCAAATTTTGCACCAACCAGAGGACATGGAAAGGAGAGTTGGGGGAGGCAGGCAGCAAGTCCCCCCTGCCATGATGCAGAGGGTTACACCATTGAAGTTATGATTCTACAGATTTTTATGAATCAAATGATCTCTCCCTTACCTTTCTATCCTTAACTTGCCCATGGAATTACACATGCTCCCAGACTAAGGGGTTCTTCTGCTGTAGTGCCCCCTGTTGTCTGTCATCTAGTGCTGTGGTAGTCTGTAGCTTATGTGGCTTGGCCCTCTGGCCAGCTCACTTTTCAGTGCAGTCTCCTTCCAGGATAACAGAAAAGTCCAAACAGAAAGAACTGAAGTCCAATGGTCTTTGTCCCAGACTTTCTAACTGCATCTGAGACCTGTCTCCTCCTCTTTTAGTCCTCAGGATCTATATTAGGCACCTAAGGATTGTCCCTTACAATCCTGTGCTACTTCCCTGGGCTGCTCCCTGTTTGTCAGCCTCTTTCCCAGGGATACAGACTCCACTTCTTCCACCCTGAACTTTGTCTTCTTGTACAGCTTCTTCCCCACCAGCTACTGAGGAGCTTCCTCAAGGCCACTCTCAGCACCTCTGGCAGCAGCCCTTCTCTGCCTGAGCTGCAGACTTTTATTCCAGCTATTGCTAACTGAACACTTAGTCACAGCTAGAGGAGTAATTAGCCCAACTATTAACTCTTTTCTGTCTATATATCCTAACAAACATGTATAATGTATAAAACTGAAGTTGCGGTCACACATCAGTATTTCCGGCATATATTACCATACAAGAACATTGGAATTAAAGAAAAAAATTGAATTCCAAAATTCAAAGTTAATGTTGTAATTCCACAATGAGCCACAGAGTCACAGTTTAATTCTGCCTGAGATTATACAATTGTCAGATTAGTTTAGAAGTATTTTACAGTTGGTTTTCAGGAGGTCTGTGTGCGCAGTTGGACATTTTTCTATGAGAGAAGTTAGTTAAAAGAATGATGATGAAGCTGTTGACCTGATTTATGGACTGTCTAACTCTTTTTACTGAACATCTGGCCTCGAAGGCTGACATTTTTTTTTCTGTTGGTAAATAACAGCATAATAAAAGTGACAGCATATGACTCTGGACATCTGTCATTTTTAAAATGTAGCATTCAGAGGAATGGAACTGTAATCCATTTCTATCCTGATGTATGAGTTTGCCACACATTTATATAGCTAAACAATGTGTTTCCAAACTGACTTTTCTAATGTAGAAAATCTTAAGAAAATACACAATTTGTAAGAATGCACAATTGCTTTCACATTTTAAATTACAACTCTAAAAAAAGGAGTAAAGCAAAAGTCTGCTTTGAATTTGAAAGTGACCTTCCCTGCGTTCATGTTAACACAATGTATAAACCTAGTATTTTGGATGTGTGCATGCAAATTGAGTCTGCAATGGGATGCGTTTTGAAGTATATTTATTATAGCTATTCTTCAGGAAGCCCTGTAGTATTACCACTTTACTTGCACTTCCTGCTAACTGGTTAGTGTAGTGGAATGTTGTTTTCTCTTCCCAAGTATGAATTTTGTCTTTTCTTGTCTGCAGAGGCAGAGTTAAACTTGTGGCGGTTATGGTAGAGGTGGGGCAGAAAGGGCTGTTTTAAGGTGTTGAGTGCCAAGTAGTTTAACGCCCCCCTCAAAAAACTCCTACCCATTAAAATGTATAGCCTAGAAAAACGAGAAATAGTAGGCCAAATCTTGATAACTGTCACTCATAGGGCAAATCTGTGGATGTCACCCTCAACTATTTTAGTTACCTGATTGTTCTGACCAGGCCTGGTCACAATGATTAAAGAAAAGCAAATACTCTAATTATTAATTATGAATATTGTATTAAGAAATAAAAAGAAAAATAACAAAAACAAGCAAGCAGTAAATGATGGCTACTTCAGTCACCATCTCTTCTATCTCTTGGTAGAGCACTTTCAACAAAGATTACATCTTTGAGAGTGGGTCCTCTCTGGCGGAGACACTTTGTTAGGTAAGAGAAGAAAAAAGATATTTTTTCCCATCACTAGTGAGTCCTGCCTGAGTTTATCATAGATAACTAAAATCGTTTATAGAGGGGCAAAGGAATTTCACTTAAGAGTCAGTGAATCTTGTTTGGTTTATCATGGATAAACAGTTTATAAATGGCAGAGGTAAGTGATTTTAACTTTTGAAGAAGGTATTTAACTCAGTTACTTAAAAACAAGCCATTCAAGTGTTACTCAATAGCAATTGTTTTTATAAACTCACCAGCTCACAGGGTGGTCCTGAGACAGGCAGATTAATGATTATTGCAAATCTGACATTCAAATTAAATTCGACTATTTCTCGGTTTATAACAGTTTGCTTATGTCCCCTTTCCAAGAGTACACCATCTGAACAATCTGTTGATTAAGATAAGTTGTTAATTACAATAGCATTTCAATATTCTATTAAAATTACCGGACCAATTTAAACCTAATCTCTTGGCAGAAGCAGTGCTGGACTGGAAGGTTACTTCTTCTGAATGCTCTGTTGTGGATTCTTTGTCTTCTTACTGTACCTTATTTGTTTGAAAGATGAGATTAACAGACTAGGTTGAGATGAGAGTACTGAGAGCTGGTATCTCAGTTGAGAGAAATGTATACCCATCTCATCCTCTGTTCTCGGTGAAGACGAAAGACACCTTTTTCAGGGTCTTTGCTGGATCCAAATATCAGCCAATGTCACCTTTTCATTGGCTCAGCACCTTTACGGACTGGTCTTTGTTGCATTTTCAGCTCAAGAATATGCTAGCCGATAATACATACACAGCTGGATTGTAAACCTTCAGCTGTATGGTTATTGTTTTTTGTCTTTATGGCAGGAAAATCTCAAAACATCTTTAGACTTCTAACTCTTCCTTTATTGAGTTCCTTTTTTGATAACCCTGATAAAACTAAAAGGCTATAAAATAGATTAGATTTTGTTTTAAATGAGTCCAAATATGCCATTTTTATACAAAAGTCTTTCTGTTTTAAAAATAGACTTTTTAACCTAAATGGTTCTTAAAGAGACTCTTTAAAATTAAGTGGTCAAAGACGATATTTCTTTCCTTCTTATCATTCCTTGTAGAGGTGCTTCTTCTTTTCTTTCTGAGTTTAGTAAGGAAGCTGATTAAGCACTGACAGATTGCATTCCCCAGCTAGTATAAATACTTTATACTTAAATGGTTTCTTATGTTGCTAGTATGTTATAGCAAAATCATTTGATTCCACACTGGAACATCTTAACTTCATGATACAGTGAACAGTATTACATTAGATGTTTGCATTTAGATACAAAATATTTGAAAATGGACATCACAAAAGAAGCCTATACCCTCTGTGATAGTGTGTTCATCCCAGACTGGAAAGGAGGGGGTTAAAAGCACTGAGGGAGGCACCGCAGGGAGCCAGTTGGAGAGTGGCTGCATGGAGCAGCCATTCATGGCCCAGTGACATACCTAAAAGGAGCTGCAGGAAGCCCAAGGAGAGAGGACTGTTCTTAGTGGGCTGGAGGAAGGTAGCACCTTGTACAGCACAGGTGCTGTCAGGGACTGGAAGAGCAAAAAGGAGGGTGCTGGAATTGCGGAAAGTGGCCCAGGGAATTGAAGCAGCAGTGGCGGAGAAGTTGAGAGGCAGCAGGAGGCTGCTATCTACAGGGTCCCTGGGCTGGAACCTGGCATAGTGGGTGGGCCTGGGTTTCCTCCACTTGCCACTGGGGAAGTGGTTAGACTATAAACCTGGAAGGGGAAAACGTGGATGTTGGCATGACCAGAGGGCTGAGTCACGAAGAGGATGCTGTGATTCCTGAACTGAGGCAGGTCTGCACGTGCAGAAGTCAGCAGGAGAGGCACAACCAGGAGAGGGTATGCTGGCTGAGAGAGCTAATCCCCAAGATGGCCAGCAGGAGGTGCTGCTCAGTGAGTGAACTCCATCACACCCTCTTAATCATTTAAGGAATAAATGAAAGTTTTCACCTTTAAGTGGAAACATAGGATTAGAAGTAATCAAAATATTTCCCAACTACATGTTTCCTTAAAGCTAAAGGAATCAAGTCTTTAGAGTGTTTATCAAAAAACTATTTTTTGCTAGAAATATTCTAGATTTCTTTGTGTAAAACTGAGGTTTTAAAGAGGGGATGGGGTTCTGGCCCTGACTCAGCTTTTGTGGCATTGGTAGGCTCCTGGCTTTTCAACATTTCTCTTTGATGTCCTAGAAAAGACTATCTTGGCATCCCTTGGCAAAGTGGAGGTGTCCTACTCTTTGAGAAGACACTCCTATTGGTTGTTTGCCTTTTTAACCAAACAGTTCCAAATATTACAATCTACAGTACCTTCACCTAAATCTTACAATTAAAGTTTCATCCCAAATACTATAAGGGCATGTCTACCCTCCCCCAAAGTTTGAACTACAGGGGTGGAATAGCAATGTATACCAGAATGCTGTGCTGTAACTCCTGGGTGCAGGCTGTGGGTATGAACTAAAAGTTGGCATTAACATAGCCCTCTTCAAACAGGATTACATTAAATGAGAAGTAGGAACTTTTTAGTTTGTGCACATGGCATCTACATGAGGGAGTTATAGTGCAGCACTTTGATAAGCATCGCCATTCCACCCCCATACTCAGAACTACTGGGCAATGTAGACATGGTCTAAGCAAGACAATAACTACAATCACATCTGGATCTAATTTTCAAACATGATATAAACAGAACAATATTAAATCCAAATATAAGTTATAAAGCTGCATTCCAGAGTCTGCACAATCAGGCCTGGAAGTGTTAAGTACAGTTTTATGGCCTAGGAGGAGATTTTCTCCTTGAAGCTTTCCATGCCTATTACTTACTGCGAGAAAATAGATTTCCCAGGAGTTTTAGCCAGCCTGAACATTTCATTTAATAAAACAAGCAACCAAAACATAAGCATGTGAATTATAATATTCTCCAAGCCTCATGCACGTGAAAGTAATTGTGAACTTCTCCTAAAATTCAGTAAGGGTAAAGGAAAGCATGTAATAACTTAAAATTACCATAGTAGATTACTATACTTTTATTAATATTCATTTTTCTATCAATATTAAAGCTTATACCCCACAAACAGTAATTCTAGCTCATTATAGAAGTGTAGCTTAACACAGAATTTCCTGGATTTTAACTTTTTGTATAATTTTAATGTTAACATCTTCAAAATACTGAGATGTGTGAAATTTTAACTTTAGTGTAGCAAAGGTTTTTTGTTGGAATTTACTCACTTTTAAAATCAATTCTAAGGTCCACCAGAGATAGGCCCTGGTCCTGCTCTAGAAGCCCCTCAAGAGAGGATCTCCAAACCACATTAAAGAGATTATATGGACAGAACATCAGCTTCATTTGAAAACTTTAGAAGTCTCCTGCTAACCACACTCCAGATTCAATATCCTGTAAGGGGCAATCCTGATGCTGCAAGCCACTTAAGGTCCACACATGTAAATGTGTGCTTCATAAGCTGGGCATCTGTCATGAAAAGTATAGGAGATGTGTAAGAATGCAACATTTCTCCTGTCTATGTTCTAATGTCTGCAGGCAGGGCTGTCCTCCATAGCTCTGCAGAAATAGAAGATATGTAGCTGTCAGGAGCTTTCAACTTAATAGAGCTAGTGGAAGAAATCTCCTTTCCCTTTCTCCTGCTCTCCAGTACACATAGAGGCTACAGAATGATGAATGCCTTCCCTTTTGCTACCTCCTTCTGCTCCCTTTTTCCTGAGTATCCTAGGAAGTAAAGGCTATAAGGTTATAGCCACCACTACCACCACTACCCTGATCTATCCTGACAGTCTTAGAAAACTCTTCAGCCATTGAGACCCTCCAGTCTGCATCTCTGTGAGCTTTATGAGGCTTGTTAGGGGCCCACATCCCCTTGCAACTTTTAGGAGGCCATTTGTGTCTTAGGAAGCTCCTCGGCCCATACTGTCAGCTGAATTAGGCTCTTGGGGGAGTCCTACTGCTTCAGCTTTAGGAGGGGCAGGTCAGTGCTCCACCATCACCACACAACCTCAGAAGGTCCTCTGAGCCTCTAGCTAAGCAAATCTTGAATCATCCATAATACGGAAGACCCTGACACAATTAACTTCATATCTGGTAGGAAAATGCTACCTTTGCTCCAAATATAATCCTCCAATGCCGTGGCCAATACAGTTTTTTTGAGAATTTTAGAGGACAGCCAAAATTGGGATAAGATACTAGGACCATATATAAGTGAATGAATAGTTAGGGTATATAATAGAAAATCAGTTGCAACCTTAGCTATGGAGCAGCTACTGCCACTCCATAGGACCAGTTTGATCATATGAGATGAAATCCTGGCTGCACTGAAGTGAATGGGAGTTTTCTCATCCATTGTAGTGAGGTCATGATTTCATCCAAGATTTATTTTATCTCTTGTTTCCAAAACAAGTCCATTACATTAAAATAGTAATGTACATATTCACTCGAGTAAAATGGGTTTTAAAACAGTCAAATGAAAGTTTATACATCTAGGAACAAAGAATGTAGGTCACACAGGATTGGGGACTATGTTGTGGAAAGCAGTGATTCTGAAAGGGATTTTGGGGTCATGCTAGTAAACAGTCGAACATGAGCTCCCAGAGTAATGCGGTGGCTAAGAGAACTAACATGGATGTAGGAGTAGGAAGGTGTTATTGCTGCGGTATATGTAATTAGTGGGACTATTATTGTAATACTGTGTGCAGTTGTGGTGTCCGCACTTCAAACAAAGTGTTGAAAAATTGGAAAGGTTTCAGAAAAGAGCTACAAGAATAATTTGAAGTCTCAAAAACCTGCTTTAGAGTGAGAGATTAAAGAATCTCAGTGTTTACCCAAGAGAATGTTACAAAGTGACTTGTTGATGATCTACAAGTATCCATATGGGGAAAGAGATTTCTGATAGAAAGCTCTTTAATTTACAAGACAAAGGCATAACAAAGCCAATCGCTGGAAGGGAAGCTAGACAAATTCAGTCTAGAAATAAGGGGCAATTTTTTTAACAAAGAGCGTAATCATCTAGGATGTGGTGAATTCTCCATCACTTGAAGTCTTTAATTAAAACTGAATGTCTTAGAAGATGATATAGCTCAGCCATAAATTACCAGTGTAGTGCAGGAATAACTGGGTGACATTCCATTGCCTGTGCTAGGCAGGTGGTCAGAGTTGATGCTCATAATGGTCCCTTCTGGCCTTAAAAAAAATCTATGAATATTAAGACTGCTAAGGCATAATTTATTTTTACATAACTGCGTACCTATAACCTGTTTGTTCTCAAAGCATTCAGCCTCCAGTCATTGAAAACACAGAAGTTTCAATAAAAGCAAGAAGTGGAGAACCTGAAAGGACTTTAGATTTTTTTTTATTGAAATTAAAATAATTAGGTCTTATTTGCAAAAGCTGTCTGAAATATTATGACGAATCAAATATTTTTGAGGCAGAATTTCATGTGCACTTTCACATATTGCTAAATTAAGAAAGATGTCAGTTGTTTCCTGTTCCTTTGCGCAGTATCATTACTTGATGAAAATTAGGCTCAATGTATGACATTTTGCTTTTTGGTATACACATGTACAGTGGCACCATCTATAAATTGTCCACATAGGGCATGTCTATACAACAAAACAGCGGTATGCAAAGTGCAATACGCAACTTTTAGTGCACAGCAGCAGGATCCACATGGACAGTTAGCACACAGCACACTGGAACACTGCTGATTTACACCCCAGTGTGTCACTGACTAACTCGTCATATAGACAAGCCCTTAGCTACTGCAGTTTGTACATCACTGTGGTAGCCGTGCAACAGCACTTCCCACTCTAAGTTTAAGAAATACTATGGTAAAGGAAAATACTACAATGTATGTTCCATTATAAATAGTGATTGAAAAGTAATATATAGCACACAGAAGCTAGTGTGCAGCCCAGTGGATAAAACCTTTAGAATAGAAGAATAAAATGAGCAAGAAAATATATCTGCTGATCAGATGCCTGATCCAAAGCCCATTGAAGTCACTGAAAAGACTCCCATTGATTTAAATGGATCAGACCCTAGGATCTGCATAATTCTGCAAACAATTATGCATGTGCTTAACTTCATGAGGTCAATGGGGATTATTCACATACATAAAGTTTAGCATGGAAAAAGTGCAGAAATGAACAGATACTGTGTAGTCTGATTAATTTAATTGACTTTAATACACATTATCAAATAGCTAGAATGGGATAATTGGGCCTGACAGTGTTTGCGGGATTGTGCCCAAGCAAGCATGTCTTGTAGTTGCTCATTTCCGTCTATATGTAAAAAATAAGTGCAGGGTTTGGTGGCCATCTAACAAAAAAGAAAAATCTGATTATGCACAAAAAAAGAGTTCTGGGATTAAAACCAGAAGAGATATTACATTAAAAGTAACTTCATATGATTCAAATCAGGTTTTATCTCCAAGTAGTTTGTTAAGTAGATTAAAATTAGCAAAATAAAAGGATTAAAATACAATCAGTATTCTCACAATCAAAGGTCCTCCATCATGCTTCAACAATTTAATTAAAGGACGGCAATGAATCTTATGTCAGCAGAAGTGTGTATCTCTGTAAGCTGTGAGCCAAATCAATGAGCAAAAATACAGCATTGCAGGATAGTGTTGCAATAAACTTCTGTTGTATAAGCAAATACCATATTAAAAGTTATTTTCAAACAAATGGAAAACATTTCATTTCTTGACTGATGTTTGCATTAGATTTGTGGTGTTGTGTTCATGGTCCAATAAGCATTTCCAAGTAACAAATAAAAAAAAATTTACATGGAATCTTTGCTAGGTGCCTTAAAAGTGAGTGCAAAATTGAATTGTCTCCCCCACATTGGGGAAATTTGAAAAACATAACTTCTGATTTATCTTCAGACCTATGAAATGAGACACAGGTGACATTGCAGCATACTGTAAGCCCCCAGAAGCAAGTACAATTTGGAAATGAAGCCCAGGACCCCAATAATTGAATCACCTTATATTATATTTTCCCCAACTGTAAACATTTTCCCACTGCTTATGAGGAAGCACAAAAGGAATCAGTCATCCTTTCCCCCCATTCCCCATCTCAAAGAGCTAGTCTGCTCACCAAATGAAGAAAAATGGAGATCCACAATACTCCCTTGTTGCAAGACCTGGTACTATGGCATATATTGGCAGAAATTATTATCTGTATGTGTATGTCTGCAAAAGGTTTTTTGGTCAGATTGTCCTTGAAATGTGCTGATGTCACAGTTCCTATTATCTCAAATCACAGGCCCAATGGGAGGTTTGCTTAAGTAATTGAGGCCTGTGACTTGGAATAGTAAAGGCTATTACTCTGAGGTAAGCACATTTCAAGCCAATACAACATAGGAAAAAATCTTTTGCAGAGATATAGATGTACATTAGTCAGTGAAAGCTTTGCCTGAGGGAGGAATGAATAAGGACTTCAGTGATAGGCCTAATAGCTTTATAAAATATATACTAAGTCCCACTATGTTTTCAAGACTTACAAAAATATTTCTTCACATCATCATGCTTACTATTCATATATTACAACATTACTGGATCATAATAAAGTTATGACAATATGGAAGACCAAAATAATAATAATTTAGGGGAAATGCTAAACACATCACCAACATTTCTAATCATCAAAAAATTCACAAAAAAGTAGCATTAGGAGTCTCTGTTTTATAGTTTTCACCCTCCTTTGGATAACCTTAACTACAAATAATAACTGGTGACAATCACCAGCCTGAATCTTGTTGTCCAAATAGCATCCTTGGGCCCAGTCCTTACATTTGGCCAACTTAGATTTAAATGCAGAGGGCGGTAGGGTTACCGACTTTGATTGGATGAATTCCTGGAGATTTCCTCACATGACATTATCTTTAATTAAAGATTAATCTTTAATTCCTGGAGACTCCAGGACAATCCTGGAGGCTTGGCAACCCTAAAGGGCGATGAGGGTGAAAGTGTCTGCCTTCAAACCTCGTTTGCGGTCCTCTGATCCCAGGGTATGGATGGGAGCAGTTCTTCCCCCAAAGTACATTAAATCAGGCCAAAAGGCTGTTAAGGTTGCTGGGGTCACTTGAGCACAGCAATGTCCTTGCTATGCCCCTGTGGCAGGGCCTGCTCACTCCTGCCTCTGCTCAAGTCCACAAGGTGCTCAGAGATCTTTATGCTGGTAAAACACACAGTGCAGTTTATTTACAACGTTGGTTCCCAACACCCTTGTACGCTATAGAGCCTTACACTTACAGCCTTGGGGAGCCCTCCACTCTTGAGGCAAGCAGAGAAGAGCAAGCAGTCAGTCAGTCATACATACCTTCTTTCCTGTGCCCTTTCTACCCTCAGCCCATCAGTTAGGCACAGTTCTTCTCAATAAGGCCTGCTCTGGTGTAACTAGAGCTGCAGTAACCTGAGGGCTAGTTCCACTGCCATTGCTCAGGGTGTCACAGCCCAACCAGGCTAGGACAACACTTGCTGCCTCGTTGGCTGCTGCTGCCTGGGAGCCTGCTGGCCTTCCTCCCAGAGGGAGTGTGTGACACCACCACCATGATTGGGCTCTCTTCTGGCTGGGTATCTGTTGCTGTCGGAGGAGTTGCTGTTGCTGGAGGAGGCAGTCGTGGAGGTATTGCTGTTGCTGCTGTGACAGGGACTACTGCTGTTACCTGGACTGAGTTTTTGTTTCCATTGGTGTCTCTGCCAGTACTGCAGTGGTTGTCGTTGCCGCTGTAGACGGGGAATAGGAGGGGCGTGGAACCCTCCCTCATCATTACCATCATCCCCTCCACGACGCCTACAGACCACCTGGAACTGCCTCCGCTCACCAGCCCAGCCATTTGCTTCCACCCGGATTGCCCCCTGGGGCCCTGACAGCGGCTGGACATTGCTCACAAGCACACATAGGTGCACGTGTCCGCCCACTCCCTTTGGGCTTGCCCTTCCCCACAGCTGCACTAGGTTAGTGAGCCACCCTACCTGCTGCTTGCCCACCAGCCCCCTGCAGTGGTTTGCCCCCTTCCCTTTTTTGTTACTCCCCCCATCCCACTGCCGCCAATTTCATCTGTCCCCTGCTATCAGGCCCTAGCCCTTGCAGGGGTTTTTCTGGTAGTTTGCCTGCCCCACCCCTAGCACATGGGAGTTTTTGTTTGTTTGCCTTTCCTGCCCTGCACCAGGTCTGTTCTCAGAAAGTTCCTTCCCTTTCCTCCCTGATGGCTCTTGACCCTTGCCTAGCCCCATGCTCCTTCCATGCTTGTGAATCTCCCCTTCTTCTGTTTGATCACCCATTCACTACATCCTAAATGTACTCACCTTACAAGTGCTTTTGGAGCAGCTGATACCCCACCCCATGCTGGTTATTGTGCCCCTCCCCCTTCTTGCCTTGTTTGGTGCACCTTTGACCTCTTCCTGTCAGCATCCCCCCTGCATGCAGCCTAGCGGGGAAGTGTGGTTAGCTGCTCCCCCTTTCCCCTCCTTTCCATTCCCTTCCCACCCTCTGGTGTTTGATCCCGACCCCTTTCTGGGGGAGGCTGAGGGAGGGGGCATCCTGGTAGCTCTTGTCGCTCCCCCGGGCTCACTACTCCACTCTTCCCCTGTGCTACTGGTTTTACTGCCAATGGCCCCACTGGGGCACAGGCAGGGATTTCACCACTGCCATGGCTTCCACCGCGGTTTCCTTCGGAGGAGACCCCTCAGCTGGCAGGAAGGGCCAGGGGAAAAAGAAGGGCAAGAACCCCCCCCCTGAAAGGAGATTCCTCCCACGGTGGTTATTGTGCCAACCACCATGACCCAACCATTGGCTGCAACTTCCCTTTCCCCGCTGTTCCCTCTACCAGCTCTGGGGGTGCTCATCTCTTGGCCAGCAGAGAGTACACTCAGATGGCTGTAGCTCCTCCACTCGCCACTCTGCCATCTGCCCCTGCCACCTCCTTTTGTACCCTCTCTAGTGGCCAGGGCCCCTTCCCCATCCTGACCAGGAAGCATTGAGTGCATTGCCTCCTGGTGTCTACCTTGCCCCGTGTCAAGACCTACATGCAGATATTGGTGTGGCATGGTCATTTTGGCAGCCTCCAAGATGTATGAGAAGGTCGTTGTCTTCCTGGCATTGGAGGCCACCGCCCAACAGGCAGTAGAGAGGGCATTGGTGTGTGGGGGGCTTTACATCCCCTTCGAGCCACTGGAGGACCTGGGTGTATGGGTGGTCTTTATTTCCATCTCGCCCTTCCTCCCCTACGCTGTCCTCCTGCCTCTTTTCTACACCCTGGGGACTCCCATCTCTGTCATCAGTCCTCTCCAGTTGGGCTACAATGACACCACCCTCTGCCACCATGCTCTCACCTCAGCCTCTGCTAGGCAGAGCAGGCAGCAGGCCCCTTCCTGCTGATAACTTGCAGAAGAACAAGTTGTCAGCATATAAAACCTGATTCTGATCATACTTTCACCTGCACTAGTGTTGCTCCTCTGATTTCAGTGGTGTTACTTTGGGATTACTCGGGTGTAACCCACACCAGAATCAACACCATAGGAAATAGTGATATCACAATTCTAGTTCTATTTTATGAAATGGTAATGCTGTTCTGTCATTTTAACAAGCAGCTCTTTCCACACACTTAACCTGTGATAAAGCCTATGTTCCAAAAAGAGTGTGTGTTTGGGCAGAAGGGGGTGTAAAATAATCAGAAGAGGTTGGGAAATGTATTCATTTTTCTTTCAATTTAAACAAAAAAAATACCATACCCAAAGAAGGAGGCAAAACTCACATTAAGCTGCACTTTGATTCTAATGATGGGAACTTAAAAAGTAGTTTTGGGAGAGATTGCATCCTTTTAAGGTTTACACCTTAAAAGAGAACAGATCATAAAAAGTAATGATTATGCTGTCATCAATATACTCAGTATATTTTCTTCAGGCACAAAGTATAGACATTTTTTGCAACCTAGGCCATTCTAATGGCAAAACATTTGCTCTTCAGAAGTGTGAGTTTTGTTTGTTTGTTATAAATCATTCCTGTCAGGGGGGATGCATTAGAAATCACACCATCTTTTTATTGGGAAGCAGAATTTAGCCCCCTTCAGCACATCCATGTGAAGACAATCCTTTAGTAAGGTTATTAGTTCCAGTTATCCCCAAGTGCAGTGGGTAAATCTCAGCAAAAAATCATCTTAAAGCCCAATGAATAGTAATATTTGAGTGGCCTCAAACCCTAAGAAAAGCTACAAAATCAATAGGGGAAAAATATAAAATAATTGAGAGAGAGAGGTGAAGACAGAAATACTCTGATTTGGTGCCAGATCCTGTAGTCCTTCTCTAGCAACACTCCCATTGGCCTGATGATGGTGCCTATGCACTCTAACTTCAGTTAGTCAATAACATGATTTAATCATTTTTTTCCTTCAAAACCCTATGAGTTGGCCTTAATTATATCTTACCTGAGATAGCCATTTAAACAGCTAACCCTCTTCAGATATGGTGTTTATGGTAGATATGATATCTTTACCTACTTCATTTAAATCATAGTCTTTGAGGGCAGAAGGGACCACCAGATCATCCTGTAGTGTAGCTGAATTGCTCTTTTTCTAAATAGTCTTTTTTGCACATTAAATATTTTGGATGCAGTCATACGTTTTACCTATGCCTCGTACCCGAAAAAAGTAAGGCTAGGAGTCTGATTCCCCATAGTCCTGCACCTTCTGTCGTCACTTAAACCTGTACCAAGCGTAAATCTCTCCCATTCGTAATTGGTCAAGTTATGCCACATTGGACTGGTGTCAATATTTCTTTGAAACGATATAGTCTCACCTTTAGTTGGAATGCTACATTGATTACATTTTCTAATTCACTTACATGGACATAACATAAGCCACAAGCATTACACACTGCTCCACATTCTCAACCCATTTGGGAGTGAAGGCAACATAATTACTGCTCCTGCATTAAGAAGAAAGGTTTGTTTATAATGGCAAGCTTGCACTGTGAAGGTTAATGAGGACAAGGCACTGTTTGCCAGATAAATCTATCTGCCTGCCACATTTACAGGTGGCTAACCTGTCACAGACTAGTGTGCTTTAAAATTTTGCTTGGACATTCTCTCATATGCTTATTGTAAGTCACCCACAGAGAACAGTATTTGTAACTGTTGACTTACACTTTTACAAAGATTCCATTGGGAAAATAAAACTGTTGACTAGAAATAAATCAGGGATTTCCAAAAGTAGCCCAAGGGAGTGAGGAGCCTAATTCCTAATGAACTTCAATGGGATCTGGGCACCTAACTCCTTGGGGTTCCATTGAAAATCCCAGCCTAAATCTTTCTCCAAGAAGATCTGTTAAAGTACAATTTCAGACTAATGGCAGGTGTTTCCCAATGATTAGAGTACCCATTTATCTACAGCTCTGATAGTATACCATAATATACCATAACCATACGATTTAACTTTGGTTTTGAGTTTTTTGACAATAGAAAGCAGCAGGTACTAGCTTTGGAGTTATTTAAGAGAAATTTCAAGACTCATTTTTTTTATTCCCTTGGCATTCAGTGAGTGAAAGAATGAGATTATATTTTCAATATTTGAGATAATTTTATGAAGTGCTGGATGCCCTCATCTTCCACTGCTTGGCATGTTGCAGTATTGGACTTTGATTGCTTGAAGCCTTCCGCTCTGTCTTGGAGTGGAGTCCATGACTGAGCCCAACATGTGCTGTAAATGATCTGTCTACCGAAGTATTTTTACTACATTCAACATCATGGTGTCTCAAGAAGATCATGCCGTAACATGAAGATATACCGTAGCTAGTTAAGATGACATACTAGGCTTTGCATATGTGTATTTCTCCCTTGATTTCTGGGGGCAGCTGGATTCCCAGGCAGCCATGAGGGAATTGTAAAGTAGAATACACCCCATATGGATAAGGTTTCTTTTTGACAGCAGTCAGCTAGAAAATACAATAGGGTTGTATTGGGCTGAATATCCCAATCTTGCAGAGCAAGTGTGGCTTCCCTCCTCCTAAATTAGGTCCACCATCTTGAGGATGGGTCAGACCACTACAGAATAGTATATGCAGCAGTAAGGGGATTTCACTACTGATTAAACATGACCTAGAATGTGGCCCAAAGAATTACTGAGAAATCACAAATTGAGGACAGGCATACATCTTTGATGCAGTCCCACCTGACATTCTCATAAGCAGATGAAGGAAATGTGGCTGAGATGAAGTTATTGTAAGGTAGGTGCATAACTCGTTGAAAGACTGTACTCAAAGAGTAGTTATCAGTGGTTTGCTGTCAAGCTGAGAGGATGTATCCAGTGGGATCTCACCAGGGTCAATTCTGAGACCAGTACTATCCATTATTTTCATTAGTGACTTGGCCAATAGAGTGGAAATGTGCTAATAAAAGTCTGCAGATGATACCAAACTGAGAGGGGTAGCAGGCACTCTGGAGGGCAAGATTAGATTTCAAAATGACCTTGACAAATTGGAGAATAGGTCTGAATTCAACACGATGAAATTTAATAAAGACAAATGCTAAGTACCTCACTTAGGAAGGAAAAGATCAAATGCACATATACAAAATGAAGAATAAGTGGCTCGACTGTAGTACTGCTGAAAAGGATCTGGTGGTTACAGTGTATCACAAACTGAATATGTCAGCAATGTGATGCAATTGGGAAAAAGGCTAATATGACTCTGGGGTGTATTACAGAAGTGTTGTATGTATGAAGAAAGGGTAAAAAAAAACTGGGTATGTTTAGTCAAGAGAAAAGACGACTGAAGGGGGGACCTGATAATCTTCAAATATGTTAAGGACTATTATCAAGAAGTAATGGGCTTATTCTGCAGCAAGGGAGATTTAGGTTAGATATTAGGAAAAAAAAGTCTAATCATAAGGGGTAAACTCCAAAATGGGGATTCCACAACGGCTTTTCACAGAAAACTTCCACTTTGAATCACATCTGCACATTGCCTTCTCCATAAATTGGGAATGAGACACAATCCTACTTGTGACTGTGGAAACAGACTTCAAACTACAGAACATCTCATCAATGTCCCAAGTGATATCATATCCTGGTAGTATCTCTGCCATCCACTATCACTTGCAGCAATAAATTGGATAGCCAACCCAGACTTGGACACCTAATATTGCTGATTCTAAACCACAAAAAAGAACACTGCTGACAATACTTTCAACTGTGAAATCAACAGCACTGTGTCACTGGTGTTTAGTAGGAAAAAATCCACTGAAAGCTAAAGCTGATGAAAATTTTTGATTAAACTTTTGTTTTTTAAAAAAAGATGCAGTTTTGGCAAAGAAGCTTCTCAGGTCCAGGATGAAATTTTTGGTCCAAACCAGAGACATCCCCTGCAGAATAGCCAAGAGTGGTTAATATACTTACATAGGAGCCCAGGTTCAAATCCCTGCTCTGAATCAGGCACAGGGGTGACTTGCACGTGGTTTCTCAAATCCCAGGTGGGTGCCCAAACTACTAGGCAATCAGCTACTCTAGGGTTCTTATCTTTTTCTCATGAAAAGATTTGAAAAAAGTCTTTAGTTCATTCCAATGATGAATGAAAAATTTCAAAATCTCAATCTTCTCCCACAAAACAGAATACTTGTTTTCTAGCCAGACTTCCTGAAAATGGGAAGAACCATAAACAATTCCCCCAAACCATGTAGAAAATGAGAGATTTGAATATGCAAAATGTCTGCTTCCTTCACTGCAGACCCTGATTCATTTGCTGTCAATCTGCACACCAAATGAGACAGGTTTCAGAAAGAGTATCTTTGATCATTTCTTGTTAGTGTTTCCTGACATTTGCATGCTTCTCTTTGCAGCATGAATGTTCATTTGACATATTTTGACTGACTAAATTATAGGAAAATAAACAAATATGGAAGGATTTCCAGTTACTTTCTAAAACTCTAGACAGCTGTTTCTTGAAGGGATGGCTCACTGAAAAAAGTTATAATTTTATATATACACACACACACACATTTTGTTTTAGTGAAGGTTCTCTCCTCCCTCTTTTTCTGAGGCTACTGGGCTTTGAGCTTTTCTGATTTCATCTAAAGTAAATATTGCAGCAAATAGATAGCACAACAGAAACAGAGCAGTGCTGTGTATATTACTGTGCCCTGTGTGTGTAGATAGTGCTGAGCATAACAAAGAAGAATAGATAGTTTTCATCCCATAGCAAAATATGGGATGATAACCATAAAATCAAATGTGTCCTAGTGAAATTGGGACAGGTGGCAACCACAGCTGTGTCAAAGCCCATCAGAATTTGTATACATTTTGGATTACATTACATACAATATATTTGGATTATATTCATTCTTTGAGGTTACAAATTTGGTTGGTAAAGCTAACTGCGTAGAAGTAATATACCTACTTTTGTGCTGGCCTCTTCCCCCACCCCAGGTATGGCCCAACCTTCCTCCCTTTTCTTTCTCTGGTGTTTGCTATCACCAGGGCTGGCTCTACAGTTTTTGCTGCTCCAAGCAGTGAAAAAAACTGCCTCCGTGGATGGCAAAAGGAAGAAGCTGCCGCAGCGGTGGGCAGAACAGAGAAGGAACTGCCGCCCCTTTCTAACTGCTGCCCCAAGCACCTGCTTGGAACGCTGGTGCCTAGAGCTGGCCCTGGCTATCACCAATATTAGGAGCAGCTTCTCCCCTCTCCTCACATGCATCTGGTTCCAGTTTCTTTTCTGGCACCTGATGCCTCTACCCAAGGTGACTCTTCTCTATGCCATACATACAGGAGTATCACCCCTTGAGAACAGTAATAATTCTTTTAGCTGGCAAGCAGCATAAAATTTAGTGCACAAGGGACAATAAAATAATCCCAGCAAAGAAATGACATTTCCATTTGTTATATTGGTATTTTGGGTAGTTTATTGGGTACAAGAAAATAGGATCTGGGGAAGAAAAGGGTTAAGCTTAACTTATGATTAACTAACACTGACAAATAAGCAAGCTCCTCCAAACCAAGGGTGATCACCCATCTCTAATTGGCCAGGACAGTCCCAAAATGTGCATTTGAAGTCCTGAATAACTGCAGGACAGCATTTGTCCCAGCTTTTGTGCAGCGCCGCTCCGCACCTGCCTGAGGCTCAGGGATGGTGCCAGCCTCTTCCCAGTGGTAGGCCTCAGCCCCCACATTGCCATGCAAACTCACTTCCTGCTCCTCCTCTTCCCCCAAGGTACCATCTCTGGCAAGGCCAGAAGCTGGAGCTAGGCAGTAGTAAGGACCGCGCAGGGAGCCTGGGCCACTTTGGGGAGCCCTGGACCCTCTATCTGCCCTGGCCAGCGTGATGTGTCCTGGAGGGTTAGAGTCACAGGCCAGGGCTGCTCTTGGGCCCATTTTTGCATTTTGAAAAGGTGGTCACTCATTCCAAACCCCCAGCTCCCTCCATGTCACCTTCCTAAGGCAGATAGTAGGCTGAGATTGGGTGTCCAGAGATGGTGTGGTGCAGCACTGTGATAGTGCCTGGTTTAAATAAAAGTTACCTACTTTTCCCCTCAACACCCTAGGTGAGGCAAGGTCCCCTCCTGCCTCCAAACATGCTCCCTGGTTCCCTGGTCTGAAATCCTCCTGTGATTATGGGTGACTCTTGGTAGCTGGTGCCAGGTCAGATCTCTATTGGAGGCTGATCACTGCCAGATCCATGCAGCTAAGGTCTCACAGCAGATGAAGAACTCTTTGTGGGGGGCAGGGATGTGAGTTTAGAAGGAACTCCCTGAGCTGTGCTGTTTCTCTCTCAGCTTCCAAGCTAAAATGTGAAATTAAATCTGTCTCTGCATAAGGTCATGATGTCCCCTCATTGGAAGCTAAGCAGCCCTGGCTTGTCACCGGTACAGTGACTGCTTGTTTAGATTATCCAACACAAAAACCTCTGTATTTGCCCCAGCAATTCCTTCTTTCACCACCCCCAACTTCAAGTAGGCTGAGAAATGGGGCAGAGGGCTCCAGTAGCAATAATAATTGAGTACTTTGGTAGGCTTAGTCTGCAGCTCCAGGAGCTAGCAAATTCCAAGTGGGAGTTACTCACTCACCACAGGTGGTGCCTCCTGCGGGCTGCTCCGGGGAGTAACTCTCTTCAGGTCCAATACCTCTCCATGCAGTCTCCCTGTCCCAATGTCCTCTCTCTGACTCTGTGGCACCTCTCTCATTCCAGGAGCTGCTGCTTCCTTTTCGTGACTCAGACCTCTGGCCAGGTCATTATCTGGTTTCCCCTTCTGGTGTATAGAGTGTCACTGAACCCAATGTCCAGGCAATGCCACTCCATCAGTGGCTGCTAGGGAAACCCAGGCCCACCCACTACTCCAAGTTCCATCCTGGGGACCATACAACACAGCCAATGTCTGTTCAGTCCCCAACCTTGCTGCTCACTCCTACAGACTTACTTCTCCACTCTTCTGGGTATGCCCTTCTCTCAGGGCCAAGGTTCTACTCTTTCCATAGGGTTCCCTCACTAATGCACAGAGGGTGGGTACAGAATTCCTCACTGCATCCCTTCCTGGCTTTATACTAGCCCAACCCACACCTGCTCAGGTGAGCTTCAACCTCCAATCAGGGGGTGCTCCTCCAGCCTAGTCCCCTTGTGGGCCTTATCACACTACTTGACCCTTTCTAAGCTTCCTTAACTCTTTCAGGGTTGGTTGGGGTGAATACCCCACCACATGCTGTATGACATTCTGATTTTAAAAATAGTATTATGCAATATTAGCAAATGCATTAAGAACTGGCTACATGACAGATCTCAAAAAGTAACTAGTAATTAGTAAAAGTGGGGAATCATCATTAAAATGGTCATGTTTCTAGTCAGGTTCTGCAGGTATTGGTACTAGGCTTGACACCATTGAACATTTTCATCAATGATTTAGAAGTATAATATCACTGCTGATAAAACTTTCAGATGACTCAAATATTAGGGGAGTGGTAAATAATGATGAGGTTAGGGCACTCATACAAAGTGTCCTGGTTCACTTGATAAACTAGAAGCATTAAAAGAAGATGTGTTTTATACATCTTGGAACAAGGACTGCAGGCCACTCCAACAGAATGAGGGGCTGTATTCTGGGAGCCAGTGACTCTGACAAGGATTTAGGTCAGAGAAGATAAGTAACTGATTTGAACGTAAGTTCCCAGTGTGATTTTGTGGGGAAAAGGGCTTATGGAATCCCTGAATGTATAAAGCAGAGGAAGCAGAGAGCATGCAAAGGGAGGTGATTAGGATTTACCTCTGTATACAGCACTGGTGAGACCAATACTGGAATAGCGTGTACATTCTGTATCCACATTTTAAAAGGACATTGACAAATTGCAGTAGTGCAGAAAAGAGCTAGAGAAATTATCTGTTTACATTATCAAAAAGAAGATTGAGAGGTAACTTGATTACAGTGTATAAGTACTTTCATGGAGAGAAAATAGCAGGTACTAAATTGCTCTTTAATTTAGCAGAGAAAGGCATAACAAGAACCAATTGGCTGAAAGCTGAAGCCAGACAAATTCAAATTAGAAATTAGGCACATATTTTGAACAGTGAGGGTGAGTCACTCTTGGAACAAACTACCAGGTGCAGTGGTGGATTTCCCATCTCATGGAGTTTTCAATCCAAGACTTGGGTCCAGAAGTTGAAATGTATTTAGGGACCTAAATCCCATTGATTTAATGGGAGTATACATGAGCTCAGACTAGATGATCTAATGGTCCCTTATGGGGTTACCTTCTATGAATATCAAGCTTAAGTTAAATGATGTCTAAATCACCCTGGATCATTTATTGATGCTATACATTTACCTCCCTGTGTTCTGAACTCTACATCCAAAAAGTTGGTTAGCATAACATAGCTAACAAAAAGCAGAGCTTACTGTAGTGTAATTAACTCTAAATAGTGTGTGTTTATATATCCTGTATTATAATACTTCTTGTGTATCGACAAGAACAAGTCATTTTTGTGCTGCTTCAAGTGAGCTACTAGACAGCAGATCAGTAATCACACCTATTGTACTGGCTTGCACATGACTTGCTGATTCTCTGCTATGCAGTACTCACCTATTATATGCTGCAGAGTGGAAAGGGGTTTGAAGCAGAGGGCCTGGATATTCTCTACATGATGCACTTTCAAACTCACTTTTATACAGCCATGTGAGAATCCAGCAGTTACTTCACAAACCAGCAATAATGATACTGTATGTACAAGTACATGACATTTCTTACATCAGGAGGTTTGCACCAATAAATCCATAGTTCCCATCTAATCCATTAGACTGTGTTCCATGGTGCCACATAACTGGCAGGCTGGGAATGATAGAGAAATAGACATTTATCTATCCCATGCAACCTAGTTATTTTAAGCTTCCCTTTTCAATTTTTGTTCATTACAATTGGCCCTAGAGGCCTTTAAATTTTCAAAAAAGTTTAAACAAACCCGAGTACTTTTGTTGCTCGCCGTCAGCATCAAAGGGAGGCCTCTCTGCCTCACTACAATGTTGTAGCAGCAATTGCTAAATGTAGCAGCATAGCAAAACCCAAAATTGCACTGTGATATTTGTCATTATCTGTGTCTTTGTAATTTACTGTAATCCATATATTTGAGACAACCAACAAAATGAACTAAACTTCTGGAGATGAAGATAAAGAATAAGGATTGTGGATAACAATGTAAGCTTATGCAAAGGCGAAGGGGAAGAAGTGATGGAGTATTTTCATCACAGGATGGCACTACTGCTTAAAACTCATTTATTAAGAAAATAATCTTATATCAGAGAGGATGGATGAAAGTGTAGTTAAGGCAATTGACTGGAACTCAGGAGAACTGGGTTCAGTTCCTGACACTCCCACAGATTATTGCATGATCTTGGGCAAGTCAATCAGTTACATTGTGGATCAGTTCCTCACATCTAAAATGGGGATAATAATTCCTTGTCTCTCCCCCCATTTTGTTTATTTATATGCTCTTCAGGGCATGTGTTTGCACAATGGGTAGATGGTACTGTAATACAAATAATAAGAAAAAAATTCTTTGTATCAAAACAGAGAAAAAAAGTGATTGTAAATTAAGCTCCCAAATTCAGTCTATTTTCTTCTAATGGAAATTAGCTACAAAGAAGAAGAAAGATTCTGTGGAACCTGAAGTGGAGTCACTCTGCTGAAGTCGGCAAACTTGGGGCCAAATACTGTGAAGTGCTAAGCATCTTACTGTCTTAGACATAATGGAAAGGGCTCAGAAGTCAAGAATGAGTTAGAAAACATAAAGGAAGACATATATAGATAGAGCTTGAGATTTAAATCTATGTAAAGCACAATTTGAAAAAACAAAAACAAAGATAATCCTGCTCCTTTTTGTTTTTATGAATCTCCTTTGAGAGAGATAATTCAAGAAACCTTGCACTACTGAGCTCTAAACGCTCATCATGCTGAGTTATCCTTGTTAGAACAATTTAATTAGAGAACTTCTTATTCTGGAATAATTTGTAATCTACTAGGGGATGGGAATAAATGCAACTATATTATCTCAATGTTCAAAAAACATGCATCCCTATTAATGCTAATTCCATTTATAAAATGCAAATAACTTACTTTTCTTTACCCTGTGCATTTATGTTAATGTGCACAGTTTCAATGAAGGGGGAAAGACATGCATAAGCAGATAATCTTCATATGTAGCTAAAAATAATTAGTTATAAAAATGATCTTTTGTAAAAGTCTAGGAAACATACCAGTACTATGGTATCTTTAACTATCCACTTAGCCTAAACATGTATATTAAGTAATAATACTTAGCACTTATAAAGTGTTTTTTCATCCATAGATCTCAAAATACTTAATAAATTTAGCATGGAATAATGAAGTAGTTTCCTCACGGTTAGGTTGGGTCTGATCCAAAGCCCTTTGAAGTCATTAGGAATCTATCAACTGGCTTCAAATTGTCATTGGATAAAGATTATGGTGAGTCAGGAACAGAACTAAAACTAGAAACCAAGTCTTCTTAAGAAGAGGATAAAGTAGAACTTTCATTTTGCAGGTTGTTTCCTTTTGAAAATTAAGCTACATATAAAACCTACATAATATTTCTATATAAGAATGGGCATAGGTGGTCAGACTAATGGTCCTTCTAGCCCAGTATCCTATCTTCCAACAGTGGCCAGTACAAGATGCTTCAGAAAGAGTGAACAGGACAGGGCACTTAAGTTATCCATCCCCTGTCATCCAGTCCCAGCTTCTAGCAGTCAGAGGTTTAGGGACATCCAGAGCAGGGGGCTGCATCCCTGACCATTTGGTGGACCTATCTTCCAGAAACTTATCTAATTCTTTTTTGAACCCAGTTATACATTTGGTTTTCACAACATCCCCTGGCAACAACTTCCACAGATTGACTGTGCATTGTGTGAAGAAGTATTTCCTTATGTTTGTTTTAAACCTTCTGCCTATTAATTTCCTTGTGTGACCCCTAGTTTGTATGTTATCTGAAGGGGTAAATAACACTTGACTATTCACTTTCTCCACACCATAATTTTATACATGTCTAGCATGTCTTCTTTATTCCTTTCTTTTCCAAGCTGAATAGTCCCAGTCTTTTTAATCTCTCCTCATAGGGAAGCTGTTCCATACCCCTAATTATTTTTGTTGCCCTTCTCTGTACTTTTCCCAGATCTAATATATCTTCTTTGAGATGGGGCATGCAAGAACTGCATGCAGTAGACAAGGTGTGGGTGTACAATGGATTTCTATAGTGGCATTATGCTATTTTCTGTCTTTTTATCTATCCTTTTCCTAATGGTCCCTAACATTCTGATAGCTTTTTTAACTGTTGCTGCACATTGAGCCTATGTTTTCAGAGAACTATTCATGATGACTCGCTTTCTTGAGTGGTAACCCCATCATTAGACCCAATCATTTTGTATATATAGTTGAGATTAAGTTTTCCAATGTGTATGACTTGCTGTTATCAATGGCAGTTTTGTGAGCTCCTTTTGTAAGTCTTCACATTTTGCTTTGGATCTAACTATCTTCAGTAATTTAGTATTGTCTGCAAAGTTTGCCACTTCACTGTTCACCCCATTTTCCAGATCATTTATGTTTATGTTGAACAGCACAGGTCCCAGTAGAGTAGAGAACAACCTCATTGTTCACCCCTATCCATTCTGAAAACGGACCATTTATTCCCCCCCCCCGCCTTTGTTTCTTCTTTTAACCAGTTACTTATCCATGAGAGGACCTTCCCTCTTATCCCATGACTCCTTACTTTGCTTACAAGTCTTTGGTGACCTTGTCACAGGCTTTCTGACAGTCCAAGTACACTATGTCCACTGAACCACCCTTGTCCACGTTTGTTAACTCCCCTCAGATAATTCTAATAAATCGGTGAGGCATGATTTCCCTTTACAAAAACCATGCTGACTCTTCTCCAACATCTTATGTGCATCTGTGTGTCTGATCATTCTATTCTTTACTATAGTTTCAACCAGTTTCCCTGGTACTGAAGTTAGGCTTACTGGCCTGTAGTTGCAAAGATTGCCTCTGAAGACTTTTTTAAAAAAATTGCTTTCATATTAGCTATGCACCAGTCATCTGGTACAGAGGCTGATTTAAGGAATAGGTTACATACCACAGTTAGCAGTTCTGCAATTTCATATTTGAATTCCTTCAGAAGTCTTGGGTGAATACTAACTGGTTCTAGTGATTTACTGTTTAAATTTATAATTTGACCCAAAACCTCCTCTAATGGCATGCCAATCTGGGACAGTTCTTCAGATTTGTCACCAAAAAGAATGTGTGGGAAACTTCCTCACATCCTCTTCAGTGAAGATCAATGTAAAGAATTCCTTTAGCTTCTCTGCAATTGCCTTGTCTTTCTTGAGTGCTCCTTTAATACCTTGATCATCCAGTGGCTCCACTGATTGGCAGGGTTGCTGCTTCTGATGCATTTAAAAATGTTTGCTGTTAGTTTTTGTGTTGTTTGCTAGTTGCTCTTCAAATTCATTTTTGGCCTGCCTAATTACACTTTATGCTTGACTTGCCAGAGTTAATGCTTGTTTCTATTTTCCTCAGCAGGATTTGACTTCAACATTTTAAAAGATGTCTTTTTGTCTCTAACCATTTCTTTTACTCTGCTTATTCATGGCAGCATTATTTTTGCTCCTTTCACTGGTTTTTTTTTTATTTGGGGGCATACATTTAATTTGCATCTCTATTATGGTGTTTTTAAAAAGTTTCTATGTACTTACAAGCATTTCACTCTTGTGACTGTTCCTTTTAATTTCCATTTAACTAGCCTCCTCATTTTTGGGTAGTTCCCCTTTTTGACATTAAATGTTGCCATGGTGTGCTTATCTGGTATTGTTTCCTCTACAAAGATATTAAATTTAAATACATTATGATTGCCATCTATATTCATCTATATTCACCTCTTAGATTAGGTCCTGTGAGCCATTTAGGACTAAATCAAGAATTGCCTCGCCTTTTGTGGGTTTCAGGACTAGCTGCTCATTAAAGGTGTCTAGAAATTTAATATTTTCGTCCAATCCTGAGGTGACATGTTCCCAATTAATATGAGCATAGTTGAAATCCCCCATTATTATTGGGGTTTTGTAGCCTCTCCAATCTCCCTGGCCATTTCACATCCTGATCAGGTCAGTAGTATATTCCCACTTCTATACTCTTATTTTTCAAGTATGGAATTGCTATCCATAGAGATTTTATGGTACTGTTTTATTCATTTAAGATTTTTACTGTATTTGACTTTGTTTGCTTTCACATATATTGCCACTCCCTCATCAGCATGGCCTACTCTGTTGTTCCTATATATTTTGTACCCTATTATTAAAATGTCCTATTGATTAGAATTGCTCCACCAAATTTCAGTGATGCCTATTATACCAATATTCTCATTTAATACCACATTTTTGTATTACATGGTATTTTGATAAATTGGGAATTCCTTTACTGGATTTTGAAATATTTTAATTATTTGATTGATTTAAAAATTTTTGTTGTTGTTTTTATAAGGGTTACAAGTTAAAATATATGTCTGTCTGTCTTGCTTAGTTTTCAGTATTAAATAATATATCCACTGATTATTAATAAAATGTACAATTAGCTGAAGTGTTACAAAGCATAATCTTTGTACTTAATATTTTGGAATAATTGATTTTCATACGAACTTGGGTCCCATCCAACTCCTATGGAGTCAATAGAAAAACTCTGACTTTCCAAGGAAACACAAAATAAAGAAATTAAATAAGTCTTAGACAAGAAACATTGTAACTAACAAACCTTTGTCAGTTACTCACCATAGTATTTGTCAGCCTTTTCAGGTTGGCAACTCCTTATTCAGCATCAAACATTTTCATGAACCACTTACACTTTTTTACTCTTGCCCTTATTGTAAATGTATCAATACTAACCATGATAAGCCTAGATAATTTTTGCGTGTGGTTCAACAGGTTGACAAAGAATACCTGAATTTGAAGGATTCGGGTTATAGGGAGCTGGGGCATGAGATTATTTTTTCTTTAGATTGTAATGAGGTTTCCATGCCTGACAACCTCCCTGATTGCCTTTTCTGACCCCCTTTTGGGTCACAGCCCACCAGTTTAGAAACATTGCTTACCATATTCATTTCTATGTCACATCCCAGTCTCTTATACTTCATCTCTTTTGTCTTTATGAGTTTAAATCCTCCTGATAGGGGTTATCCCTTATGTCCTGGGACAATAGGGCCCCAATTCCAGCTGGGGCCTTTGGATGCTACCATATTTACTAATGTAAGAAGAGTCTGAATGAACTCTCCCCTGACATCTAGTAGTGAGATGTGGAAAAGGACTTCAGGAGCTGATCTCATTTGCATGGACACACCCACACTGCCTAGGAGCTCAGCATGCTGGGATTGCTTGCCCAAATGATCATTTGTGGCTGGTGTTGGATCCCCAGTCTCCTTGTTATTGGGGCAGGATTAATAAAAGTTGTTATCCTTGTTGTGGGAACCGAGGGCAGCAGAACTGTACCTGGCATACTCTGATAGAAGGACTCACCCTCAATTGAATGGCACTCACTAGGCAGGGGACATGGGTTCCAAAGCCTAATGAGTTGAGAGAGGGTAGGGATATGTGCTTGTTTTTGGTGGTGTGGTCCCTGTTTAAGGGTCCTAGGTACCATTTGACCCTTTCTCTCTACACTGTATAATAAAAGAGCTAATTTAGATTCAATTGAAAGTCTTGTTACGTGCTGCAGAGCTGAAATTGCTAATACCTAGGTCTAAGTATTAAACCTACTTTGGGACAGTGTTTCTATTGCAAGAGACTGCCCCCACTACTGGCTGAGATTACTGAGAGCTGTGTTAAGGGGGGGGGGGGCTGAAGATGTCTTGGTGAGTGCCCAGCCAGGTGGCTGGTAGAGAGGCACGGCCAGCAGGATGACTGATCGAGGGGTGTGGCAAGTGGCCAGCAGGCCTGCTGATGGAGAGGGACAGAGCAAAGCCCCGCAGAAGGGCAATCGGCTTTTTAGGCAATGAGAGAGTGCCTGAGCAGCGGAGCTTGTAAGGTGCCTCCTTACCCCCACTCTCTTCCACCAAGGGTGGGAGGTGAACTCTGTGGATGAACCTCTGAACTCTGGGGCTGCACTGGCCAAAGACAGCAACTGTGAGTGGGGTGCAGAGAAGGAATGGGCATGTAAAAGGGACTTTTGTGTTGCTGGACTTAAGAACCTGAGGGGAAAAGGACACTGCCCAATTTACTTGGGGGTGGGTCTTTTGCTCATGGTTTATGTTTATGATCTCCAGTTGTGGTGTTTTCCCAAATTAATGCTGAGTTACTTCCCTCCTTTTATTAAAAGTTTTTGCTACACTCAGACTCAGTGCTTGCAAGAGGGGAAGTATTGCCTCTTAGAGGCTTCAGGGAGTGGTGTGCAACTGTCCCAGGCCAGTGGGTGGGGGCTCAAAATGGTTTTGTGTTGTATTGTTGATACAATACTGTAGATACTAGATACTGAACCCAGCCCTTGTTGCTGCTGGCTGCACCTGGCAGAAGGGTTACACAACAAACACAAGTTGTCAGAAAGATTGAGAACAGATTTTTAAATATGCAGTGAATCCAAGTATAAAAATTATTGATATAAGACTTCAGTGCAGCTTTCGTGAAGTTACATTCAAAAGATGTAAAGAAAATTTTAGACAAATTCCTGATTCAACAGTGTTATCTATAAACAAATGCACCAGCTAGCAAGGATGAGTGAGAGACCTTCATAAGACAAAGTCAGTCAAAGGCACACACTTATCTGCTTTATTTGCATGTGAAATACTGCAAGAATGTGTGCAGTCAGTACAATGAGTTATTGCTCACGTAAGTCCACCCAAAAATGTGTACTTCAGAGAAATCAGTGAAAGACATATACAATAAGAGTCTCTTGCATCTGCAGACTGAACTGCAGCTGTCATCCATCAGCATTCTCCAACTACTGAAGGAGGTGTCTTATTGAAGCTCATACATCAACTTCAGTGAGTAACTAGCCCTGATGAAACAAGGGATTCAAAGCCTAGAGCTAAATTGTGTTAATCATTTTAAAGTACTGAATGCAAAGCCTGGATCTACACAGGCTACACAAGCGGGACAAAGAGTGGGAAAGAATCCTTGGGCACCCTCTGCACATTCACCTGCATAAAGTCTAGGCACAATCTGGCTCATTGTGATATAACATACATACATCTATACTGTAAGAAAAGCAACTATTCTGGCACTGCAAAATCTGCAGTGGTAATTAGTGTCAAATATGTTTGTACCTCCTGAGGAATGGCCACCTAAATTACCAAAAAGAATAAACATGCCAGAGTCCTAGACAGATTGATTTATTCTCATTAATTGCCAAACCCTTACTTTAAGGTTTCATAAAACCTCTGACAGATTAATGGAGATATTGTTGAGTCCAGCTTGTGCAACGCTGCAAAGCAAAACAAACTGCATACGTTTAATCTTTGCCCTGCTATAGGGATACAGTTATTAGAACTTTATTTTTCCTCTCTGTCACCAGCAGACTAACTGCTTCCAAAAATAGAGTTCGAATTGTCAGAGAAAAAATATCTTTTTACCATAAATCCTCTGCAAAGTCATTTAAAAATATACTTCTTTTCCTTCAGAGAATTCTAATACTTTCAAGAGTGTCTGATCTTTAATACTGCATTGAATGTCCTCATTATAGTGATATAACAAAAATAATTGTTTGTAAGTGTAGCCTAATAAAAAAGGAAATAGTCTCCATGAAATTAAATAAGTCTTTGTGCAGCTGCTTGCTTTTATAGTTACTGTGGAAGACTCTGGTAATTGCATTATGATGAACAAAAAGAACCCCAAAACGCCATTTTCTAGCAACGATCACTAATAAAGGATTTCAACTTTTGGGGTTTACTGTTCACATAGCTATTTTGTTAATTTGAACTTCAGATATTTTCAGCCTCATTCATGAAGGCTTGTCTAGTTTTCTACAACAGCCTAAAAGATATATTCAGCTCACAACTCTAAGTAGATCATAGAATCATAGAATCATAGAATATCAGGGTTGGAAGGGACCTCAGGAGGTCATCTAGTCCAACCCCCTGCTCAAAGCAGGACCAATCCCCAATTAAATCATCCCAGCCAGGGCTTTGTCAAGCCTGACCTTAAAAACTTCTAAGGAAGGAGATTCTACCACCTCCCTAGGTAACGCATTCCAGTGTTTCACCACCCTCCTAGGGAAAAAGTTTTTGCTAATATCCAACCTAAACCTCCCCTACTGCAACTTGAGACCATTACTCCTTGTCCTGTCATCTTCTACCACTGAGAATAGTCTAGAACCATCCTCTTTGGAACCACCTCTCAGGTAGTTGAAAGAAGCTATCAAATCCCCCCTCATTCTTCTCTTCTGCAGACTAAACAATCCCAGTTCCCTCAGCCTCTCCTCATAGGTCATGTGTTCCAGACCCCTAATCATTTTTGTTGCCCTTCGCTGGACTCTCTCCAATTTATCCACATCCTTCTTGTAGTGTGGGGCCCAAAACTGGACACAGTACTCCAGATGAGGCCTCACCAATGTCGAATAGAGGGGAACGATCACGTCCCTCGATCTGCTCGCTATGCCCCTACTTATACATCCCAAAATGCCATTGGCCTTCTTGGCAACAAGGGCACACTGCTGACTCATATCCAGCTTCTCATCCACTGTAACCCCTAGGTCCTTTTCCGCAGAACTGCTGCCTAGCCATTCGGTCCCTAGTCTGTAGCTGTGCATTGGGTTCTTCCGTCCTAAGTGCAGGACCCTGCACTTATCCTTATTGAACCTCATCAGGTTTCTTTTGGCCCAATCCTCCAATTTGTCTAGGTCCCTATGTATCCTATCTCTGCCCTCCAACGTATCTACCACTACTCTCAGTTTAGTATCATCCGCAAATTTGCTAAGAGTGCAATCCACACCATCCTCCAGATCATTTATGAAGATATTGAACAAAACCGGCCCCAGGACCGACCCCTGGGGCACTCCACTTGACACCGGCTGCCAACTAGACATGGAGCCATTGATCACTACCCGTTGAGCCCGACAATCTAGCCAGCTTTCTACCCACCTTATAGTACATTCATCCAGCCCATACTTCTTTAACTTGCTGACAAGAATACTGTGGGAGACAGTGTCAAAAGCTTTGCTAAAGTCAAGAAACAATACATCCACTGCTTTCCCTTCATCCACAGAATCAGTAATCTCATCATAGAAGGCGATTAGATTAGTCAGGCATGACCTTCCCTTGGTGAATCCAGGCTGACTGTTCCTGATCACTTTACTCTCGTGTAAGTGCTTCAGGATTGATTCCTTGAGGACCTGCTCCATGATTTTTCCGGGGACTGAGGTGAGGCTGACCGACCTGTAGTTCCCAGGATCCTCCTTCTTCCCTTTTTTAAAGATTGGCACTACATTAGCCTTTTTCCAGTCATCTGGGACTTCCCCCGTTCGCCACGAGTTTTCAAAGATAATGGCCAATGGCTCTGCAATCACATCCGCCAATTCCTTTAGCACTCTCGGATGTAACTCGTCTGGCCCCATGGACTTGTGCACGTCCAGCTTTTCTAAATAGTCCCTAACCACCTCTTTCTCCACAGAGGGCTGGCCATCTACTCCCCATGTTGCGATGCCCAGCGCAGCAGTCTGGGTGCTGTCCTTGTTAGTGAAGACAGAGGCAAAAAAAGCATTGAGCACATTAGCTTTTTCCACATCCTCTGTCACTAGGTTGCCTCCCTCATTCAGTAAGGGGCCCACACTTTCCTTGGCTTTCTTCTTGTTGCCAACATACCTGAAGAAACCCTTCTTGTTACTCTTGACATCTCTTGCTAGCTGCAGCTCCAGGTGCGATTTGGCCCTCCTGATTTCATTCCTACATGCCCGAGCAATATTTTTATACTCTTCCCTGGTCATATGTCCAACCTTCCACTTGATGATGCCAGCTCTCTCAGAAATACATGAATAATTTACTACTGCAAGAAGTAGTTGTTGAACTTTCAGCATTTTTCATTACTTACTAACAGATTTTCAGAGTACCTTTGTTTTGAGGAGAGACAAACAAATATTTCCACATATGAGCTCTAGGGAGTAAGTGCCCTATTGACAGTATCCAGGATAACCAGAAATGTAGGCTTTCAGTCAGGGCCGGCTCCAGGCACCAGCGAATCAAGCAGGTGCCTGGGGTGGCAAATGTAAAGGGGCGGCAGGACGTCGGGCTCTGGGGCGGCAATCCGCCCTCGGCAGCGGGGGGAATTCAGCGGCCGCTCAGTCACAGCGCGTTTCGCGCTCTGCGACAATTCGGCGGCAGGGACGCAACTCTTCTTTGGTCACCGGCAGCAATTCGGCGGCTGCACCATCATTCCGCCTCCGTGTTTGGCGGGCAGGATTCCGCCTCCCCGTTCGGCGGCAAGTTGGTTTTTTTGCCACTTGAGGCAGCAAAAATGCTGGAGCCGGCCCTGCTTTCAGTGGGGAAGGGTATGAAAACTGTTTTTTACAGGTATTATTTGGACAGGTTACTTTGACAACTTCTCTAAGCAGTCTTCAGTATGTTTCAATAGCTCCATGGAGCCTTCACATTCTTGTTGGCAATTTTATCAAGAGCCTCTCTATAGCTCTGAGAATTCTTGCCCCAGGGACTGAACATAAAACCGGCCATACTGGGTCAGACCAAAGGTCCATCTAGCCCAGTATCCTGTCTTCTGACAGTGGCCAATGCCCCAGAGGGAATGAACAGAACAGGTAATCATCAAGTGATCCATACTCTCTCGCCCATTCCCAACTTCTGGCAAACAAAGGCTAGGGACACCATCCCTGTTCATCCTGGCTAATAGCCATTGATGGACCTATCCTCCATGAACTTATCTAGTTCTTTTTAGAATCCTGTTACAGTCTTGGCCTTCACAACATCCTCCTGCAAGGAGTTCCACAGGTTGACTGTGCGTTGTGTGAAAAAATACTTCCTAGTTCTTGTGTTAAGAGGAGTAGATAACACTTCCTTATTTACTTTCTCCACACCAATCATGATTTTATAGACCTCTATCAGATCCCCACTTAGTAGTCATCTCTTTTCCAAGCTGAAAAGTCACAGTCTTATTAATCTCTCCTCATATGGCAGCTGTTCCATATCCCTAATCATTTTTGTTGCACTTTTCTGAACCTTTTCCAATTCCAATATATCTTTTTGGAGATGGGATGACCACAACTGCATGCAGTATTCAAGATGTGGGCATACCATGGATTTATATACATGCAATATGATATTTTCTGTCTTATTATCTATCCCTTTCTTACTGATTCCCAGCATTCTGTTTGCTTTTTTGACTGCTGCTGCATGTTGACAGGATGTTTTCAGAGAACTATCCACAATGACTCCAAGATCTCTTTCTTGAATGGCAACAGCTAATTTAGACCCCCATCATTTTATATATGTAGTTGGGATTATGTATTCCAATGTGCATGACTTTGCATTTATGAACATGGGAGCCTTTTCCACCTAAAGGAGGCTGTTTGGGTTTCTCTGCCAGAAGGGAAGCAAAAATATTAGCTGTGTGTTTCTTCATCTCTCTCCTCACTCTCTGGTTGTGGCTTGTATTCTTCACCCCGAGCAGGACTGGGTTTGTTGCATCAATGAGAAAGGGTCTTCATATGCAAATTATTACAGGACTTCTGTCTGTGATCCATGTATCTGGATGGTGTCTATTGTTCCATACCTGCTGTCATAAATATAAAGGGAAGGGTAAACACCTTTAAATCCCTCCTGGCCAGAGGAAAAACCCTTTCACCTGTAAAGGGTTAAGAAGCTAAGATAACCTCGCTGGCACCTGACCAAAATGACCAATGAGGAGACAAAATACTTTTGTATTAAAAAGTATTAAAAAGTATTAATACTTTTGTATTAAAAAGTATTAAAAGTATTAAAAGTATTAATACTTTTGTATTAAAAAGTATTAAAAAGTATTAATACTTTTGTATTAAAAAGTATAAAAGTATACTTTTGTATACTTTTGAACAAAGGGTCCTCTCTGTCTGTTTGATGCTTTTGCCGGGACCAGAGCAGGAATGCAGGTCAGAACTCCTGTAAAGAGTTAGTAAGCAATCTAGTTAGATATGCGTTAGATTCTGTTTTGTTTAAATGGCTGATAAACTAAGTTGTGCTGAATGGAATATATATTCCTGTTTTTGTATCTTTTTGTAACTTAAGGTTTTGCCTGGAGGGATTCGCTATGTTTTGAATCTGATTACCCTGTAAGGTATTTACCATCCTGATTTTACAGAGGTGATTCGTTTACTTTTTCTTTAATTAAAATTCTTTTTTTAAGAACCTGATTGCTTTTCATTGTTCTTAAGATCGAAGGGTTTGGGTCTGTGTTCACCTATGCAAATTGGTGAGGATTTTTATCAAGCCTTCCCCAGGAAAGGGGTGTAGTGCTTGGGGGAATATTTTTTGGGGGGGAACGTTTCCAAGTGGGCACTTCCCCCGTTATTTTTGTTCAACACTTTGGTGGTGGCAGCATAAGGTCCAACATAAGGTCCAAGGACAAAAGATAAAACAGTTTGTACCTTGGGGAAGTTTTAACCTAAGCTGGTAAAAATAAGCTTAGGGGGTCTTTCATGCAGGTCTCCACATCTGTACCCTAGAGTTTGGAGTGGGGAAGGAACCTTGATACCTGCTTACAATGTGAAGTTGAAAATTTTGAGATTTTTTCTCTCATCTGACCCTGGCTCTGCCACCCCAGATTTCTCATCGTATCATGGTTTTTGTTTTGTTTTGTTTTTTTTAAATTAGGAAATATACCGTATCTTCTACTTTAGATGAATCACATGATTGGTGGGACTCAAGGACTAACTTCTTTATGCCCTCCCTGGATAGAACCCATTTCACCGTTCCCCTTCTGTTGTAAGTAGTTGTCAGTTCACTTTGTAGCCACAGTGCCAGTGACCATTAATTATTATTGTTTACTGTTCATTAGAACTGGTTGAAATTTTCTGAAATTTTTTTTTGTCAAAACAAGAAATCCTCTTAAAAATATATTTTTTTTAAAGATTGCTACCTGTATCACCCTGTGGCAACGTTAACCACCTTCTGAGTACATCCCTTATGGGTAGAGGTCATTCTGCAGCATCTTGTCTCTATTTCCCCTCTTCATAGCACCTTAAGAATTGCACACAGGCTTCTCTGTGTTAACATCACAACTATCTGGGGCTAGTTTAATAACAGAAACAGTTCAAAACAATAGTCAGAGACCCAAAATAATCTCCATCACCGAAACAAGAATGTTCATACTTCATGTTCTGGCATCTTCTATCCAACCACAGCTCTTTATCCCAGGCTGTTCTCCCAGCCAGACCACCCAGCTCTTCCTAGCTGGAGCTCAGCCTTCTGGCTATAGCCTCCAGGCCCAATCCCAGTCAGATTTCCCACAGGAGCCTCTTGCTTTCTGGGCTCTGACCTTCAAACTCTCCTGATGTCAGTGTCTTTCCTATAGAAGCCTTCGTCATTCCCTACAGTTTCCAGATCTTCCCTGCAGTTTCCTGCTGCTTGTTGTAGGCAATCACATCAACTTTCTCAGGTATGGATAGTGCCAAGCCCTCCAGTTGTTGGGGGTGGGGGCAAGCCACCCTGTGACAGGCCCAAAGACATGTAGGCTTTTTAATTTTATAGGTACACTTTTAAATGTGTTCTGCATTCCCCAGATTGTAAGTCTTTGGTATTCTTTTCCCTTTTATAATCATTGTAGTGATAAAAGAATGCAACAAATGTTTACAGGATTCTAAGGATAAATGGTTTATATCCCCTGTGTGGTTAGAATCACATTTATTTAGATACTCAGTTAAATATGTTGCTAACCTCTTCCTTTAGTGATTCATTTCTCATTCAAATTTAAAATGTAACAAAAACGAATATTACTTTATATGAGATCTAAACCTATATAATATCAAAGAACTAAGAAAATCTGATCTAGATGAAATTAGAACATAAGAACATAAGAATGGCCATATTGGGTCAGACCAAAGGTCCATCCAGCCCAGTATCCTGTCTTCTGACAGTAGCCAATGCCAGGAGCCCCAGAGGGAGTAAACCTAACAGGTAATAATCAAATGATCTCTCTCCTGCCATCCATCTCTACCCTCTGATAAACAGAGGCTAGGGACACCATTCCTTACCCATCCTGGCTAATAGCCATTAATGGACTTAACCTCCATGAATGTATCCAGTTCTCTTTTAAACCCTGTTATAGTCCTAGCCTTCACAACCTCCTCAGGCAAGGAGTTCCACAGGTTGACTGTGCGCTGAGTGAAGAACTTCCTTTTATTTGTTTTAAACCTGCTACCCATTAATTTCATTTGGTGGCCGCTAGTTCTTATATTATGGGAACAAGTAAATAACTTTTCCTAATTCACTTTCTCCACACCACTCATGATTTTATATACCTCTATCATATCCCCCCTTAGTCTCCTCTTTTCCAAGCTGAAAAGTCCTAGCCTCTTTAATCTCTCTTCATATGGGACCAATTCCAAACCCCTAATCATTTTAGTTGCCCTTTTCTGAACCTTTTCTAATGCTAGTATATCTTTTTTGAGATGAGGGAACCACATCTGTACACAGTATTCAAGATGTGGGCGTACCATGGATTTATATAAGGACAATAAGATATTCTCTGTCTTATTCTCTATCCCTCTTTTTAATGATTCCTAATATCCCATTTCCTTTTTTGACTGCCACTGCACACTGCGTGGACGTCTTCAGAGAACTATCCACGATGACTCCAAGAACTTTCTCCTGATTAGTTGTAGCTAAATTAGCCCCAATCATATTGTACATATAGTTGGGGTTATTTTTTCCAATGCGCATTACTTTACATTTATCTACATGAAATTTAATTTGCCATTTTGTCGCCCAACCTCACTTAGTTTTGTGAGATCTTTTTGAAGTTCTTCACAGTCTGCCTGGGACTTAACTATCTTGAGCAGTTTAGTATCTTCTGCAAACTTTACTACCTCACTGTTTACCCCTTTCTCCAGATCATTTATGAATAAGGTGAATAGGATTGGTCCTAGGACTGACCCTTGGGGAACACCACTAGTTTCCCCTCTCCATTCTGATAATTTACCATTTATTCCTACCCTTTGTTTCCTGTCTTTTAACCAGTTCTCAGTCCATGAAAGGACCTTCCCTCTTATCCCATGACAACTTAATTTACATAAGAGCCTTTGGTGAGGGGTCTTGTCAAATGCTTTCTGGAAATCTAAGTACACTATGTCCACTGGATCCCCCTTGTCCACATGTTTGTTGACCCCCTCAAAGAACTCTAATAGATTAGTAAGACATGATCTCCCTTTACAGAAACCATGCTGAGTTTTTTGCGCAACAATTTATGTTCTTCTGTGTGTCTGACAATTTTATTCTTTACTATTGTTTCAACTAATTTCCCCAGTACTGACATTAGACTTACCGGTCTGTAATTGCCAGGATCACCTCTAGAGCCCTTTTAATATTGGCATTACTTTAGCTATCTTCCAGTCATTGCGTACAGTAGCTGATTTAAAGGACAGGTTAGAAACCATAGTTAATAGTTCCGCAATTTCACATTTGAGTTCTTTCAGAACTCTTGGGTGAATGCCATCTGGTCCCAGTGACTTGCTACTGTTAAGTTTCTCAATTAATTCCAAAACCTCCTCTAGTGACACTTCAGTCTGTGACAATTCCTCAGATTTGTCACCTACAAAAGACGGCTCAGGTTTGGGAATCTCCGTAACATTCTAAGCCATGAAGACTGAAGCAAAGAATCCATCTTGTTTCTCCACGATGACTTTATCGTCTCCTTTTGTATCTCGATCGTCTGGGGGCCCACTGATTGTTTAGCAGACTTCCTGCTTCTGATGTACTTAAAAAACATTTTATTACCTTTTGAGTTTTTGGCTAGCTGTTCTTCTTTTTGGCTTTTCTTATTACATTTTTACATTTAATTTGGCAGTGTTTATGCTCCTTTCTATTTACCTCTCTAGGATTTGACTTCCACTTTTTAAAAGATGCCTTTTTGTCTATCACTGCTTCTTTTACATGGTTGTTAAACCACAGTGGCTCTTTTTTAGCTCTTTTACTGTGTTTTTGAATTTGGGGTATACATTTAAGTTGACCCTCTATTATGGTGTCTTTAAAAAGTGTTCACGCAGCTTGCAGGAATTTCACTCTAGTCACTGTACCTTTTAATTTCTGTTTAACTAACCTCCTCATTTTTACATAGTTCCCCTTTCTGAAATTAAATGCCACAGTGTAGGGCTGTTGAGGTGTTCTTTCCACCACAGGAATGTTAAATGTTGTTATATTATGGTCACTATTTCCAAGCAGTCCTGTTATCTCTTAGACCAGATCCTGTGCTCCACTCAGGACTAGATCGAGAGTTGCCTCTCCCCTTGTGGGTTCCTGTACCAGCTGCTCCAAGAAGCAGTCATTTAAAGTATTGAGAAATTACTGTTAGGTGGGTGTACAATTTGTTGAAAGACTGTACTTAAAGGGTAGTTATCAGTGGTTCATGCCCAAATTAGGAGGGTGTATCTACTGGGATCCCACAGGGGTCAGTCCTGGGTCTAGAACTATTCAGGATTTTCATTAATGACTTGGATACTGGAGTAGAGAGTATGCATATAAAATTTGCAGATGACACCCAGCTGGGAGGGGTTGCAAGCATGTTGGAGGGCAGAATTAGAATTCAAAACCACCTTAACAAATTGGAGAATTGGTCCGAATTCAACACGATGAAATTCAATGAAGATACGTGAAAAGTGCTACATTTAGAAAGGAAAAATCAAATGCACAAATACAAAATGGGGAATGACTGTCTAGACTGCAGTACTGCTGAAAAGGTTATAGTGGATTACAAACTGAATATGAGTCATCTGCGTGATGCCGTTGAGAAGACGACTAATACAATTCTGGGGTATATTAACAGGAGAGTCATATGCAAGACATGGAGAGGTAACTGTCGCTCTCTACATGGCCCCGGTGGAGCCTCAGCTAGAGTACTGTGTCCAATTCTGGATGCTACACTTTTGGAAAGATGTGAACAAATTGAAGAGTTGAGAGAAAAGCAATAAAAAAGATAAAAACTTGACCTATTAGGAAAGGTCTTAAAAAACCCTGGGTATGTTTTGTTGTGAGAAAAGAAGATGAAGATTATCAGCTCCCCGCTTAAAATATATTAAGGGCTGTTATCAAGAGGACAGTGATCAATTGTTCTCCATGTCCACTGAAGGTAGGGCACAAAATAATGGGCTTAATCTGCGGCAAGGGAGATTTAGGTTACATATTAGGAAAACATTTCTAATTACAAGGGAAGTTAAGCTCTGGAATAGACTTCCAAGGGAGGTTGTGGAATCCCCTGTTTTTAAGAACAGGTTGGGCAAACACCTGTCAAGGACTGTCTAAGTTTATTTGGTACTGCCACAGTGCAGGCAGCTTGGATTGATGATTTCTCGAGGTCCCTTCCAGCCCTATATTTCTATGATTTTAAGACTGTGTAAAAATTACTGTTGAACAGATAAATCACTGGTTTTCTCTGAGGTTTCAACTAGCTACCAGTTTTAGGGTACTTTTCAACAGGAAATTCAACAGTTTTAGGGTACTTTTCAAACTCCCATCCTAAACCCTTCAAGCTATCCTGGCGAGCATGAGGAAGAGACTATAAATAAAGACATCAAACCTTTTTGCTAAAGTAGAATTTCTTTAGGTAAAATCCCTATAATTATAAACCACTCAGTACACTTCACTTTTCAAAGAACAATTTAATTCTGGATCTATAATGATATGCATCAATATAATTTTCAACTCTTATACAGGCTACTTAAAATGAACTTATTAAAATGTTCAGTTAACCAAATAACCCATGTCACATTCATCCCCCTTTTCACATGATAGCAAGTACTTAACTCATTATGCTTTTTCTAAGGGGTTAATACTGAATTCATTATGTTACTGTGGTCCTTGCAGCAGACATCTATGCCATATCTTTTTCAGCTATAGCTAGATAACATCCAGTGCTAAGCTTGGAGACCACCCAGAAGCTTCTGCTACTACCAAAGGTAGTTTATCCCTTTTTAAAGTAATGTGAATTGCTAAAGCAATATTTCATTGTGCTCAGCTCTCCAGACTGGCTTACTATTCATTCTGAGTGAAATCTAAGATGTTGGTTATAATTTTTAAGGCTCTGATTGGTCTTGTAGGGAGTTATCTGAGAGATCACCTCTAATTAAGTACCCCACTGTGACATTCCTCAGGGTGCAATCTGGACTGCTGAACAGATGTGTCCCCCTCAATTCTCCAACCTGGGGTGCCTTTTACAGTGCTTTGCTTTGAGAACCACCACTCCTGGCCCGCTTACACACAGCTACTAGCATGTAAATTACTCCCAGCTGAGCTATATGAGTGCTCTTTAGCCAGCCACTCCTGAATTACATTACAGAGTGACAGTAGCAAACTCCCAGTCCCAGACTTGTCCCTAGAAATGTGCATCTTGTACTGCCCAGCACCCTTTTGGGCAATACAAGCTCATATAAAGTCTGCCTTTTCTTTAAACAATATGCACAAATCCTGTTATCCCATATACAAAACGGAGGTTCCCAAACACTTCAATCAAACATACACTGGTTTAGATAAAACAATAAAACAAGTGTTATTAACTACAGAAAGATAGATTTTAAGTGATTACAAATAATGAGGCATAAAAGTCAGAATTAGTTACAAAGAAATAGCGGAAAACACAAACTAATGCCTAACTAATTAAGCTAAATGAATTCAAAGATTTCATTCACCAAATGCTTGTAGCAGTCTGGCTGGATCTATCAGGCAGGACCACTCCCCAATAATGCTTTCTTTCTTTGTCTTTCAAACTTTGTTGATGCAGTGAGTAGAGATAAGGGGAGAGAGGTGATTGTCCATTTGATTTTGTTGACACTTGGCTGAGACATCCATTTGCCTTTTTCTCTGAGGAACTGGTTTGGACTGTTTCCCCATATTTGGAATATGCCTTAGTAACATCATACAGTAGAAAGCTTATAACTTTAAATGCAATGTTGCCACACATATTTTATTGGGACAGTAATGATCAGCAAATTATAAGTTTTCAAATGATACCTCACAAGGTATACTTTGTACAAGATTTAGCATAGTCCTGTAAAAATGGTGAACATAGGGTACAGTCTGTCATATCCAGCACAATAGTTGAGTGGCTGGGATGCCTGGAATTGAATTTCCAGGACTAGCAGCTAAACTTTATTAGCAGAGAGAAATAACTTTTAGCATTTGCCACCACTGAAAGTCAACTAAATCCTGAATTTAGCAACCTCCAGAGCACAATACAATGTTTTGTTTGTTTTTTGCTTGATGGGTTCTTCCCGCCCCCCCTTTTGCTGTTTTATTCTATTTTTGTCCTGACAACAATACTGCTGACATCCCTGGAAGCAACAATAATAAGTCTTAAATGCTTCCAACTGTGGTTAATTTTATGTCATTTGTGTTTCCCTTTTGTTCACAAGCACCAATCTGTCATTACAACAAACATTTTATAAACTATCCTCCATCTAAGCTTTGGGGGAAATTGTTTTTTATGAATAAGAATGAACAGTATTGTCGACAAGAAACTTTTGATCCTGGTGTCACCTTTTGAACTCTGTGCCCATTTTAAGTGGCATTAATCTTAAAATAATACAGGGAAGATGTGAGGAAAACAGTTGTAGTAGCCAAGTTCCCTTGTGATGTAACTCCATCAGTGCAGTCACACCAATTGAGAATTTTAGCCCTTATGAAAACAATGCAATGTACAAATAATGTACATCATCTTGTGTGTTTGTGCGTGTAAATCTCACCAATCCACATTAAGGGTCAGTTATGTGTCATGCACTCATCTGGTGCACATTCTGTCATTGTTACATGACCTGAAGTTGCAATGACAACCTTATTTTCAAGTTCAAGCTCTTTGTTGACAAAAAATAAATAAATAAAAATCCATTTTACTCTGCACTCCCCAATTACCTAAAGGTGGCTAACTATTGGTGGATTTTCTGATCATTTCCATATGCAATACACTTCTCATAGTGACTGATTATGACAAAGCTTTTGACACTGTCTCCCACAGTATTCTTGTCAGCAAGTTAAAGAAGTATGGGCTGGATGAATGCACTATAAGGTGGGTAGAAAGTTGGCTAGATTGTCGGGCTCAACGGGTAGTGATCAATGGCTCCATATCTAGTTGGCAGCCAGTATCAAGCGGAGTGCCCCAAGGGTCAGTTTTGTTCAATACCTTCATAAATGATTTGGAGGATGGTGTGGATTGCACCCTCAGCAAGTTTGCAGACGACGCTAAACTGGGAGGAGTGGTAGATACGCTAGAGGGTAGGGATAGGATACAGAGGGACCTAAACAAATTGGAGGGTTGGGCCAAAAGAAATCTGATGAGGTTCAATAAGGACAAAGTGCAGAGTCCTGCACTTAGGATGGAAGAATCCAATGCACCGCTACAGACTAGGGACCGAATGGCTCGGCAGCAGTTCTGCAGAAAAGGACCTAGGGGTTACAGTGGACGAGAAGATGGATATGAGTTAACAGTGTGCCCTTGTTGCCAAGAAGGCCGATGGCATGTTGGGATGTATAAATAGGGGCATTGCCAGCAGATCGAGGGACGTGATCGTTCCCCTCTATTCGACATTGGTAAGGCCTCATCTGGAGTACTGTGTCCAGTTTTGGGCCCCACACCACAAGAAGGATGTGGAAAAATTGGAGAGTCCAGCGGAGGGCAACAAAAATGATTAGGGGATTGGAACACATGACTTACGAGGAGAGGCTGAGGGAACTGGGATTGTTTAGTCTACAGAAGTGAAGAATGAGGGGGGATTTGATAGCTGCTTTCAACTACCTGAAAGGGGGTTCCAAAGAGGATGGATCTAGACTATTCTCAGTGGTAGCAGATGACAGGACAAGGAGTAATGGTCTCAAGTTGTAATGGGGGAGATTTAGGATGGATATTAGGAAAAACTCTCACTAGGAGGGTGGTGAAACACTGGAATGCGTTACCTAGGGAGGTGGTGGAATCTCCTTCCTTAGAAGTTTAAGGTCAGGCTTGACAAAGCCCTGGCTGGGATGATTTAATTGGGGATCTGTCCTGCTTTGAACAGGGGGTTGGACTAGATGACCTCCTGAGGTCCCTTCCAACCCTGATATTCTATGATAGTCATTTTCACTAAGGCCACTTTACATCACTTTGGCCATGTAAAAGGGTCATAAAGTGGGAGTATTTTTTTTTTTTGCTAGAGAAGTATAAATTGGCCTTAGCATAAAAGGGAATCAGATCCTTATGGAGATCTATATTACACCTTGTGGAGAAACAATATCTAAGTCTCTTGCTGCCTTGTTTGATGACCTGTTAGAGGAGAGGTAACTAGAGATTTTTAGATCATTACTTTCCTAAGCAGCCATTCTTAGCCATGCTCTGGAGTAAGGAACTGATATAACAAGCATCTTCAAATGTGGTACCTGCTGCTCATATTTGAGGGGAGGGAAGAACAAGGAGGCCGATGCTTCTAGCATTGATGAATCAGAGCCTCGGCACTAATGTTGGCTTCTGAACCCCACCTCCTCTTTTGATGTTTTACAGGAACCTAATTTGGAACCCTTGGTTTGAATTCATAAACTGGCTCCCAGTGGGTTGTTTTAGGTGATGTTGCTACTGTCCTAATGTCTCTGGGGCTTTGAAGCTCAAGATGTTGTTCCTGCTACTATTAGATCTGAGGAAATATTGCCGTTCTAAATATAAAATCAATTCTATGTATGTGTAAAACTGATCTAGAAAGCAGTAAGCACTAAAGGATTTATATAAGAAAACTGGACTGAGCAGTGAAAGTAGACTACTGGACTAGAGTCAGTGCATGTATGGCTGATAGTTCCTGCCTAGAATTTAAAGTAGTGGATGAAGACTGGCTGAAGGTTTTAGGTGAGGAGCTGGCCAAGCAACAGGGCTAGGGAAAGTAGCCAGCTAGTAAAACAATCATATCTGCTCTGTTTAAAATTTTACACTTTATTGGCATCCATGGAGCTGTAACAATTACACCAGCTGAAGAGCTGCTCCTATAACACAACATTCACGTCACTCAACACAACAACATCAGTCTTTAGAAAGCTTTAACTGATGCTCAAGCTTTCTTGCCCAGCCCTCCAAAAATTTCAGACTGCTGGGTTCCTGCTGCTTCACATGAAACATCTTAAGTGGCAGATGGAGGAAGCTGGAGTATTGATTTAAACTTTCTCCTCAGGTGTGAAAAGTCTTAAACGAAGGAGATAAGAGCATTTGTCTGGATCCAGCGATCCAAATTAGTCCCTTTCTTCAGCCCCCACCTGCCCGCAGCAATCTCCAGCTCTGGGCCTTGGCTTCTCCCTATAAAACTAGGAGATTTTCACAAAAACTTAAGCATCCTTAACTCGAAGATAACTAAGTGTATTTTCTGACAGAAGTGGAAACACTAAAACGCAAGGGGAAAATCCTATGGTTACTGTAAATTGGCATCAATGGTATTACAATTTACACCAGTGGAGGATCTGCTTCCATGTGTTAAAGCAATGCTCATACCCCAAGTAATAGTCTCCAAAATGTGCATCCTTACCAGCACGATACTTATCCACACAAACACATGAATAATCTCTTCAAAAACACTTTCAGTTTAATAATATGATCCCCTTCAATACACATATCAAAGAACTGAAAGTCAAAAAGCTCTCTCCTCATCCTTTATGGTGAAAAATTGAATATATAAGGACTGTTTGTTTAAACAGGAGGTGAACAAGATAAGGGGAAATGAGAAAAAAACATAATACAAATACCTTCTCTGGAAGGTAAAGTGGATGCTTCTATTTAATACAAGAACAGTCACCTGCCTTTAACCCAGACCCCCATGCAGTGCCCAGGTCACAACCACCACCTAGCAGCTCACTTGAATACTCAGGGAAGGGTCCAGTGAAAGGTCACTGGATGTTGTCTCTGGCTTTGACCCTTGGCTCTGACTGCTAGAGCTGACCACCCATTCTCTGGTCATTGCAAAGAGCACTATCCAATTAAACTCAAAGTGAAAATATTTAAAATTAATAAAATGAAATACTTGCTTTAAACAATGTATAGTTAACCTGTAGAACCCACATGTATAAATGAATTCAGGATTCACAAAAAGATCCCCATTTATTTGGATAATGGGAACTTCCATAGTTACATTAGGTATGGTAAAATTATGGATACACATTTTCTTGCTTTAGGGCATAAGCAACCACTAGCTGTCTGGGAGTAGGAAGAAACTTCCTCTCTGAATAGGCTATTCCCCAATTCTTTCATTTTTCTCTGAAGCATCTGGTAAGGATCACTGTCAGAGATGGGACACCAGATTACATTGACCAATAGTCTTGTGTAGTATGGCCATTCCTGTACATAATACTGCTTTATACTGAATGGAGTCAGAACCACTCAGTTATGCAATAGGCCCAATGCTATAAACAACGAATAGGAGATTCTCCATAGAGTAAAAGGAAAAGGAGTACTTGTGGCACCTTAGAGACTAAATAAATGTGTTTAGAGACTAACACATTTATTTAGTCTCTAAGGTGCCACAAGTACTCCTTTTCTTTCTGCGAATACAGACTAACACGGCTGCTACTCTGAAACCTGTCCATAGTGTAAGTGGTATAAAAGTGTCTGTGTTATAGTATTGAATCAGAAATCTAGCTCCGCACCACTGAATTTCTGGTGATGGGCAATTTATCATTGACACTTAGGGTCCAATTCAACTCCAACTGACTTCACTGACTGTTTTCAAGGATTCCAATATGAACTGGCACTAACTGATCATGGATTTGTTACAGTAAGTTGGAAGATTTCTTCCGCACTTTATTTATTATTGTTTAAAAACCATGGCTCATTCTCTCAATTTTGGCTTGAGGTTGGGAGCATTATAAATATCAAGAAAGTCTGAAGGAGTTTACAAGGAGACATGTCATTTGGTTGGTTTCTATAGCCTTTCTTTATAATTGAGATATCCATGTTTATTTTTAAGCAGTCTTTTTTTAAAAGACCATCTATGTAAATTTTAACAGTTGCAAGATTGGTGGGGGGGAGGGTCAGACAATCATTTAATGACAGTAAATATTGAAATTCAAAAAGTTAAAGCTTGATAACCATTAAAACACAAATTGCCAATATTACATATACAAATATATAAAGCAAAGATCTTTAAATCAAATTCTAATAAGTTCTCAAGCAGCATTTTTCTTACTTTGTCTATCCGTACATTTCAATTTTCATCTATGGAATATATTTTAATTGGTTTGCATGTATATGGTGAAATCAACATTTACCATTAAAAATTTAATCCTTACAAGCCCAATTATATTTAAAAATGCATGTAGAGTAATACTGCAGAGGTTGGAATAATGTGTACAGGGTGGCACTGTTTTATGAACTTGTACCCATCATTGTGACCTCTACTATCACCTTAATTGGCCATTTGTCTTCAAGGAAATGCAGCAACATTGGTTTACCACATTGTAGAAATGCGTTTAAAATTTGGCACCAGCATGTTTAATTCCACTTTAATCCACAGATGACTGCAAATATGCCTTTTGTTTAACTCAGTCTGTTAATTTTATATTGCCTGAAGCCAAAACTGACTAGGAGGTAGGACATGGGGTCCTCACTCCCCAAAAGCAATCTATTTCAATAAAAGCAGCAACTAGAGATTGTTTTAAGAATGTTTCTTCTTTTATTTAAAGAAATTGTGGCCATATGAGAAGAATTGAAATTGGCTGTGCAATGTTGTCTCCTATTTTATATTTGTCTTATACCCCATATTAGGTGATAGGGAAGTATCATGCAGTCATATGACCCCTGTCCTATTAGGACCTTCCTCAAAAGAAGGAGATTGTTTTTTATGGATCTATCCCATTTAGCAGCAATTTGAAATAAATAAATAAAAGCCTGGAACGAGCTGCCATAGCACATTTGTCTTTAGTAATTTAACAAAGGACCTTTAAGCAATGTTTTTAAAGCATAATACAATGAATATGTACATGCATACTAATACAGAAATAAAACTGATAAGAGATTGATACCAAATGAGATAAGCAGCAAAAATGTTTATAAAAGAATTATTGAGAAGAGCAGGAGGACTTGTGGCACCTTAGAGACTAACCAATTTATTTGAGCATGAGCTTTCGTGAGCTACAGCTCACTTCATCGGATGCATACTGTGGAAATTGCAGAAGCCATTATATACACAGACACCATGAAACAATACCTCCTCCCACCCCACTCTCCTGCTGGTAATAGCTTATCTAAAGTGATCATCAAGTTGGGCCATTTCCAGCACAAATCCACACAAATCTTGGGAGACAGGCCAGTCCTTGCTTACAGACAACCCCCCAACCTGAAGCGAATACTCACCAACAACCACATACCACACAACAGAACCACTAACCCAGGAACCTATCCTTGCAACAAAGCCTGTTGCCAACTGTGCCCACATATCTATTCAGGGGACACCATCACAGGGCCTAATAACATCAGCCACACTATCCACCAATGTGATATATGCCATCATGTGCCAGCAATGCCCCTCTGCCATGTACATTGGTCAAACTGGACAGTCTCTACGTAAAAGAATAAGTGGACACAAATCAGATGTCAAGAATTATAACATTCATAAACCAGTCGGAGAACACTTCAATCTCTCTGGTCACGCAATCACAGACATGAAAGTTGCGATATTACAACAAAAAAAACTTCAAATCCAGACTCCAGCGAGAAACTGTTGAATTGGAATTCATTTGCAAATTGGACACAATTAACTTAGGCTTGAATAGAGACTGGGAGTGGCTAAGTCATTATGCAAGGTAGCCTATTTCCCCTTGTTTTTTCCTACCCCCCCTGCCCCAGACGTTCTAGTTAAACTTGGATTTATGCTGGAAGTGGCCCACCTTGATTGTCATGCACATTGTGGGGAGAGTGGTCAGTTTGGATGAGCTATTGCCAGCAGGAGAGTGAGTTTGTGTGTGTGGGGGGGTGGGGGGTGGGGTGGGGGGGGGTGAGAAAACCTGGATTTGTGCTGGAAATGGCCCACCTTGATTATCATGCAGGTTGTAAGGAGAGTGGTCACTTTGGATAGGCTATTACCAGCAGGAGAGTGAGTTTGTGTGTGTGGTTTTTGGAGGGGGGTGAGAGAACCTGAATTTCTGCAGGAAGTGGCCCACCTTGATTATCATACACATTGTGAAGAGAGTGGTCACTTTGGATGGGCTATTACCAGCAAGCGAGTGAGTTTGTCTGTGGGGGGGCGGAGGGTGAGAAAACCTGGATTTGTGCTGGAAATGGCCCAACTTGATGATCACTTTAGATAAGCTATTACCAGCAGGAGAGTGGGGTGGGAGGAGGTATTGTTTCATGGTGTCTGTGTATATAATGGCTTCTGCAATTTCCACAGTATGCATCCGATGAAGTGAGCTGTAGCTCACGAAAGCTCATGCTCAAATAAATTGGTTAGTCTCTAAGGTGCCACAAGTCCTCCTTTTCTTTTTGCGAAGACAGACTAACACGGCTGTTACTCTGAAACCTATTGAGAAGAGGTGAGCTAATAGAAGAGATTTGAAATAAGGTTTGAATTATATACAGAATCACATTTGATTCTAACTACATGTGAACACAATCTGCACTTTTTCCACCAAATCACACTGATCAATCAATGAGGGCATTCATTCATTCAGAGTGGACATGCTAAAAACCAAATACTCCACACCATAAGTCTGTGCAAAGTCTAATGTTCTATGGGAGATTTCCAAAGGGTCAGACAACGTCTCTTAAAAAAACCTCAAACTTCAGATGAGCCTTCATAAGTAATAGCGTTGGCTCCAAGCTGGTAGACCATTATGCTGGGACCCCACAGAAGTCAATGAGGATCTAGAGGAGCAGAGATCTGCTTGCATGGAACAGATTGTCAAATTGGGAGTTTAGAATTGTTTGTTGTCATAGTGTCAGGATATAACATGTTAGCATATATATGAGAAAATACAGTAAGTTAATAAGTTACCTTGCTATGAAAATTTCGTAGATCCTCTACACAGACATATTGGGGGGAAGGTTCTTGAATGTAGAATAATTTAGGCAGCAGTTGAAGTAGAACTCCTTTTGGTATTTGAGCTTTGAACTCTAAATAACTGAAGTGGTTTGCAAAAGAAGCCATATTTGTAAAGCTGGATATCTAATATTTTGCATATTGTATTGTCTACGGGGGTTTCACTGAACTTTAGAGATTCTGGGTGATGTCCTTTTCTTGGGTAAAATTATCTGGAGGGTCTTTGAAATCTTCTGGGTTTTATTTTTTAGAAATAGAAATCTATGACCTAGACCATCTGCAGCATGAGAAATCAGAAACATGCATTACCAACAGCCCTTGGCAGGAGTTCCCAAAGGAAAGAGACATTCCAATGAACTAGGTTGATGCTTAGGTCTTGTTGAGGAAGACACTGACAGCATTGCACTAAACTTTAGCTCTGAAAAAGGGAAGATTCAGTTTCTGATGTTTTTAACTTTGAATAAGAAGCATAGTTATGTTGAATTCTGACGTAACAGTCACGGATGAAACTGGTAGATTGGTGTGCTTTGGCAAAATGTTGGCACCAATTATAATAAAGGCCAGACAGAGCCCCAGGCACATAAAATTGCTATCAAAGATGCATGGCAGGAGCTAAAAATGAAATAGAGCTGACAGTTAGATTTGCTGGAGCAAGCGGAGAAGACTGAATTATTTTTTTTAGTGGTCTTGTTTGGTGGTTGTTTTTTTGCCATGAATAGCATGGTTTGAATGTCCTTCACCATTTCTCTCTCATTCTGAAAAATTCTGAGAATAACTGAAAGAGAGGAAAGATGAATACACATCTTAAAGCTTGAGTATTTTAGTTATAGAACCAATGCATTCAAAGTTGACATTTTTTGTATGAGGCGTTTGAACATGCAGCATAACTTCTGTAAAGGAAATCCTTCCTATTTAGCATACTAGAATTCCTTGATTATATCAACAAAATAGTTGATAAGGAGAACTAGTCCACAACTTATTTGGACTTTTGAGAAAGTTCCTCACAAGGGACTTCAGTAGGATGAGAGATTGGAAAGATTAGGACCAGTTAGTTTATAAAGGAAAAAAAGAGGGCACATACTGTCAGGATTGGGCCCCTTCACCTGGGGACTTGCCAGCCCAGCTTCCAGATAGATTAATGAGCTCACATGGGTTGTGGTCAGGCTGCTTGATTGGCTGATGAGAGCCAGCACACCTGCTTTTAAGCTCAGCAGCAGGTTGCTGGTTGCTCAGTGGTTTAGTCCATAGTTGTGATTGCATGTGCGTAAGTCTTTGGGAATGGATAATATAACTACCATAGGTAGATAGGTACAGGCTTGATTCTATGCTGACTGAAGTCATACTAACGCTTCCATTGACTTTAATCCTGCAGAAACATGGCCTAAGCACTTTGCCGAAGTGAGGCCATGAACCTATATATTCAAGACAGAAGGAACCATTCATTGATAGGGGTTTGGAAGAAACTTCCCCTTTGGGAAGGTTATTCCGTAACAGGTGATGATTATGGGGTTTATTGAACATTACTCTGAAGTATCTTTTAGAGGTCGGTGTCAGAGAGAGGGTATTGCACCAGATGGACCAATGGTCTCATTGGTAGACCTGTTCCTAATGGATTTGTGAAAAGAAATCTATTACAATAGAGAGCTAGGGCAAAATGATGTACCCATTAGCAATATATATCCTAAGAAACTCTGTCGTCAATAGTTATTCCCAATTAATGTAATTGTGACCAATGCCCTTTAAAAAAAAGCAAATATATTTCTCACAATTATTTACTATAATTCCATCGTTGTATGATCATACAACAGTATGCAGGGCAATAGACTCAGTCATTAATACTATAAAAATTCAAAGGAACTGCAGTTTTCTATATTCACTGTTGCACATATGTAGCATTATAAATTACTGTCTGATGTGGTAAACATTTACCCACAGTAATATATAAGACACTGTATACTTAGTTGTAATTATTTCCTATTTTAAGTGTAGAAGAATACTGTGGTGTCCCTGATAGCAATGCATGATCACTGTGAGTAAATGTTATCCTCCTTAATGGCAATAATGGTTTATGTTGTGTGTTATATAGAAAGACCCTACCAAATGCATATAAGTAAAGGTATTAAGGTAACACTTTGGTAAGACACTGTCAGACCCAGGCTCTAAGAGGTTGCACAAGAGGAATGAGCAAAAAGAAAAGGAGTACTAGTGGCACCTTAGAGACTAACCAATTTATCTGAGCATAAGCTTTCGTGAGCTACAGCTCACTTCATCGGATGCATTCAGTGGAAAATACAGTGAGGAGATTTATATACACAGAACATGAAAAAATGGGTGTTATCATACACACTGTAAGGAGAGTGATCACTTAAGATGAGCTATTACCAGCAGGAGAGCGGGGGGGGGGAAACAAACATGTATCACTTTTGTAGTGATAATCAAGGTGCGCCATTTCCAGCAGTTAACAGGAACATCTGAGCAACAGTGGGGCGGGGGGGGGAAATAAACATGAGGAAATAGTTTTACTTTGTGTAATGACCCATCCACTCCCAGTCTCTATTCAAGCCTAAGTTAATTGTATCCAGTTTGCAAATTAATTCCAATTCAGCAGTCTCTCGTTGGAGTCTGTTTTTGAGGAATGAGGTAACTCAGGTTCACCTAGGAGTAGTTAATCAGGCATGGAACCACTTGAGCACGATAAAAAGCTGAGAAGAAAGGATGCTCCACAGCAGGAGAGCCTGAGCTAAATAGAATCTATGTTCTCAAGACAGGAAGTCTGGATTAAGCAGGAAGCAAGCTCCTAGGGAAGAGATCCTAAAAAGTGGGTTCCTGAAAAAAAAAAAATGCATGGAAGACGGGCTTCTGGAAAGAGGAGACTCCTGGTGGGCAGACAGCCTGGAGGGTGCTGCCTAGTATTTGGGGTGGCCATTAAAAGACCTCCATAGACCTTGACATCAGAGGACTCCACACACAGACAGCATCAGGAGATCGGAGATATGAGCAAATAGAGGAGGTACCTGGACAGACATGAATCTTGAACTCAAGGCAGGTGACAAACTGAGACTGACTGAGTCCCTTAGCCAAGAAGCTGAGATAGAAAATAGATAGATTTCTAGGGAGGGTGCTCTTTAATATCCCAAACCACTCTGGATTTGTTAATACTCCAGGAGAAAGGAAGTCAAAGCAGGACTTGGCTGCAGTGCTCTGCCTGACCACAGCAGGGGCATGCTGGGTTGGACCCCATGCCTTCACAGATCCTTACCTTTATTTTATTTGTCTGAAAGTCAATAAAAAATTATGAAGTTTAATATCACATCAAGAAACTTTCCACATAGCAAAAGCCTCAGTGCATTGTTGCTAGATAAAAAATGTTATGTATATTGCAGAAGTGCCTAATAGCGTAAGGTGCCTTTCAGACAGGGGAAGAGATGGTCCCTGTTTTGAAGAGCACACAATCTAACAAATAAACGTAACATTTTTAGCATTGTGTTTAAACTTTTCAGAATGGAATTTTTTACTTTGGATTGATTTTGCTGTGTGAAGTTGAGATTCCTACCTTGGAAAGACTTAAGCACATAATGAACTTTACACAGTTTTGAGCAGTCCCATTGAAGTCTCACATATAAATGTATCACATCCATGAATGTGATGCTCTGCCTTCCTCTACTCGTGGCTGAGCCACATAGAGATTGACCTTGGTACAACCTTGGTTAACAGAGCAAGGGCTTTTAGTTTGTGCTCTAGATCCAGATGTTCCAATCCCTGCTGCTGACAATCTGCCCAGGGCATGGTATTACACAAATCTTGGCAGGATCAGGGTATATTCACATTATTCTGAATGGATGGCATAGTATGTCCTGCAGCCTTCCTAGTGATATAATCCTGAACATTTAGAATCATAGAATATCAGGGTTGGAAGGGACCTCAGGAGGTCATCTAGTTCAACCCCCTGCTCAAAGCAGGACCAATCCCCAATTTTTGCCCCAGATCCCTAAATGACCCCCTCAAGGATTGAACTCACAACCCTGGGTTTAGCAGGCCAATGCTCAAACCACTGAGCTATTTATCACCTCCCTGCCCCGCCAGGCTACATTTTGGAGCATTGGTTCTACAATGTGAGAACCATTTCTCTTATTCAGGTCTACTTTTCAGACAAAAAGAATCAGTGCAAATTTCACAATCAATATTTGTAATAAAAATGGTTATTAAAATCTTAATTGTATTATGACATTGTACAATCAAGCACAAACTAATTTTAGGAGTTTAAAAGCCTGTACTCTTATTTCAGCTGTCTTATCAGTTAAAAGATAAAAGCAAAAATCATGAAAGCATCTAGCAAACATTTCAGGCAGCTACACTGACTAGCAGAGACATGTGAATGGTTCTCTACATCCTTAAACGTCTTATTTTCTCAGGTCTAACTAGGTTGATTACTAATTTGCTGTAACTGATGTCATCCTAAAATAGGCAAGTCCTGACTGTAGACAAAACTCTTAATTGTACACAAGCTTGGCATGTATTTCTGCTCTGGCCATTGCAAGTTTATAGAGTGCAACTACCTAGTTTTCTTTTTTAAAGTATGTTACAATAAGATGGGATTCCCTATGTTTAATACACTTTTAGAATTAGAGTACCAAGAAAATACAGTGACAATGAAGTACATTAAAATTGTTGAGCCAGATTGGCTTGTATACTCTAGCATATTTACATTGATACCATCATGCAAAGCAGCCATAACTAGCTGATTAAACTGGGTTTATGGCTACGTTGCCTCACCGATGTATTAGTGAATCTGGCACTGTATATTAAAATCTATAGGTTATGTATGTTAAAGATTTAATGAAATAATGCATATTTGATATGTATATAACGACTAATTCTGTAGGATTCCAAAGCAATTGGGATATACATAAAACAATACTGAAAGCTCAGGGCCGGGGGAGAACATCAAACTAAGAGCCTAAGTCTTTACATCAAACTCATACCGATACCTGTAGACGTTCTTGAAGTGAAAGTAGGATATGGCCCTGAATATCTATAGCAGATGTGGATTTCTCATCTTTTTTTTTGAATGATCTCTACTGGTCTTGTAAGTAGGAGTTAATTCTAATGCCAAAGTTACAAATGATATATTTAGAAGAATGTTTCTCTTGCAAAAAAAATCAGCAGTACCAGTACTGAAGGTCAGATTCTCAGCTGGTGTATATCAATGTAGTTCCACTGAAGTCAATGGAGGTACACAAACTTACATCAGCAGAGAATCTGGCCCTGAACTTGCAAACCTCTCTCACCTGACCCCTATTCAAACCCTGACCTCCATCCTTCCAACTTCATTTAATCTGGAAAGGTATTTACTGTCTCTAGCCTTTTACCAACACTAATATCATAGATCAACCAGTGATAGAGCCTACATCCAGTATTAATCAAGGAGTATTCAATACTAACATCCAATATTAGCCTTTTCCAATCTAAAGAAATGTTGCTTTAAATGGAACTTTAAAACTGACTTAAGGAACCAACATGATTTTCTGCCATCCCCTCGCCTTACTGACAGGCATAAGCAATTATGCAGTAGTCCCTGAGAGATCAGTTGTTGCCTATAATGAATTGGCATGCTACTTCACCTATGAAGCAAAGCCAAAGGCAGTTAAAGCTTTAACTAAACAGTTTTGAGGCAATGATTCTAATTCCTGTTATTCCTACTACTAACCCATCATTCATGTTTCATAAAATGTTTTCTGAATGAAACAGTTCTGAGTGAATGTCATCATAACTGACAGCTAATATAAAAATACACTTTATATTGCAAAGCATCTTACATACCAACTGTACCTTCAAATACTTTAGATTTGAAATTATGTTATCAAGTAAAACTTTTATAATAAAAAAATCAACCACCATCCAGGATTATTAAATTGAAAATGTTCAAATAAAGCTTACTCTTCTGCATTTATATTGCTTACTTTCTGGACTTCACTTGTCTAGTTTCCCTGTCCAAGATATCTCTATTTCATTCTCATGCACTTGTTCACTACTATGACATTTGAGTTGCAAACATTTCAATGGCTGTTTAAAATTAAAACAAATATATCAGTGAAATTCAGAAGTATTAAAAGAATACTTGTAATATTAAAATATCAAACATGTGTTTGAATGTTGCTTCTTCTGCATCTAATCCAGGTCCCAAATTTAAGTTTTGCAAGTGTCCCTCTAAGCAACTGAGGAAGACTCAAAGTAAACAGTGCAAGTTAAACTATAGAGTACAGTTTCTTGTGTTAGTACATTATTGGGGCTACTATAGTAGTTTCTGAAATGAGTATTTAGAACTGCATATGACTGTTTGGCAGTAAAAAGTCAGGAATCTTAATCTCTAAAATTTCATTTGCTATGAAAGTTCATTCACTAATAAGACTGAACAATAGGCAGTCAATTTATAACATGCAATAAAAATAACCAATCATGGAACTTGAAAAATTTGTTTAAGTGCAGCACATTCTATTTGTGAGGCTATTCTTAAAACCAAGGATTTTGCACATTGTAATAAAGCACAAGGTATTTTGAGTTTAATACTCATATTCAGCACTAGTATAGCAATTTTCATCTTCAAAAACAGATCCACATAACATTCCTGTGAGGAAGGCCTGCATTTCTACACGGTCCGTTTCAGTTTTCCGGTACTGACCTGGTATCCTGGATGGCTTTAGCAAAACTCAGATTGTAGAACTGCCTTCTGGTTACACTGGGCCCAGCATTGACTGTGGGGACCAAGACAGCAGCTAGACTAGCAGGAACCGTAACTCCACCTTAACAAAATTCATTGTAAGTGAATACATATATGTAAAAATCACATGGAATTAATGTAACTTTGGCCAGTGTTCCCCCAATTGCTCTTCTTGTATGTTGCAGACTTCTCCCATCCTTTTTCGGTCATGTCCCTTTAGGCCCAAACTCTACAATGAATTCCACAGAAAGCATCCCTTGTGATCTCCTGGAACCACAATGACTTAAGTGAGATTGCAGATAGGCACAGGGATCCAACTGCACAAATCTCATTGCAGGATCAGCACATTGTAACTTAAAATGCTCAGGGCAGGGAATGTGGTTTTGCTGTGTGTGAGCCTAGCACAACAGGACCAGATCCTAATCAGGACTCCAAGGTGCTATTGCAACATAAATATATAATAAAGTAGGCTGATAACATGCAAGTTGGCAATAAGACACAGTCCAGCTAAAACATACATATTTTTCAATTACACTTTTGTTTTCTTCATCTTAAAAAAATTTGGAAATACTATAAAACAGGTCACAGATTCTCATTCTCACTATAAAGGCATGTTATATATTTATCACCAAATGTTCTTACTGTATCTATTTTAATTCCAGCCAGTGTGATCAAGTAGTCTAAGTCTTAGACAGGTAGCAGCAAATTTGCACAGCAGGAATTCTATTCTGGGTTCGACTCACTGGTTTTATAATATCTACATGAATACAAGGATAACATAATTATGCAAAATGTAATAATAATAATAAATAATGTGGGAAAGAAATTAGCACTCCAAGATGCTCAGGAATGCTTCTCTGTGTTTTCAGATTTAGGTCACTGAGCTCTGAAATTTCTCTTACTGTAGCAGCTCTTAACTTCGCACTGTCTTGCCCAGTATGTTTTCAGTAATGGGTAGTCTGACTGCAGTGGCAGATTTTCCTTTTAACACGCACTTCCTTTGAAGAGTTCAGTTTGTTTGAAGGGTTTGACTTTGGAGGCTGTGTGACTCAGTTTCACAGTTTAGTTATTACAAGTTACTGCCAATTACATTGGGATTGCGCGGTGCAGTTTCAAAAAGTTAGGTCACATTATTTACTATGTCATGCAATTCAGATACAGTTATGGCTTTGTTCTTTGATTTTTTTTTTAAAGGATAAAGAAAAGGCTGGACTCACTGTCTTAAACAGAGTGGTTGACTCATACAAGTATTAAATAGTAGCCTGATTGCTTTCTAAGCCCTGATGATCCTAGATATGCTTAGGTACATACTTAACTTTACACACATCCCATTGACTACTACTCACATGAGTAAAGTTGTGCATGTGCTAGGTGTTTGCAGGCCTATGGGCCAAAGAGTCTATTCATACCAAGTTCTGAGTACCCAAGCAAAGTGCTTAACATCTTCAACTCCCTCTGATTTAAAGTGGAGGTTGCTCAGATCCAAGCTGGAGGTGCTGAGAGTCTTTCCAGTTCTAATCCTGCTATGGTCTTAAATACATTTTTCTAGGGCATGAAAGTCTTGACACTCATAGCTCCACCTAGGAGTAGCAGGCTATGTCTACACTAATCTTTCTTCTGAAAAATTTGCCCAGTTTTTACCCCGGATGGCACTCCACAGTAGTAGCCATGGTCTGCATACTCATATAGATGATGTTGTAGGCAGACACTAACTTTTCAGCACCATGTTGTCTAAATCTGTTCACAGAAGGTCTACGAAAATCTGGTAAAATTATTGGTGGTCATTGGCTCCTTGCCTGCACACATACTCCCACTGCTGCTACCCCTAGTGGAGCTAAACCAATGTTAGCAACAGTAGTTTTTTTTTTTTCCCCTAGTATACCCTAGACTCTAGATGAATAAGAGCCTTACATAGGGCTTCAAAAATACAATTGTGTTATTTGTATTTTCTTTCATCTACAATTAAATAATGTGTCCTGTAAAAGAAATTCTTTTCAGTCACTGAAAAGTCTCAGAGCTCAGTAGACTAGCAGCAATAATGTGCTCTGTCAAGAAGTTCTCTTCTTGGTATCAATTAAATTTCTCTGTGCCAAACAAGTTGAAAAGGAAAAGACTCCTTTACCTTGGTAAGATGGCAGAACCATAGATCGATTAATGAATTGCTTGTCTCAATCCAGATCCTTATGACGGCAGTGTAGCAAGCACTATATGTGGCAGTAATTAGCATTCCTGTAACCACAATTGCATGAGCAAAGAGACTGAACCAAATTTTTACCCCTAGACATGGTCCTTGCAAAACAGGATTAATATAGATGGGTGAGACACGTGTATTGCTGCTGGCCATGCTCCATCTATTCTCTGTAAACAGAGTACATTCCTAATCAAAATAAAATAATGCTGTCTCCATCGTAATAGTCTTATCTGGGTTTATTTCCTGTTCGAGTAATCCAGGGTATCCATATTTTTGTGGGAATCTTGTGAGATACCATCTTGCTGCTGAAATGGAATTATTTTCACCATTTGGAAAGCTAGAGAATGACACTGGCATTTAATGAATTACTGGTAAGAGCATCCCAAATAGATTACTGAAAGTGTAACATCTAGAAAGCATTGATTATTACAAAGCCTCTCAAAAGGAAATGGATAGTTTCTAGGTCCTGTGGAATGTGTTAGAATATCCTTTGAACCCCATAACAAACATCAGCAGTTATTGGAGTGGTTTACCACAAGAGTATGAAATATCCTGAAACCAGCTTGGCATTATCCCACCACATTGATGTTTCTACTTCCAAGGTTTGCTATTTCCCAAGTTAAGGCAGCATAGCTTCAAAAAGTCAACACCAAAGCTCTAGGTTTGTGAGGCAGCAATTAAAACATACGTTTAATATGTTCTGTGCAGTATGCAAGCTATCAGATCATCGCTGAACATGTATCTATAGCACTAGCATGGTGTGTTTCAATAGATAATACACACTGAAGTTATTTTATATTCCTAGTCTAATATATACAGAGGAAAGATGTTGATCCCTTGTTATGCCATGTTGAGAACTTCCCTTTCAAATATCTCACTTACCATTCCTTTTCTCAACCAATGCCAGCCTTGACTACTCATTCATTCACTTGTCTACAGCGGTCTATATTTTTTCCATGCTGCTCCTTACACAAGGAATGCTCTTCCAGGGAGGATACACCAATTTACTACCCTCTCTTCATGCAAATCCAGCCTTAGGAAACACTTCTGCCATGACACTTATGAGAAATTTACAAATAACTATTGACAATAGAACTGATACGACATATCCCTATCACCACTTTGTCTGCTGTATTCCTTGTCATTCTACTCACCACTACTTCTCCCCACCCACACTCTCATATGGGTTTCTTTTGTCTTTTCAGACTGTAAATTATTCAGGAACTCTCTCTTCCTATAGGTGAATACAGTGATTAGCATGTTTTGGGTACATGTTCTGTTACAACTCTCACAGACAATAAAACAGTGCTAATGACTTTTCATTAGTATCTCAAGGTGGAAAAGTCACATGGCCATTTGGGAGAACCGAGAACAATGAAAAGAAAATGTATCCTTTAAACATGTTTATTACTTGGAAAGATTTTTGTACAAGGCAGATCTTGTCTCACCATCAAATGTTTTGTTTAATTTGATTTGATTTCCCCATATATATATTCTAGACTCACAAGGACTGATTTGCACTTTCTCCCATGCTGAAAAAATTCTTAAAGTTTGGTTGTATTGAAAACCGTGACCTCAAAGTGTTAGGCCTTCAGTCTCTCCTGTAGCACTGGATTGTCTTTTAAAGGGTTAAAGTACCTTCTGTGTCTGCTGTGTCTGATTTCTTTCTATAATGTGTCTGCATTAACAGTTTCTACTTCAGTCTGCTAACTGGCAATAAGTGGAGAAAAAGGGGGTAGGCCTGAGAAACCCATAAGGAGCTCAGCAGTTACAAGGGAGTCTGGCGAGATGGTTTAAATTGCTGTTGTGTTTCAGTAGCTGGGAGAAGGTCCGATTACTGTTCTTAGATGGATTTACAGCTTAGCCTCCTGTGTGGTACTTCCTACAGAACAGGTGGGAGGGAATCCAGCTGCAGGGAGCAGTTAGGGTTGCCAGGCATCTGGTATTCAACCGGAATGCCTGGTCCAAAAGGAATCCAGATGGCTTGGGTCAACCCAGCTGACCAGGCCATTAAAAGTCTGGTCAGCGGGTGCAGGGCTAAGGCAGGCTCCCTGCCTGCCCTGGCTCCACATGGCTCCTGGAAGTGGTTGGCATTTTCCTCTGGCTCCTAGCACAGGCGCAGCCCCAGGGGCTCTGTGTGCTGCCCCTACCTTGAGTGCCTGCTCTGCAGCTCCCATTGGCTGGGAACCTTTTCTCCCCACCTACGACCGGCAGGAAATGCCAGCCACTTCCAGGAGCCACCTGAGGTAAGTGCCACCTGGATCCCACACCCCTCCCACACCTCCTGCCCCGAGCCCTCTCCTTCACCCAAACTCCCTCCCAGAGCCCGCACTCCAAACCCCTCAGCCTCATGCTGGAGCCCACACCCCCCAGCCCAGAGCTCGTTTCCCCTCCCACAGCCTATCCTCCTGCCCCAGCCTGTAGCCCACTCCCACACTCCAAACCCCTTCATTTCTGGCCCCATCCCAGAGCTCACAGCCCCAGCCAGAGCCCTGACCCCCTTCCACACCCCAACCCCCTGGCCAGCCTGGTGAAAATGAGCGAGTGAGCAAGGGTGGGGAGAGAGTGATCGAGAGAGGGAGGGGGGATGGAGTGAGCAGGGTGGGGCCTTGGAGAAGGGGTGGGGAAAAGGTGCTCAGTTTTCTGAAATCAGAAAGTTGGCAGCCCTAGAGCAAGTGGAACACAGGACAGCTATTTTTCTCTTCCTGCTCCAGTTTTCACTACAAAAAAAAAAGAAGTCTCTCGCTCATGGTTCTAGCTTGTTTTCATTAGTTGAACACCACAAAGTACCTCCCAGCCTCTTGACAAGTAGTGCACAGAAGAAATACATTGCATTTCCCCTGCCTCCCATTTTCAGTCAGGAAGGCAAGAAGAATGAAAGGAATCCCCCCCCCCCAACTTTATTTTTTGCTCATTTCCTCCTCATAGTAATATTTTAATATTAAACTTTTCCTTTAAACCCAGGGATAATAGTGCATTGGGAAGACAGTGTTCTGTATAGGGAGCCCATTTCTGCTCTAAATGACATGGGATTTGCATCTGTGTAGCAGAGAATAATTATGTCCATGGTTTTCTGCGATTTTTTAAGACCAAAGACCAACAGGCAATCATGGAGATCAAATACTAAACTTTCAGAGTGGTTCATGGAAAGTTAGACTGGAACATACTTTCTGCACATAATTCCTCCCCCATATGTTTTAAACATATAGCCATTGTTCTTTGTGCTGGTCCTTTAATCACAGCTGTTAATACAGAATTCACTCTTCCCCAGGAATAACAATGAGAGGTTTAGTCTATACTCTCCTCTGTTCAGACTCTTTTACCACTCTCATCACTGTAGTATCTGAGTACCTAGAATACCTTAGATACTCAGAACTGAGTATTTGAGGCCCTGAACATCAACAGTTGTGGCAGACTATTTAACTGATTTCAGAATAGACTCCAATTTCCCTGAATTGGACAGTCTATATGTAGCCCCAAAAGTAGGTGCGGCAAGCTACTATGGAAACAGATGTTCATCTCATAGTGAGAAGAAATGAAATGAGTCAGGCAGCTGTATCTGCTAGTGGACATAACAGACACCATCCTCCCTCGTGTACCCAGCAAAAGTGAGGAGGGGAAGTAATTAAAAACTGGTCTGAGCTAGTTTTTCCACAGTAGCAGAGGAAAAACCAAGCCAGAAAACCCAATTAGTTCCCTTTCTTTGACAGACTAGCTGAAAGTGTAGCTCCTAGATAGAAGGTGACTACTTTGTTGACTTAAATTAGGCCAGATATTTAGATCCCAGCCCTGTCAAAAAGGCTTGTTTCCCCTTAGCATTATTCTCTGGCTCCCAGCACTGCTAGGTCATTTCAGGGATATAATCCTCCAACTAAATCCAAAAATCCATCCCTTCCCGGGTTCAACTCAAAGTTCAGCATACACCAACACCCAACCCTTCCACCTGTGATGGGATGGGACTCACCATGCTAGCAGCTTCTGAGGGTCATCTTGCAGATCAGCTCCACAGATTGGTATGCCAACTCTCAATGGTGTCTCACTCTCCATCACTTCTGCTCCTGGAAGCATATTGCTCCCAGGACTGTGGCAATCTCTTCAGGACACAGTCCTCCATCTGTGCCACACTCTGTGCTCCCCCTTCTAGGGGACAGTACCACAGTCAGTTCCTCAGTGGACCTGGGACTGCCACTATTCTGGGTCCTGCTCCAGGGTCCCTATAGATGGCAGCCATGTGCTGCAACCCCTCCAACCTCCCAGTCTATTTCCCTGGGCCACTTCCCTGCAGCCCCAGTACCTTCTTCGTCCTTCTCTCAAGACCTCAGCCTGCAACTCCCAGCTGCCAGTCAGGAGCTCTTCCCTAGGTCCCCTTGTCCCTGCTAGCAGAACTGCTCTGTCCAGGGTGCTGACTTTCTTCCACCTGCAAGGAAGCCAGTCCTTCCTCCTTAAGCTTAGGGAGCAACTCAACCTGTTCTGCCCTGAACTACTTCTTATATGGGTCTGCCCAGCCCTGTCTGGATACTTCTTGCAGCCTCTCTCCTATTGGCTGCTTTCTGTGCAGCTTCCCTAGGGCTTCATTAACCCCTTACAGACCAGTGTGGAGTGGACACCCCATCACACACCCAGAATCTTCTACTAGGCACAACTCTCCCCCTGTTCTTTTTCTACGTATCTTCAGCTCCATTCTCCTGGGATCTCATCAGTCTCTTCTGCTACTGGTATACAGGAGTCATTACATTCCCTCAGAGGGTGGGCAGTAGAGGGGAAACCACTCCCACCCTCTATAGATTCCAAACTTCAAGAACCCTAAACTATCAGATTATCTGTCCCATAATTTCCCTGTCTTCACTTCCCCAGGGCCTCTTCCTATGCTCTCCCAGGTCAGTCTCCTCACTGGCCCTTTCCTGTATGGACTTCTCTTAATAGAATATTGACTCTCAGGCCTACTCTCCACATTGTCTTTCACATATTTGCCTTCCCATGCTGAGTCACAAGCTGCTTCTATCTCCCACCAGGCTTGGTTTAGTCACATGACCTTTGTCACATGCTTCCTAAATTGAACAGAATTATAGGTAGTCAAGATGAGCCTGACATAGGTGCAGCTGAGACCTAGCCACCTTAAAGGGCCTTCTTGTATACTAATAAAAACAAAAGATAATATGCCAAAATTTCCCCAAATGGAAAATGTGACAACAAGAGACAAGATTACTTAGAGATTAGAAAGTATCCAAAGAGTTGTGCTTCTTTTTTATACTACAGAGAGAGAGCATATCATGATGTGAAAAAATCTTTAGAAGACTGGATTGCTGTTGCTTTAAATTGAAATTAACACTTCTTCATATGGTGGATAGTCAGCATGTGCAAATCAAACCTCATTACATTTGTTCTATCATTTTCATAGGGTACATGTCAGATGGGTTTGAGATAGATTATCAATTCTTCATTGGTTAGTATTTGGTACATGCTCAGATACCATGGTGATTAAGTACTGTATAAAAATACAGATATCCAAAGAGTCAGAATATATTTCTTAAGAACATAAGAACGGCCATACTGGGTCAGACCAAAGGTCCATCTAGCCCAGTATCCTGTCTTCCGATAGTGGCCAGTGCCAGGTGCCCCAGAGGGCACGAACAGAACAGGTAGTCTTCAAGTGATCCATCCCCTGTTGCCCATTCCCAGCTTCTGACAAACATAGGCTAGGGAACCATGCCTGCCCATCCTGGCTAATAGCCAGTGATGGACCTATCCGCCATGAATTTATCTAGTTATTTCTTGAACCCTGTTATAGTCTTGGCCTTCACAACATCCTCTGGCAAGGAGTTACACAGGTTGACTGTGCGTTGTGTGAAAAATACGTCCTTTTGTTTGTTTTAAATCTGCTGCCTATTAATTTCATTTGGTGGCCCCTAGTTCTTCTGTTATGAGGAGTAAAAAACCCTTATTTATTTTTTCCACAACAGTCATGACTTTATAGACCTCAGTCATATCCTCCCTTAGTCATCTTTTTTCCAAGCTGAAAAGTCCCAGTCTTATTAATCTCTCCTCATATGGCAGCCGTTCCATACCCCTAATCATTTTTGTTGCCCTTTTCTGAACCTTTTCCAATTCCAGTATATCTTTTTGGAGATAGGGGGACCACATCTTCACACACTATTCAAGATTTGGGCATACCAAGGATTTATATACAGGCAATATGATATTTTCTGTCTTATTATCTATCCCTTTCTTAATGATTCCCAGCATTCTATTCGCTTTTTTGACTGCTGCTGCACGTTGACAGGATGTTTTCAGAGAACTATCCACAATGACTTGAAGATCTCTTTCTTGAGTATTAACAGCTAATTTAGACCCCATCATTTTATATGTATGGGATTATGATTTTCAATGTGCATTACTTTGCATTTAACACTGAATTTCATCTGCCATTTTGTTGCCCAGTCACCCAGTTTTGAGAGCTCCTTTTGTACATCTTTGCAGTCTGCCTGAGGCGTAACTATCTTGACTAGTTTTGTATCTGCAAATTTTGCCACCTCACTGTTTACCTCTTTTCCAGATCATTTATGAATATGTTGAATAGGACTGGGCCCAGTACAGACCCCTGGGGACACCACTATTTACCTCTCTCCATTCTGAGAACTGACCATTTATTCCTACCCTTTGTTTCCTATCTCGTAACTAGTTACCAATCCATGAGAGGACCTTCCCTCTTATCCCATGATTGCTTACTTTGCTTATTTTTCTTGACAATTTAAACAAAGTATGAGCTACTACCAGATCCCTCTTGTGCCAAACCTTATTACATTCGATACCCATCACACATGAGGGAGGAACTGAGTAGTTGCATGGGAAATAGCATGGTATTTTCAGTAATTAGTAGACAAAATTTATGAATTTGAGGCCTAAAATCATGTAAAAGTCTTTGGGAATTCATTAGAAAATAAGAACCATCCTATAGGTTTTCTGAAACATTCTGTATAATTTAATAGAACTATATCACTACTATATAGATCTGTACTATGATTTTAAAAAGATCTGAGAAAGGATACCATTCTCCACTCAAGTCTATAGTTCTTTAGAAAAATTTCTATAGAATCCTTTTGGTAAAATTTCTGTTCTCTAGGACTTTTTCCTATGTGGAGAAATCTTCAAAAACAGTGAAGAATGTTCCTTTAGGAGAATGACAATTGGAAAATTTTGGGGAGAATTCCATCCAGTTTTTATTTTCAGTATTGGCAGATAATAAAGTGTATGTAATATGCAGTACTGATATCAGGATACTTTGTTGCACATTTAGAGATTTTAAAAACTAACCAGAGCAGCGGTCCTATAGTTTTCTGCAGTTTCCAATCCCATTCATGTACACTAATGTGCTATTTGTCATCAAAAATTGACCACAGGAAAAGTCAGAATTCATTGTTAATATTCTTCCATATATGGTTGTTGAAAGGACAGTAGAGTGCTGATGTAGCAAAGCAATGACTCACCAGAGCAGCACCTCCTGCTGGTCATCTTGGGAATTAGCTCTCCAGCATATGGCATGCCTCTTACTGGCCAGTGTCTCACCTGCCTCAAGCCCCATGTCCCTCCCGGACCCCAGTGCCCTTTACCTCAGGGTTATGTCTTCCGCAGTACCCCCCGCTCTGGGTCTCCCCTCCCAGGGGAACCCCCAACCCTCTATCCCCACCTTGCCTCAGTGGCTACTGCCAGTCATCATCTAGCCCCCACTCACTGGGGCAGACTGCAGTCCGTAAACCACTCATCACTGGCAAGCGGGGTTTGGACCAGCTGCCTCTGCCTAACCCCAGACTGTACCTCTGCAGCTCCAGTACCTTCTTTAGGCCTTGCACAAGGCCTGCAGCCTGGGGAGTTACCAGGCTAGAGCTCCTCTTGCCTTTCTCCAGCACTACTCTATCTCAGGTACCCGTCTCTCCCAAGCAGCCAGGTCCTTCTTTCTCCAGAGCTAGAGAGAGACTGACAGCTCCTTGCTCACAGCCCTTTTATAGGGCCAGCTGAGGCCTGATTGGGGCATGGCCCCAGCTGTGGCTGCTTCCCCAATCAGCCTAGCTTTTCACAGGAGCTGGGAAACTGCCCTGCTACAGCTGGTTAGCACTTAATGTACATAGAAAATATCATGCAATTGAAGAAAAATGTCAGCCATCAAGACTTTATATTTAAATTATTCAAAGTTGTCTTTGAAGCAACCTGCTATTATTTGGACCACTTTGACTGTTCACTCTCTGAAGTAAGTGTGGCCTCAGGATTATTTCATCTTGGGTCACACTGCTTCTGGGTTTTTTTGTATCACCATGTGCCAAATTATTTTAGGAATGCATGGCTCAAAGGATTGATACAAATGGATACAGAGCCTTTCATACAAAATGGAGGCACAGATGGAGGACAATGTTGGAGAGCATGCACAGCTATTCTGAGTGCAGTCTACCTGGCCTGTGGATGACAGATGACTTCAGTCTGTAGGGCTGTAAGTCTGGCACTTTTCTCTAGCACTCTGAAATATTTTTTTAAAAAATCAATTACTGATTAATTTCTGCAAAGGCCAGAGGCATTGGGAAGGAACAATATCTATATTTTCTCATATATGATACAAACATTAAAATACACAGTAGCTCATTCTGAGCATGTATCATTGGGGGAAACTATATTCATCAGTGCATCATCCTCATAGCTATTCACACCAAAACTGCGGCCAAGACTTGATGTTGTCACTTATCTAAAATAGTTCCTCAGGAGAACTGGATGTTGATTGGGGGCAGTGCATCAGGCAGCGTTCAAGTGTTGGGTGTCTACATTGTCTCCATACAAGCATTAACAAAGTCAAGCAACCACTTCTGTACTCTGGACCTCAAATGTAGTAATAGTACATTAGCTATACCATGGAGTCCAGCTACCTTTCCACATTTTAGGAGTTTTATGGCTGTTGTCAGCTCCTTGGTGTTGAGCTGCTCATTGTGGACTTTGCGGTCCCTGAGGAGAGAGTAAAGTTCCTGCTGCACTTTGCTTTGTGGGCTGGTTTACTGTTTAGGAAGAATTGGTGTGCAATGTGGTTGGGAGAGACTGCAGTGATGTACTTTGGTGATTGTTCATCAGGGTTCAGCTTATGAATGGTGGTCCATGCTTCTTATGGCAGGGGTTTGTTGTTTCAATCAGCTGTCCCCAGCAGTCATGCTGTTCTGTTCTAATCTCTCTCATAAGCATTTCCCCAAGCCCAGTGGTTTCTTCACCAAAGAGATCCAAGTCACATATTTCTGAACACTTATATTGTTGGCTTGTCTGTTCTGAAAGCCCAAGTACAAATAGTGCCTGGAATTCCCTGGGGATGTGTTTTTGGGCAGCCTTCTACACCAGGTACAATAGGGAGAGGCCAATACTCCAGGTCAGCCTGAATGACAGGGTGAGCAGGGAGTCAGGAGGCCAGGGAGGTCCTGTCCTCCGTGTGAGCTGGATTTGCCTGGGTCAGACAGAGTGGGGCCAAGCTAAGGAGAAAGCAGGGGCCCAAGCTAAGCTGGGGAGCAGAGCTGTGCCAGATCCAGAGGGACCAGAAAAGCAGCCCAGGGAGAGCACACCCTGTCCTGGGAGCAGAGCTGCAGCTCCAAAGCTAGAGGCACAGCCCAGAGAGAGCAGACTTGCCCTGGGAGCAGAGCTGCAGCAACCAGAGCCAGAGGGGCCAGAAAAGCAGCCCAAGAAGCAGGTCAGTGCTGGGAGCAGAGTCACAGAAGCAGCCTGCAGAGCAGACCTGTCCTGGGAGCAGAGCTGCACCCCAAAGCCAGAGGCCCAGCCCAGAGAGAGCAGACCTGTCCTGGGAGCAGAGGAGCTGTAGCAACCAGAGGCAGAGGGGCCAAAGAAGCAGCCCAGGGAGCTGGAGGCAGAGCAGCAGCAGCAGCAGCCGCCGCCGTGCTGAGACAGAGTGGTGGAGCTGGGGCTGGAGCAGTCAGGAGCTGGGTGCGGTGAGCAGCTGGGGAGATCGAGGGGGACCCTGGGCAGCGGGCCCAGCACAGGGAGACGCCTCAGCCAAAGGGCTCTGCAGGCCAGGCTTGGATCGTAACCCCGACAGGGCGGGGGCGACACTGGAAAGAAGGGTCCTACCACTGAGAGCCTGAGAGCGTGTGGCCAGCACCAGAGCAAGTGTCCAACCCGCTGCATCCCTACAGCACAGCCAGGGCCTGAGAAGGTGGCCTGGGATTTACAGAGAACAGACTGTGAACTGTCCTGACATTCCAGAGACACTGTTTGTGATGTTCCCTGCCACAGAGCAGGTTGATGTGTTTCCTTTAACCTTTCCCGTTTTTCCTTATTCTTTTTAAAATTAATTGTTGATTAAATAACTTGCATTTGCTTTAACTTGTATGTAATGGTCAGTGGGTCAGAGAAGTGCCCAGTGCAGAGAGAGTACCCCGGAGTGGGGACACCCTAGCCCCTGTCCTAGGTGACCACAGCAGGGTTGGGGGTCGAGCCCCCCAGGAATCCTGGACCCAGCCTTGTTGGGGTTACGAGGACTCTGCCAGACAGGAGAGTGGAAGGGGAGTCCTCAAGGGCAGGGAGGCCACTGGATAAAGGAAGTGGGAGCGAGGACTCAGATCCTTTTGCTAGCCCACTTCACCGGGGTAGTGCAGAAGCCAGGAAAGTTCCCCGCAATAGCGGGACTATTCCCCCGCTTACATATGCAGCTGGTGGTTTGCAAACAGAAACTACTGCTATCAGATGAAGTTCAACCATGATAAGTTCCATTGTACCATGATGTTTCACGACAGTATTTTTCACCAGTCTTTTGCCGTGTACAAGTATCATGATGCCATAGATGTGACTTTTGATGTTCACAGCACTATGCATGCCAGAGATGTGTGGTGCTGTTTTCTCTTCATGTGTCTCTTGCAAGCACATGATGTCTGCTTCTATGCAAGATAGAACGTCAGCCTTCTCTGCAGAGAATCCCTACACATTGAAGTTGGTGATTTATGAGTGCTTTCTTTGGCTGAGGCTCCGAAAGGGTCCATTTTTGTCAATATCTATATCTACTGTTATTGCAGTCTCTGTTATATTGTCAGATTTGGTCTCTACCAAGGCTAGTTGCAATGAGAGATTTAATTAACAGGGATCATGACGTGAACATACCTGACACAACCCCTTTTCTATGCTGTATTTACACTGTATCAGATTAACTGGACTTTCTATTACAGTAAGTGATGAAAGTATAATACACTAGAAACTTCCTTAAGGAGGCTTGTATGGTATCCGTTTAGAACACCCCTTTTAGCATTATATTAAGTAACAGAAAAGTCATTCCTGCTAGTTCCAGCTCATTTTCCCCTTCCTTTGAGGCACAAAACATGGTATACATCTTCATCACTAATCATATGAGGAAATAATACTTGGGAAAACATGCAGAATGAATCACATTACAGTAAGCTCCATGTTGTCCATTATAATATGAAGCAATGGGGAAAGCCTCCAGAACACTGATAAAAATCCAGTCGCTATTCTGCTGCATTCCCTCTACCAGACAGACACTGTGGAGTTTTGCCTGTCAGGTCTCTGCTACACTGCTCAGAGGGTGGGGGTGCAACAGGGGAGAAGAGCAGCTGCTCTCTGCAGGTTTCTCCCCTTTGCTCTGAGTGGCTTTTGAAGCACAAATCTGCACAAGAGTTATGGCTAGTTTGACCAGGAGGGATTCCTCATTCACAATTACATCCTTCCTTCACCCTAGCTATCAGGGATGATTTTAGAACAGCCCCTGGAAGGTTCCTGACTTTTTATGGGCATCCTAAGATCTGTGTGGATCTCAGAACATCCAGGGATTTAAGCCCCTAAATCACCCTGATATGAGGACTATGAGTAGAAACTCAGAATTCTAGACCCTACATGCAAAAATCCAGTAAAAGGGTTAAGATGGACTCTGATGCCAACAGATGCCAACACCTATTTATTTCCCCTTTTAGAATGGCAAGAATGCCAAGATGTAATTTTCCCAAATTAGATAGTGAAATACTTCTTGATTCTTTTAGGTTGTAGTTTTAGAGAACCCATGTAACATAACTTTACTTATTTTGTTTGTAAAGTACTAATTATTAGTAGCATAATACCTGTCAGCCTAACTAGTCATCTCATGAATTTTGCACATTTTGTCAGAGTAACAGACTCAGTAACTCAGTTTCTCTGCTTGCTCCAGGCCTTATAGCTTCTTGTTGAAGAATTTATAAATAACAAGAATGTCATCTGATCCACTCAGCTATTTTGTTTTTAGAAATAGTCTAAATATCTTAGGTATTTTAAGCCACTGTATCCTTCCTGATAAGCAAACAGCAATTATAGTGTCATCAGCATTACTTAATGAAAATCAACAATGTGGTGGTCTTGTGATCTCAGCAGATATGTTAGCAAATGTTAAGAAACACCTATCAGTGGACAGATGCATTTCTAGGCATCATTAATCCAAGAATTGTTTCATACTGATGCAAAGACATCTAGAGGACCTTAGGGGTTTTCTCATTTAAAATAAAAATTAGAGAAATAGAGCATGATGGTTTATAATCCCTGATGTGCAAAAGCAGCAATATTATTCTGGGTGATGAACAAACAGTGGGTGATTTACTGAAAAGTAACAGAGGCACAAATGAATGAAAGGAAATGTCAGCAGCAGCAGTAGCTATGGTTGCAGCTGAGTGAGTAGAGGCTAATACTGCAATAGCTTGCTCAGCTTGCTTCCTTCAGCTTTAATGATGACTGAGCCTTACAGTTTCTTAACCACAAGCAAAAATCTGTTAAAGTAACACAAGAATGTTTGCAGGGACTGGACACAACTTAATCAGAATCTTTTTCTTCCTCTTGATTTTCACATCTGTTTGATTTATAACATAAGGAGTTGATGATACAAATCCTATTTGCTACACTTTAATGTGCTTTCTGAAATGTTGGAGAACTCCCAAGGACTGACACAAGACCGCTTTGGGATTTAATACCTTTTTAATTAGGAAGACTGGTCTTGTAAGAACAGAGAAGTATAAGCCTGACAGGGAGCTAAACATAAATGCCCTGCCCAGACATAACAATAATGTTCTGAAATGACATCTTTCTACATGTTGCTTCTCTGCTCGTCACCATAAAACCTAGGTGCCAAATTCAACAATTAAAATTCCATCAACGGTGGACCATCCGCTCTGCACCTTCCAGGGTTAGGTTGTATTTCTACAGATCATTTTAAGAGGATTATATCTAAAAGAGAAAAATCCTTCACAGACATTTTGTATCCTCCCTTAGTGACAGAAAATCTGCCTCTTGATGAATGCACATTGCATGAATAAATCTAATACTATCTAAAGTTTTATGTACAACTTATTTTTATACTAACTCTAAAAGCTACATCAGCAAAAGGCACATTCAGGTACAGCCAGCAGTTATGTTGTGTAACAAGTTAATACACTGCCTTGGTCCATCAAAAAATATTACCTTACCCATCTTGGTCCCTTGGGTCCTTTAAAATCCCGAAATTTACTTTGATGCTGCCATCTCATAGTTGTTTATAGTAAAAACACTGTTACTAGGTAATGTTCTTAACTCAAGTGAACAAATAAAGTTGTAATTCTCCCTCTCAGTATTAGAGTGGATGGTTCTCAGCCTTTGATTATCATTTTTGCATTACATATATGTTATCTTCACATCATACAAACAGAAAAGTTAGATAAAAACACAGGTACTCTTGCTTGAATGTTGCAATGTAACATTACTTTATTTCTTAGAATTCAGAATAACACACAAGAACCCAAAAAACAGAGAAACAAAACATGCTGCTCCCTAAAACATAGAGGTACCTTACTCTAGGCTGTCTGTCTGCTGACTGACTCAGACTGCATGCTTTCCTACAGATCCCCCTAGCCTGCAAGTAGGATCAGGAAACTCCTTATAATTTAAAGTGACAGCCTACAATTCCATCAAGTTTTCAAATACACCATGCTAAACTTCTCACCCGCTTGAATTTATGATGCTTAAGCAGCAGGAGGAATCAAAGAAAATGTCCACACTAACATGAAGCTGTAACATAGGACAATAATTTCAGCACTTCCCTCCTCATTTTGTGACTCTATGGTTCACAAAATGACTAGATTATTCCTACCAGTATGAAACATGTTTAAATCAAGAAGTTTTGTTTCTCAAATGAAGGCTAAACACATTCCCAAACATCACATCCCTCTATGACAACTTTTTTCTTGATTGTTATCCATAGGATCACTTTCACCTGAACCCAGCACTGACGATTGCTGATGTGTGGACAAGTCTGCCTTTGGTTCACTGTCATGCAGCTCCTTGTGCTTTGTTTAGTTGGTCCCATTTCAGCTAATCGTCTAAGAAGTCTTCCATGAAGTCTTATGCTTCAGTGTCCAGTTCCTCTAAAAAATTACTTTTGTTCTCTGCTGTACAGTACAGTTTCTCTTCAGTTTGTTCTTTTGGTTCCATTTCTGTATGGAAATGACTGTATCTCTAAAACATGCCCTAGCAAGGGATACACATGTTTAGGTTTCTGTAAAATAAAATTAAACTTACATGAAGTTACAAGAGTGCTGTGTCTTCAGTATTGCCAAACATTAAAAAATTATGACATTTTAAAAATAATAAACTTTGGGTGCTTTTTATTTAATTTCAGGTTCTTGAGCCTTTGGAGTTCACATTTAAAAGCTTTTCTCTGCATCCAAGAGAGCTAGAATCTCACTATTTTTAAAAATAAAAATAAAAATTCTCATGTAATCACAGGAATCCAGAAACGGGGACTTCAAGAAAAACACGTAATATTGCAAGACTTGCAATAACATTGCAGGAGTTGCCAACACTGTATTCCACACTGAGTCCCTATAATACTATTATAGTGATACTATTCTTGCAGCTTCATAGAGAATATTATATTACTGCTAGGCTGCTTACAAATATGTTCCTTCTATATAACTTTTAAGCTGAATTTTCTAGCAAAGGTTGAATGTTTACTAACAAAGAATTACCCAGGTTTCACAGAACTCATTTTTCTTGTAATTCAGTAGATAAGTATTCCTCCTCCTCCCTCCAAAACTCCAACACCTTCAGCAATTATTTATTTTCCTTCTTTGTAGAATTTTTGATAATGAACAAATTATCTTATCTCTATTACAGTTTCTTCTTTCATGGCAGCAGAGCAGTCTCTTCAGCTCTCCATGTTCTACAGCTATGTTCTAAGATTGCAGCCTATGCTCAGTCCCCTACTTCAGTGGTAGGTTTGCAATTATCCCCGCTCTCAAAAAAGAATAGGTAAAGTGGCAGTGTTCATTAGGCTAGCCAATCATGAAATGATGATTCAATATTCCTTATGGTCGGGGCACAATGAGGGGGAGGGAGACAACAGTGATTCTAGCCCCACTTTCTCTCCTTGGCCATAGATATTACTAGAAATCCTTGTAAATGTCCTTGCCCGAGCCACCATCTCTTCTTCCGGAGTGGGCCTGGTTGCGGAGGAGGTGGTGGAGGCAGAGTGAGAAGATGGTGGCCCAGGGTTGTAGGAAGTGGGGAGCTGCGTATGGGGGAGCCTGGGATCTGGAGCCCCAAGAGGAGCTGCTGCCCCTCTTCTGGCCAGTCACTAGGGCTTCAAGCACCACTTCTTTCCCTATCCAAGTGTAGCCCATGCCTGATTGGTGTGGCACTCTGTCCCCCACTAGTGGTGGCTAGGCCAGCTAGAGATTGAGGAGCCTGCTACAGCACTGGCTAAATGAGATGCTTCATTTAGATCAGGCATAAGAGGCTCATTCATTAAGCTCAAGAGGTCCCAGGTATGATCCCCACTGCCAATGACCCAACAAGCTGGTGTTACACAAGGGACTGGTCAAGGGTAAGAGAAATTGGCTGGGACATCTTTCCCTCCTCCTCTTTTCTTCCCTCCCACCAGAGAGACCAGGACTGCCTGTGACCTTTCCCCACCACAAAAACCATTAGACCATTCTCCTCAATTCCCAAAACCCGGGGCCATCATCTTCTCATGCTGTCTCCTCCACCATTTTTATGCATCCAGCCTATTCCAGAAGGAGAGAGAGAGCAGCTTAATGAGGACATAAGCATGCTATGTAACAACGCAAAGCAGGGGAACCCCCATCCACACATGCGTCTCGGAACATGACCTCTGCTACTTGATAGGTAACCTGAGCTGCCTCTTTAGAAAAATTCTGGTTGCATCTCTGCTTATGGTGTAGTAGTTCAGATGTATGACCTGGGTTCATGATTCACTACTTAGAACCTTCAGTAGACAAGGACAGTGCATACTTGCTGGTCAGGGAAATTCATGGGGTTATTATATGTTGCAGTGAAAACCCTAGTTGGGCTACTATGATTTAAGCACCATTGTCTTTGCTCTAGATGCTAAGTGATGTCTAAAAAACATGTTAAAATGAAATATGCAAGTTAATAGGAGAGTAGAACACTACTCATTTTGCAAATGTAGACCAAATCATACAAGAAAAGTTACAGATCTTTGATATCTTTTACTGTATCTTGGGACTAGATTAATTTCACTATATTTACAACACATTTAATAAATATATACAATATAAAAGGATATTTCTGCTATATAACAAAACAAGGCGGCAAAGTTCAGGTTGAAGGAGTGGTATAAGTCAGCTGTTGGAATAGTGAAGAATGAATATATATCAGTGGATATTGGCTGGATCACTTATCGAGTCAATTTCATACTTTCTAATGTTTGGGGTATTTCAAGGGCATAGAATGTTTCTAACCAAAGTGAGTTTTAATTTGGGTTCAGGAGGCTTTAGATGGAGTCTGTTGAAACACACTTTCATCCTAAATCTTTTTTTTTAAGTAGGACTTTTGTTTGGATATTTACATTGTCAATGACTAACAATGAAGATGGCAGTGGGTTGTATACAATGAGTGGCAAACAAAGGAGAAACTACTTTGGGCATCTGCTGAAGAACACCAGAAATATAAGAGAATAAGAATTAAAAATTCCTGGACAAGTTCTCAAAGGAAACAAAGTTGCTGGATATTTGTCGAGTAACAAATACAGATAAACATGCACCAAAGGGGTTTCTGTGTTACACTCAGAACTTTATAATCCAGCTAGCTGACAATGTAGCTAGAGATGTGATCATAAATACATATTTATATGGGAAACACAGGTGTCAGTCCAGATGGTTGAAAATTTTCCATCTGATTCCAATGGAAAATAGCTTTACAACAAAAATGGAGATTTTATTTGTACAAATTTCTGTTTTTGTTGAAAATATTTATTTTAAAAAATCACATTTTTTATAATTAGGCTTGGGGAGGGTTTATTTTTTTTTTGAAGAAAACAAAAAAAAAACCCTATAAAAAAACCCCAATACATCCTTTTGACAAAATTTTTCATTAGAAAAGATTTAAATTCCCAACCAACTCTCAATGTCAGTCTTACAGTAGCATTCACTTTGACAACTGTGGCAGGAGCTGCTTGTGAAAATAGCGTCTCTGGGGTAACCGTGGCTCCTGGTGCCCTTCCCTGTCAGACTCCTGCAGTGAAGTGGCAAGTTTCCATCAAACTTTTAAATGTTGTCAACATTTTCTGGGTTGATTCTGTTCCTATGCTGCATTTAGCAAATCCTTCTTTTTGTATCTGCTTGCAATTTCATTAACGATGACTGCTACTGTTTTCACATGCATAAATGTATGGAATTCTTTGAATAGCCCAGAACTAGGAGAGACAGCGCAAAGAGATATGCATACTGAGTTCTGCTTGTGGGTGTTCACTTGGAACCACATACAAATTGCACTGAGATGAAACAGAAAAAAGAACAAGTTTGTTTACAACTGACTAGAAAGTAATATAGAGAGGGAGACTTTGCCTAACTTTTAGGCTCCCTGCCATAAAGTGGAATTCAGAGCACCTTGTGAGGTGCCAACGTTCCCTATACAATGCATGTGGAGAGTTAGACACCTGAAAAGGAATTCATGCAAGCTAGCACACTGAGTGGGAATCACCTCAGCAAGCTAGGCAATTCAGGGAGGGATGTGGCCTAAGGCCTGCTCCAAAAGAGATTTAGGTGCCTAGGTCCAGGCCACAGGGAGGGCCTCCCCACTTGGGATTTACAACCATAAACCTTATCTTTGAGTTAGGCACCTTTTGATACTCTGTCATCCTTCATCACTCTTCCCTCTGATGGGGGCAGGTCTGACCTAGGAAAGAAGGACCTAAAAGCCAGATGCTAGGTAGCCAGATGCTAGTGAACAGGAGGCAGCAAACAGGGGAGATTTTGAGTGAGATTGTAGGAGGGAGAGACTAAAGTCAGCATGCTTCAAAAAGGCTGCCTCACCAGTGCCAACACCACTCGCAGATCTTCCATCTGTACCTGCGTCCACACAGAGAACCTGACTATGGATGCATCTACCCAGGTCCTGAGGTGGATTTGCAGACTGTGGCCTGCATTTCCCCATCATGGAAAGCCAAGCTGGGGAGACCATCAAATGTGAGCAGTGCCTACTGGTAGAATCTCGCAGGAAGCAGGTGGGAGAGCTACAAGAGGAGGTGGCCAGGCTGAGGAGCACCAATGCACATGAGGAATTCATTGCAAATATGCATATGGAGACCTCCAAGGTTGAGGAGGCAATCCAGCTGGAGAAAACTGAAGTCACATCCCCAGTGGGAGGAGGAGAAAGCTCTTTCACAGGGAGGAAGCTGATTATTGGCATATTCTGGCAGCAGGCAATGCTCTACCCCTGTTCCCAACCCACCATCTAGCTAGATAATAAAAGAGTGTGTACCCTGGAAATGAGGGATGAGGAATTTTCTTCAAAGGTAGAAGACTAGAAGCCATGTACCCCCGTGGCTGGGAGGATCATCGCCATTACTCCTGACAGTAAACAAAGGGTTCTGGTGGTCAGTGACTCCCTTCTAAGGGGGACAGAGGAAACCATCTGCTGGCCTGATCTGCATCCCGGGTAGTGGTCTGGCAGTGGCAGTATCTGGGATTTTACAGTAGGATTGCTGAGGGTCATCTGGCCCTCTGACCACTACCCCTTGCTGCTTATCCATGTGGGCACCAATGATACTACAAGGTCTGACCCTGAGCACATCAGAAGTGACTGTAGGACTCAGAAAGTGAGGGTGAGGGTGTTGGTGGGGGAGGGGGTCAGGTGATGTTCTCATAGATCCTTCCAGGCAAAGGTAGGGCCCACAGCAGAGACAGACACATCTGGAAGATGAATGCCTAGCTGCACGGATGGTGTTGCCAGGAGATCGTCAGCTTCCTCAACCATGGGATGCTGTTCCGAGAAGGACTGCTTAGCAGAGATGGGGTCTACCTATCAAGGAAGCGGAAGAATATCTTCAGATACAGGCTGGCTAACCTACTGAAGTGGATTTTAAACTAGGTTCAAGAGGGAAAGGATACAAAAATCCACACAATCCAGAAAATGGAGACCTGGGTGAAGGGTTGAAATCTGGGGGGAACATGGGCGATTAAAGGAGGGACAAAAGAGAGACAAGAGGGAATATAGAGGGGCAATCTAATGAACATCTCTGATGTCTGTGTACTAATGCAAGAAATATGGGGAATAAACAGGTAGAACTGGAAATACTAGTGAATATTCACAATTATGACATAAATTGGAATTACAGAGGCTTGGTGGGATAATTCACGAGTGGAATATTGGTGTAGAAAGGTACAACATGTTCAGTAAGGACAAGCAGGGGAGAAAGTTGGGGAGGTGTTGCCTTGCTTATCAAAGATGTATACACTTGTACTGAGGTTGAGATAGAAGTGGGAGACAGATCTGTTGAAAGTCTCTGGGTAAGGATAAAAGGAGTTAAAAAATAATGGTGATTTCATGGTAGTGGTCTACTATCGACTACCTAGCCAGCAAGAGTAGGTGGATGAGGCTTTTTAAACAACTAACAAAATCATCTAAAGCACAGGACTTGGTGGTGATGGGGGATGTCACTTACCTAGACATCTGTTGGGAAAATAATACAGATTATCCAACAAGTTCTTGGAATGCGCTGAAGACAACTTTTTATTACTGAAGGTTGAGAAAACGAGTAGGGGAGAGTCTGTCCTAGATTTGATTCTGACAAATAGGGAGCAACTGCTTAAGAATTTGAAAATGGAAGGCAGCTTGGGTGAAAGTGATCATGAAACCATAGAGTCCATGATTCTAAGGAATGGTAGGAGGAAAAACAAAAGAATAAAGACAATGAATTTCAAGAAGGTAGACTTTAGCAAACTCAGAGAATTGTGTAGGTTATAGGTATTTGCTATATAAGGTGCTGGTATAAATTAAGGCAGTAAAGTAATGAGCCTATGCGGCCTCTAAAACAATAGTTTAGATAAACAAGGCATAAGGCCCAAAAGCCTTATTATAAGCAGCTAAGCAGAAGTAACCTAGAACCTAGATCATAAGATATCACAAGAGAGAATGCAGTAAGGACTAAACTGCTGACAGGTAATCACAAGATTCTAGTTTATAACCAGTTTGGGATATTTTAAGTTAGGAACTTCAGCAGATAGCTGACCACAAGAGTGCCATGGTAACTAATTGACATATAAGCAGGGCACCCCAACATTAGTAGGGTAAGGAAATACAGAAAGGAAAAGGGGATGAAACACTTCCTGAATATGAATTAGACATAATAGCATCAGTGTAACCCATTATAAAGTTGTATCCCAACCAAAGTACCTTGAGAGATGTAACTCTTGGGATATGCCAGGATGACGACAACTGGTGGTGATGATGATGAGGATGACTAACGGATGGTGGGAGTATATGGATACTCAGAGGCAGATTTTCTTTTACTTCTATCTACCTTGCTGGGTTGGAGTGTTTGTAATTTTGCAAACTGTACTAATAAAACTAGTACAAATACACAAGGTTGTTTCTAAGTGTGAGTGTTGCAACTGTGCACATTGGGGCTCCCAACTAAACTTTAATTTTAATATTTCTGGGCTTGATCTTGGAACAAGTACCTACTAAACCTCAGAGTGTTAATTGTGAAATCTTAAGTAATCAATGTAATTAACACATATTCAATGGATCAGGTGACAATTGTAGATAAGAGCCCATGGGAAGCAAGTCTAAAGGAAAAAAGAGTTCAGGAGAGTTGGCATTTTTTAAAGAGACATTAATAAGGGCACAAGAGTAAGCTATTGCAAAGCATCGGAAAGATAGGAAATATGGGAAGAGACCACTTTGGCTTAGCCAGGAGATCTTCAACAACCTGAAACTCAAAAGAGCGTCATGCAAAAAATGTAAAGTAGGTCAAATTATGAAAGATCAATATAAAAAAAAACAACATGCTCATGTAGGGACAAAACTAGAAAGGCCAAGGCACAAAACAAGATTAAACTAGCAAGGGGCATAAAGGGTAAAGAGAAAACATTTTATAAATACATTAGAATCAAGAGTAAGACCAAAGGCAGAGTTGGCATGTTACTCAATGATAAAGGAAAGACAACAATAGAAAACACAGAAATGGATAGAATTTTATATGCCTTTCTTGTTTGTTTTCACCAGAAAGGTTAGCAGTGATCAGATGACTAACATAGTGAACATCGGTGTAAATGGGGTAGGATCTGAGGCTAAAATAGGGAAAGAAAAAGTTTAGAATTATTTAGACAAGCTAGATGTCTTCTATGTCCTAGACTACTTTAGGAACTGGCTGAAAAGATCTCTGAGCCATTAGCAGTTACCTTTGAGACTTCACAGGGGACAGGAGAGATCCCGGAGGACCGGAAAAGGGAAAATGTAGTACCTATCTGTAAAAAGTGGATTAAGGACAACCGAGGGAATTACACCAGTCACCTTAATTTAGGTACCCAGAAAGATAATAGAGCAAATAATCAATTTGTAAGCAACTAGAAAATAATGAGGTGATAACAGTCAACATGGATTTGTCAATTTAATTCTGACCTGCACATGGGGTCTTCCTCCCACCCCACCATCCTCCTTCACCTCTCCCTACCTTATAACAAGCTCTTTTCCTTGCTTATACTTTCCCCAATGCCAGCTTTGTGGCAGTGGTACCTGTTTCCTAGGAAATAATGGGTTAGGCCTTGCTCTTGTAATAAACTCCCTGTAAGCAGACCCCTGCAGCCATGCAAAGCTTCAGTGAAGTCCTGGGTCCTCTGTGTGGGCATAAATGTCTCCAGGTGTGGAGCTTTTTAGAATATTAGGGCCATATTCTGAATGGATTGAACAGCTGAAGCTTTCTTGATAAGGTGCATGCCCAATGTCTAGACTTAAATTAGGTAAAATGTGTGTGGTTAGGATTCATGGGAGGTTAAATGAACTGAAAACAACCCTGCATTGTTTAGTTCATGAGTGACATTTTGAGCTTGGTATACAAACTTTGCTGTGCATATAAATAAAAAATAAATGAAGATGTTTTGTGCTGAGCTGACTAGAAGTCTCCAGAGTGACAATGTAGGATTATGTTAATACAAGGTGTTCTATAAAGCTTTAGTTTCCTTGAGAAAATAGTAATTTTTTCATGGTGATTTCTTTTTTGCTGAACAAGTAGCTGTGTTTCCTCAAAGGTAAAATAAACCAGATGGGGTTTTAATGTAAGGAGTAACTCAGAACTGCAAAATACTGTGCATGCAAAAAAATTTGCAGTTTAACTCAGAGGTCAAAAGACATGTTTCTTCAAATGATATTGAAGAAATAGCTTGGAGTAATTCCCCTTTATTAATCCTGAGCAGTAAAGAACAGACAAAATAAAGTGTCAGCATATAGAATTGAAAACTATTCTCTGATAAGACACTTGAGCCAACAACCAACTTTCCAAATACCACCTGGTAGTAGATTTACAATTCTTGATGGAATGACTAGTCCTAATTTTCAGCTTTCACCATATCAGTGAGGCAATGCTAGAATTCAATGCAGTATTAAAACACCGCACTTCCTTTGAAAGCTAAACAACATAAATCAAGCTGTAGTTACACTGCAATAACTTTCAGACAACAGGGTCCATTTTAATTGGAGTAACCAGCTGGATTACCAATTATTTAGGAATTGTTTTAGCTCATTACAATCGTTGCTATTTGGAGCTTCACCAACTGAAATATAAATTAACGCCATATCAGTTTATACAACACATAAGTAAATTAATCCCATTTAGAAAGCAAACTGTGATACCCTGAAATCAAAGAGGCACAACCTTCTTCCTTGCATAAAATGATGATGAAACAAATAACAGTATTTCACTAATCCTGCTGCAAATTTATAAATCCAGTAGCTATATATGCCAGTAGCCAAGAGTTCAGGAAGCTCTTTGCTAAATACCAGGTGATTTTGAAGTATATCTGGAGTGTAAAATCTAAAAGTGATGCCTCAGTCAATATTTTCTTTGGCTAAAATCACCATCTCATTCTTAATATTACCTCCTACTTCCTGGGACAAACTTTTTATCTCAAGAGAGTTCTTGAGTAGTAAGGTGATGGGATAAAAATAACTTGACCCAAAGAGAAACAGTGGGTGAGGTAATATTTTTGTATTGGACCAAATTCTGTTGGTGGAAGAGACAAGCTTTCATACTTACACAAAGCTTGTCTTTCTCAGCAACAGAAATTGGTACAATCAAAGATATTATCGCACCCACTTTGTCTATCTAATATCCTGGGACCAACATCAGTACAACAACACTGCATTTATGCAAAGACTAAATTAAATCTAGCAAATGATTCTTAACTTTCTTTGTAAGTGCAAGCAGTTGGAGTTCCCATCCTGTTCCAAATGAGCATATGTACCCATTTCTGGGGTTTAGCTTTATCAACCATTCAAATAACCAAACATAAACACGAACTACACAAACCTCGAGGGGAGAAGACTTCTGAAAGTAGAAGGCTCTCTAATTTAGTAGACAAAGATATAAAAAGATCCAGAGACTACAAAATATAACTAGACAAATTCAGACAAGAAATAGGGTGCAAATTTGTAATGATGAGACAAATTAACCCTTGGAATAATTTATTTATAGACATGGTGAAGTCTCTGTCACTTGAAAACTTTACATCAAAATTGGATGTCTTTCTAAGAGATATGCTTCAGTTCAACCAGAAGTTATTGTCTTGATGAAGGAATTATTGGGTGAAATTCTCTGGCTTGTGCTATGGAGGTGTTCAGACCAGATGATTGTAATGGTCCAATCTGGTTTTAAAATCTATGAGGGAATCACCATGTGAAGAGTGGAGTGATCTATAAAGTTTGAATCTAAAACTGATCTTTGCAGAAGCATGGTGGTTCTCAGATGCAGTATTTTGGTTCTGGCCTGCCTGTAGTAAAGAGCTAAGGGTTATCAGGTCCAGACACACACACTGATCATCAGAGCATTAGGCACATGGGACCTCAGTAACAAGCGAATGCTGAGAGAATGCAGAATCGGTCAATGCTACGTTCAGCTGATGTGGCAACTCATGGTGTCAGACGCCATCAGATGATCAAAGGACATCTACATAGAACACATCACTGGACATCAGCAAGACCAGGAAGGATGAGCTGGAATGCCAATGAGAAGTGCGGTGAGGAAAGTAACTGAAATACTTTCCTCATGGATTGTATTTTCTAAATGGACAACCTACCTAATACTCAATTACTGAGGGACAGTCTCCACTCATTGATATATTTTGCTTTCCACAACCAAATCTCTGTACAACTGTTCATGAGTGATGTACCGAGTATTCGGATTCTAATATCTAAACTGTATTGTTAGATCTATTCACCTAAATTTGGGTTATTGCTGATTATGTACTCTATGTATCATATGACTATTAAAAACAAACTTTGTATCTGTGGATAATCTAAGCACTATACCCAGATGTACAGACACTCTTTTCTCAACCTATGTATTCTATAATTTTTTTAACATTAGCTTTAATAAAATTTTTAAAGTGGTATAGGTTTTACTGTTGTACTCCCTAGATCTCAACTGACAGAGACAATGTTGAAAAAGGGTACTATAACACAAGGTAATTTGATAAGACAAGATGTCTTAGACCAGCCCAGATATGTGTTTGATGAACGTGGTACTGGCTTTTTAAAAGTAGGTATATTTTACAGTGTGTAGGTCTGGTTTAGGAAATAACATTACAGCTTTTTATTGACATTGTTGAATGCATATGGCTTAATCCTTGTGAAGATAGTCTTGAAATGGAAACTGATATCATCTCATGTAGTAAGATCTCTACAGACTATTCAGGGTTCCCTACAGCTTCCCAGGGTTCTGGCATTTACATACTCCATGGACAATAGGTCTCTCAGTTTTTAGGAGGAGCCCAAAGCAATACATGAATGGGTGTGGGGAGGGATGGCATTGATGCTCAGGCTACAAGCCTTGCACTCAAATTTCTTCAAGCTGCCTCCCAGCTAGTTGCCTGCAGAACAGTCAGCGTGACCCCTGACCAAAAGGAGATGTAGAATAGCCCTGTGACAAAGTTCCTCCTCTACCTTGGTGGGTCTTGCGCTTATTGGCGGATTTGCTCGCCTTGGAGCTTCACGGCAGCCCTCAGTTTGGCTGTCTTCGTGAACCCACAGTCAAGGTCAACTCCTCCTGTGTGAGGTGTGGGGGGAACCCAGGCCTGTTCCTCTACTCTGGGTTCCAGCCCAGGGCGCGGTGGAATACAGCTGTCTAGAGTGCCTCCTGGAACAGCTGTGCGACACTACAACTCCCTGGGCTACTTCCCCATGGCCTCCTCCCTACACCTTCTTTATTCCCACCATAGGACCTTCCTCCTGGTGTCTGATAATACTTGTACTCCTCAGTCCTCCAACAGGACGCGTTCTCACTCTCAGCTCCTAGCGCCTCTTGCTCCCCGCTCCTTATACGCGCACCACAAACTGAAGTGAGCTCCTTTTTAAAACCCAGGTGCCCTGATTAGCCTGCCTTAATTGATTCTAGCAGCTTCTTGATTGGCTGCAGGTGTTCTAATCAGCCTGTCTGTCTTAATTGTCTCAGAAGGTTCCTGATTGTTCTGGAACCTTTTTACCTTACCCAGGGAAAAGGGACCTACTTAACTTGGGGCTAATATATCTGCCTTCTATTACTCTCCTGTAGCCATCCGGCCCAACCCTGTCACACCCTGTAGACTCAGAGCATGAAACAGAGAATAAAAGACATTCTGATCTCAGTTGACATGGATTCCCTTGGAGGCTTTGATCAATGGGTTCTCTTAATTTCCCTCTTCTGTAAAAGTGAGCTAATAAGTTATCTTACATGAGGGGAGGAAAGTGTGACAATTTACTGGACTAAAATTCACCAGACGACACATACAATGCCCCAGCAACTATTTTGAAACATGTCCTGTGCAAAACTATATTGACAACGATGGACAAATCCACTTCTACAATCCTTTCATATCACAATTTGTATAAAATGACTCAGTGAGGGTTTGAGGTATGTCCCCCAGAATTAGTGTGCAAACCCTCCTCAAAATCCTCAGCTGAGTGTCCTGTGCACAGTGGAATGATGACAGTGAACAGAAATTGTTTACACTCATGGTAAAAGCAGTTGCACACTTTTTGCAAACCCACTGGCAAATGCTAAGGACTGCATTTTAGGGAGGATTAACCCTCTTTGGCTAGGGCTAGAATAGGAGAATTCAGAAAATAAAGCTTTCCCTATTTTTATTCCAAAATCTGTTTTTCACTAGTCTGTACAAGAAAGTTTTCAAAAAGAGATTCTTCAGCTCAGTTCTTTTAACCTGCACTTAAATATTTGAGTATTGTAAGGCATCTGATTAGTATTCTGGTTGCACCTAAAGTCTCCCAATCAGGATTGGGGCTCCATGAGTGCCCTAACAATACATAGTCCCTGCCTTGAGGAGCTTACAGTCTAAGTTAAATCTATGGGGTGAGGCCCCTGTGTCCTTGCAGATCTGCATGTAGGATAAAGCCAAACATAAAACAAGGTGCAAGGAGTGTGTTAACAAACAAATAGACAAACGGGGGAACGAAAATAAGGTCAGCAGGGAAGCATGGTTACATGGACTAACAATGAGTACAAATTGATGGTTCCTAGTCAATTATAGATCATGGGCCAGACCCTTAGCTGGTATAAATCAGTGTAGCTTCATTGAAATCAGTGGAACTACACTGATTTAAACAGTTATCTGGACGTTTATATTTAATTGTAAAATATAAATAAATAAAATAGATATAAATAATCCCTGCTGATGAAAATGTTTGATTTCCCTTGGATTAGAATTGGAAATAATTGTAGCATCTCAGATACTTCTCTTTGGAAACTGTTGGCAATTGCTGACTTTAATAGCAACCACAGCACCTGCAATTAGGTCAGCTATTTGTGGGGTCCCCCCGGGAATATTGGCCAATCAGGTGTTTCACTATCTTATCTTATCTGTTACCCACTCAGAATGATTTATCTGTGCTATAGAATACTATGTCATTTAAGTTTTTTTTGTTTCCCTCTGTCTGTTCTACAATTCCTCATGGTAGTTTTCTGCCTAGCTAAATGCTAATATAGTCTTTGGTTCAATCCCTCAGTGACTCTATATGTGTGGGGAAGGTAGAGGCAGGGATGTTTTCAAAGTTATAAAAATTCGTAACTGTCTTCATACATAATAATTGACAGATGTTCCAAGGCTAGGAAGGTAACTATCATCCCAACTGTGTAAGGCTCCCTTTAGATACTCTTGACAGTATAGGTTACTATACAAATTTTTCTTCCATTTGTAACATGCTTGTGTTCTACTGGGGAAATAGCATTAGGCGGTAGATACAAATTACTAAATGTAGTTTGTATTAATTAATGTTCTTTTCCACTGGGTCTATGTTTTAATGGAGCTTTTGGTACAGGGACAATATTAGCTCCCTTTAGCAGGTGACTTCCACCATTCTTTGACATTTCAAGAAAGTGACACAATAGTCTAACATCTTGTTTCAAATCCCTGCTCAGCGCAAGAGGCATACCATTAGAACCATCTGATTCTCCAGAGTCACAAACTTGTTGTTTAATCATTGTCAGTTTCATAGGTTATATTTTGCTTTCTAAAAGTATTGTGTTAAAGACCAGGGTGATGTGATTTGTACTTTTCTCCCTTTTGGTCAAATAACTTGCAAATGCCACATTGTGTAGCACTTTTCTAGCATTAGTTGCTTTTACTCTTAGACCATAACATTTGCATTGTAAAGTTCCTTACTCTTTTTTTTCCTTCATAGAGAGAAATGTCTGATGTGAAAACTATGGTGCACACAGGTTCTTCATTGTGAATTATCTGTGGTATATTTTCTTGTGCCTTGGAGTTAGAAATGAAGCAAAGGTGCAAAGTTAGAATCCAGTTCTAAATATGTATACAATTCAGGGATACCCAGATCTGGATTTTAGTTCATATCTTTACTTAGAGCAGAATAAATCTTTCTTTTCAACATCCTCTTTGTAGAGATATGCTTGTCGAAGATTATAATTTAGAGATGGAGTACTTGTGGCACCTTAGAGACTAACCAATTTATTTGAGCATGAGCTTTCGTGAGCTACAGCTCACTTCATCGGATTTAGAGATGGTCCCTCACAAGGTACAGTATTATGAACATAGGAGTTTGGAGATGGGCCCTGGAGGCAGAAGCTGGGAACATTGCAGGACTGTGTCCAACAGTTCACCAGAGATACTCTCCAGTTTGTTTTATTAAAGTTTTATTCCTTTCTCATTCACTGGTTTGTTATTTAATGAACCCCAAGATCATTACACACTTACCATGGTGTCCTTAGAAAGGGGAGAACTCCAAAATCTTGCTTTGTGGTTACCAAGCAACACTGGATGTATCACTATTTCAATTAAAATTCAGTAAAAGTAATAGAACATTTTTAAGTAACAAAAATAACTTTAAAAAAAACCTACCAGGAATTCTGGAAAAAAGCTGGAAAAGAACTAGGGATGGGCTATTTGGGAACCAAGCCAAATCTACATGTCACCCCACCACCCATAACAAACAAAAAGCAAAAAACCAAACAACTCCCCCGCCCCTTTACTGCGGTTTGAAAAAAAAATCAGATCTTTCATTTTCTCACATTTTTTCACAATAATAGTGGTGAGAGGGAGAGGGGGATGTGACACATGGCTAGAAAGGGTTAAACATCCTGCAAAATAAATAACCCTCAAAAGACATGTGGGGAGATAATGTTTGTGGCTTTTTTGTATTTACTTATGTATGAGTAGGGTCCACAATGTAATCAACAGTCCCTATGCTGTATTCTGATAGTTCAGAGATCAAAAGAACATCCTAGCATTTAAATGAATTGTAAACACAGGATATCCCGGTATTTATCTCTCTTTGAAATGTACTGTGAATGGTGGAGGAACAAGCAAATGGCCTTACTTTAATTCATATAGCTAAGTACTGGTGGTGGACCTCCTTCAAAGTCATCCTAATTACCTTTTGTTCCCTGAGGAACTCCAACTTGTCAAAAGACATGATTGTATAAAAGATCCTTGGGTCCTGATTCTGTCATCTCAGATCTGCTTAGGCTTCATCAGGGGAAGTTTGAGTTGCAAGACTGAAGTCCCAGTTATGCTGGTATGCCCTGAATATGATATTTGGACATTGGACTATAACCTATGAACTATTTCTGAAAGACCTCTTTGCAACTACAAAGCTCACCATCTTTGATATGAATCAGAATCTCAATGAATTGAACTCATGTCTGTATGAATATTGATCTTTTAACCATACTCTCTCTCTCTCTTTTTTGTTTTTTAATAAATTTTAGTTTAATTAATAAGAATTGGCTGTAGCATGTACTTGGGTAAGATCTGGGAGGTAATGTGTCCAATCCTTTGGGATTGGTAGAACCTTTTCTTTTATATAATGAAATAAGATTTACAGAAATTTTCATCATATTTGATGTGGGTACCTGGATGGAGGCCTGAGGCTGGATCACTTTAAGGGAACTGTGTTGTTTGGACTTCTGAGTAAGATAATAAAGAAGCTGTTTTATGCTGGCTTGGTGAATCTAAGTATTGTAATATCCACCAGCTTTATGGGGATTGTCTGCCCCATTCTTTGTAGTTCACCTAATTCAGTGACCAGAAATGGCTCCCCACTAGGACCCTGGTCACAGGGGGATTTAAGAAGAAGGACTTAGTGGACAAATGAAAATAAGGCTGGGTAATAACATGGGCTAGTGTGGGAGAAAACTGAAGCACTTGGAGGGGCAGGTGCGCACTGGGGTGTTGAGGCCCATGAACAAATCCTGGGAGATACTGCTGCCCTCTTTCTTAATCTCAATAACCACAAGCCACACCCCCACTATGCTTCCTTTCCTCCCCTACCCTAAATTCCCCCAACTCAACTGTCCTTTCATATTCCTTTTAGTGTCTCTCAAGACACTTTCACACCTTTCTCACACTCTCCACAGTTTCCTGGTTAATCTGGTGTGGAAAGGCCTGCATCTTTAGGTACCTAAAAACCTTTAAAAATCTGGCCCTCAGTGACTTATCTGTGGTCACACAGCCTATGACGTGTGTGAGAATAGAACTTGAGTCCTCCTCTTCCAGTCTTGTATGCTGTCTGCAATATTGCTGTACTTGATGAAGTAAGAATTTGAGAACCTTATTATGTTTCCTGTACATCTCTCTATGTAATATGCTACATTCTTTCAAGATAAATTTATTATTCAGTTAGGGGTACACACATAGAACCTCTTTTCTTCTTCTTCTATGACATCTTCATTACTGGAGGTCTGCAACCATGGTAGCCCATTCTCTACAGTCCTCTGCTAACTTCTTGGTGGATCATTAGTCCTTTTGATCCACTCAGAATACCACATCATCCACTCAAGATTTTTTTCTGACTCATGTTCTTCTGCCATCAACTTTTAATTGCAGTGCCCATACACATACGTCACTTGCTGACCCTCTTAAAATATGCCTTGCAAATCAACTCTTTCTTTTTATAGGATGTCATAAGAACCATTTTAAAACAAGGGCATATAAATAAGGGATGAAGTGCTACTAAATCAAAGTATGGTGATCCAAAGGTAGCCCTTGCACAGGTCATTTTTAAAAAGCCAACATTTACAATACAGGCATAGCAGAGATTTCATAGTTACATGCTGTTCTAGGAAATAACTATTTACCCAATATATAAAACACCTGGAGAGTTTCACATGGCAGATGCTATAGAAGTGGAAAGAATTATAATAACTTATTTTTAAGTGTTATACCTTCCCTAACTACCACTATGTTTTTTTCCTAAACTATTATTCCATTTTTTAAAAAAAATTGCAGAGGCGTATTACTGCTATATGGCAATTGATTTTCCTTGCTGAATAACAACAACATGATTAATATATTCACATTACTTCACTTTTCTTTGTAAAGGTTTTTCTCTCAATTCTGTCTTCCAGTACCACTCTCTTATTCCTGAATAGCTCTAGAAAGAAGATTCCAATCATGTGAATTTTTCTATAAACATCTATCTGAATGTTTTATCGTGGGTGCTAATGTTGTGGGTGCTTGGATGCTTGATTAAGAACCAGTCGGACAAGGGGATATTAGCCCCACGCCTGCAGATGTAGGACCCCATATCTCCTATGGAATTCTGTTGATACCAGTGGGATGCCAAATGGGCATAGGGGGTTCATATATGTGATTCTGTTTGTAGGATGATGGACATCTTCTGCTTCTAGTGATCCACAAACCCCTCATCCCTACTCTCATTTTCTATCTTTTATGGCAGTAATAGTGTCCAGATTTCCCCACATCATTGGCACTGCATTCCAGAGTTCCTGTAAAGAGAGATCTAGTTCTCTTAGAGCGTAATCCTACAAGGTGTTGAGTGTGCTCAATTCCCATTAAAGGCAAGTTGAGGTCTCTTAGCACCTTGCAGGATCAGCCCTTATGCTCTCCAAGCTATTTATTGCATGGTAGAGCAGATCTGAATCTGGAATTGTTTTCTGTGGGAAATTCTAACGTTTTGAAATTTTTTTGTCGCTAGGAAGGAAAAGCAAAAATGTTGAAGTCTCCTGTGAAGTTTAATTTTGATAAGGTACAAAGCATTTTGTTTTGACTTTCTTCCTTCAATTTGTTTTGTTTATACATTCCTTTTTAAAATATTAAGTATAATACAGTATATATATTTAATTTAAAGTAAGACAAAATGAATTGAATGATAAAGTCAAAATGAAATGCATGTACCTGATCAACATGAAATGTTTTGACACAAATTAAATTAATGAGTCAGAATGATTCATCTTGACTTTTCCCATTGGAAGGGCCATAGAAATCAATACAATCTTGGCAAACATTTACATTTGGATGAAACTGCATTTTTCGACCAAAAACTGTTCTACTCATTTTTTTTGATCATCTCTATTGTACAGCTACCATCAAAGATGGTCCCACTACTCGTCATGATGTAGCAATATAGGTGTAGTAAAAGCTAAAGGCTCATAAAGGAATAAAAGTTTTAACTGCTGTTAGCAGCTCGTGTTAGAGTAAAAAAAACATATTTTATTTCTATATTCTGTTATGGTAAGGAGGCTGTTTGTGGAATGCTGTGTTTATTCTTGGTTTTTTTATTATTATTCGTGAAGGATCTAAAGTCCAAAATGGAACAGTATAGCTTTGTCCTAGAACTGGAATCTGGATATTGTTGGGAATGCAGTCGGCTGTTAAAAAAGTGTTATATCTCACCATATGAAAGGAGTGGGCAGTAACTTTGGTTGCTGATTGAGAGCATTTCATGATAAGGATTTCACCAAGTGACCCTAGTTTGGAGCAGACTCTCTGCCCCAATCAGTTCCCTTTGTATCAGTTTGTGGAAACGTCCTGTATTTCCCCTGCTGAGGATATCCACAGCAGGTGTACAGCTGGAAGATCTGGCTACTGAAACACCCTCCTTCCTGCCTCTGGTGCAGAGGGTGTGTCAGGGGCAGGGATAGGGAGGGGCCAGAGCACTGCACTCCAGCCAGTTCCCTAAGGGACCAGAAACCATCTGGCACAAGTTAAAATTATTCCCTACTTGGGCCAGAGCAGAGAATCAGAGAGCCAGAATAGACTTCCTGACAACCTTCCTGATCTTCTGTATGCAGCTTATGGAGGGTTGGAAAGGAGAGGGATTTCTATTTGCATAAAGAGTTGTGTGTTAACAGTGGCCAAATCCTGAAGCCCTTTCACAGACAAAACTCTCAGTGAAGTCAATAGGAGTCTTTCTTGAATAAAAGCTGAGGAAGGAATTCACTCCTTACTAAAACAATAAATATGAAGTAATTACATTGTAATTAAGCTTGTCTTTTATGTTGTTTTAAGTTGCCAATTTATTTAATAATTTGGACAATTCATACAGTGATTATACCAGGGGTGGCCAACCTGTGGCTCCGGAGCCACATGCAGCCCTTCAGAAGTTAATATGCGGTTCCTTGTATAGGCACCGACTCTGTGGCTGGAGCTACAGTCACCAACTTTCCAGTGTGCTGGGGGTGCTCACTGCTCACTGCTCAACTCCTGGCTCTGCCACAGGCTCTGCCCCTACTCCACCCCTTCCCGCTGCCCCCACCCATAGCCTGCCATGCCCTCACTCCTCCCCCCTCCTCCCCAGAGCCTCCTGCATACCATGAAACAGCTGATCCTGATCGGGAGGTGTGGGGAGGGAGAGGGAGGTGCTTAGTGGCAGGGCTACTGGTGGGTGGGAGGCGCTGGGAGCTGGGGTGGGGAGCTGATAGAGGGCTACTGACGTATTACTGTGGCTCTTTAGCCATGTACATTGGTAAATTCTGACTCCTTCTCAGGCTCAGGTGGGCTACCCCTGGATTATACCAACAATGTTCCATTTTTGTCTTCATATCTGGTATTCATAGTATTCACTCTACTTCCCTGTACTTTAGTATACAAAATACTGTAGCAATATTATTTAGTTACACCCACAGAAGCCCTCCCTCCTCCCCCAATAGACAAACACAACAACAAAAAAACATGCTAAGGGTGACAAAAGTATTTTATGACCTTTAAAGTGAATACGACCTCACTTTCATGTGGTTTCTGTGTTTGGAATTTTATGACGGGGTGGGCAAACATTTTGGCCTGAGGGCCACATTGGCATTATGAAACTGTATGAAGGGCCAGGTAGGGAAGACTGTGCCTCCCCAAACAGGCTGGCCCCAACCCCCTCCCACTTTCTGCTCCCTGACTGCCCCCCTCAGAACCCCTAACCCATCCAACCCCCCCTTCTCCTTGTCCCCTGACCGCCCCTTCCCGGGACCCCTGCCCCAACTGCCCCCTGGGACCCCACCCCCTATTCAACCCCCCGCTCCCTGTTCCCTGACTGCCTCGACCCCTATCCACATCCCCGCCTGTAACTGTCCCCCAGGACCACACCCCCTTATCCAACCCCCCCTGCTCCCTGTCCCCTGACTGCCCTGCAGGAGCAGTGGCCCAGAGTGCTGGCGGCACGCGCGCTGAGGCTGCAGGGGAGGGGCTGGGGGCTAGCCTCCCTGGCCGGGAGCTCAGGGACCTGGCAGGATGGTCCCGAGGGCCATAGTTTGCCCACCTCTGTCTTAGGAAAAGGTATGTACTGACTTTTAGAAAAAAAAATCCATTTTGGTTGAAATTTCTTCTCATTCCTTTCTCTCAGCAGATTGCAGTGATGGAGCTATGAAAAATATATAATTTCTAAGGTAGCAGTCCATGGTGCTCAAACAGCCCTTCTCCAAGGTCCTGTCACACTGAATTGTACTACAGTTGGCAGAAATAGTCCACTTAACAAGAGATTAGAGTTCTGTACTGTACCTACGGAAGTTATTCATCTGCATTAGGGATCATGTTTAAAGTCAAAACCATTTAAAGTTTAAAAAATTAAATGCTAGCTGCAAATATCATTACAATGACTTCATAATCAATAATATATTAAATATAGACATTTTGAGTTATATACTGTGACAGACTACATCCCTGTATTCACACCCTACACACTATTGTAATAATCTTTGTATAAAGTATGCCTTGTAACATATCATTTGAAAACTCATAATTTGCTGGTCAGTATTGTCCCGATAAAATATGTGTAGCAATGTTGCATGTGAAGTTATAAGATTCCCCTGGTGTTATTAACACATGTTCCAAACCCCACAACTCTGCCCAAGCAGAAGCCTGGTCTGTCCTAAAGAAGGAAGGAATGTGTGCTTGCCTTAATTTGCATTTAAGCAGTAAACAGAATCATCAAGCAGGAAGGTGAGAATGGCTGATTCACTGGTGTGAGGGTACATGGGTTGTTATGTTGCCAGTCTTAGGAAGGGAGGTATTTTGTGTTAGAGTAGCATCGGAATTAGTGATATGATGCTGGATATTACCCCTTGCCAAAAAATGAAGGCCAATCTCTTACCAACTGAATTATTTCTTTAATATGCTTCGGGGAGCGTAAATGTGTACTATGGGGACTCATAATGTAGCAGGAAAGTATATATAATGACCTATTTCTGGTTTCTCTTCTGGCGTGGCTTTCCAGAAGCAACAGTTACAGTGGCAGTCATTAAATCAACATCTATTAATAGGTACCACAAAATCTCTATTCAGAGATTAGGAAATAAAGAGTCTCTCTCATATAGCACACACTGTCCGGACTTAATAGTGGTCACTATGTGTATGGAAGCCTGGTTGCTGTGAAAGTTATTTTATTTGTTAATTAGAAATTACATTCTTCTTTCTTTTGCAAAGGTTATGCCTGAGTCAATACAGATTTTTCAGGTTTTTGGTTGTACTCCTTCGGTAAGTTCTTCTGTCTGTTGACAGAGTGAAACCAGGTGTTGATCAAGGATATCTTTATCACCTCATTTTCAATGTGATGTGATTGAACTAGCATCCCCCTGTGTTTGTGGATAAGCACTTCACACATTAGTTCTAAGACAGCTTTTTCTACTTGTGCTGTAACATTTTTTTCTTGTTATACCCCTTCCCCAAAGCCTGAGAGTCACCTTGTAAACTCATTTTCTTACTACTAACTGACGGTGAACATGTGGCCTTCTGGGGTCCTTGTCCTATGCACACCTCTCGCAGTCCTGTTAGCTAGCATTTCTTAAAGAGCTTTCTGACTTGTTTAGTAGGAAAACCAATCTGATTGTTATAATGTATATTTACATACACAGTATATGCGATCACTGAAATCTCTCACAACCACTCAAGAAGCATACAGTGCCATTTGTTTTGAATCAGTAGGATTTCTGGAACAATTCTGGCCAAATAAACTTTGGCAAGTTAAAAAATCAGAGTGTGAGACTAATTTAAGTGACACACATTCACCTCTGCAATCTCTACAAGTGAACTCTGAATTTCCTCATTAAGTTGATGGTAAGCCCAATGCTCTGCTTATCCCTGCATTGTATTTCTTCAGTAACTTGGCACACTTTCATTTTGTTGGGTAAAAACTGAAAAGATAAGCAAACAAGTTCCATGCTACGAAGGACAGTTTTAGTGCCTTGTACACCCCTTTCTAGAAACCACAAGAATGTCTTTATCTTTGAGGGGAAGAAGAACCCGTCTTCACTATAGCTCTGAATGTGACAATAGCCCATCAGACACAGTTGCTAGGCCCAAACTGCTCTCAGTTCCACTGCAATTACTTTAGATTTACAGATGTGGATATAAAAGCAGCATTTGGCCAACTGCAAATAGCTATGACAATCTGTCCTTTTATGCTCAGTTCGAGATTTGTTTAGACTTTTGACTAGATCCTCTCCAAACTGCTGAAAGCCACTTTGTACAAACTTTGCATGGATATGTTCTGAAGCATATAAATAGGGTTAAGATTTGCTGGAAAATACTTGACCAAGATAGCTACATGTCTGGTTATGAATAAAGAGAGAAAGAGGAATCCTACTGAGTCATCATTGCTAAAAAACTTGAGGAAAATCCAAATAACCAGTGCCAGCCTTTTGAAACACCTCTTCTAACCCATATGGGACAAATTAGTGAACAGAGCTCTGGGGAAAAGCACAAGGTGAATTCATGCAGAAGAACAGCTCAGCATTTCCCATTTTTCAGTTGTCTGTTTTTCATGAGGTCATTAAAATTGAAATAAAAACAATCAGCAAAATAACCATAATATAGCTGGATACCCATTGAAAATGTTCAACAGGAGTGACTTTCCAGAAGCTGGGAATGGGTGACAGGGGATGGATCATTTGACGATCACCTGTTCTGTTCATTCCCTCTTGGGCACCAGGCACTGGCCACTGTCAGAAGATAGGATACTGGGCTAGATTGGCCTTTGGTCTGACCCAGTATGGCCGTTCTTATGTTCCTGCGACACTGAATTGAGTTCCAAGAGACGGCATGGGGAAGCATCCTGGGGTAATCTTCCACTGAGGATAAGAGACTCTAAGGGTGTAGAACTATTAAAAGGTGTATTATGGAAAGGGATTGTGTCTTTACTCCTTACACAATATTATGAGTATGAGGAAACCACACAGACACAGGTTCCAAGTAATCAGAGTTTTCTTACTATACACAAGCATACAGGCCAACTACCTACACACACACAGCTGCTCACCAGAGGGCTCTCCAGTACCTACAGGGATATGTCCCAATTCCTATACGCTACAAAAAGTATCCACATTTTACTAAAATCCTTCAAATAAAACATATTTGATGACATCCAAACCCACATTTGGAAGCATACTGAGAAACTGGTTTCTTCCTTTCTCATGCCCTTTATATTCCAAAACAAAAACAAAACTGGGTTCCCTTTTTAGATAAAAAAATACTCTATTTCTTTTTACAATCCTGAGATTCCTCAGGATTTCAGAAGACAGGGGTACTTGCTGGTAGGCACCATTCCAGAGCATAAGCTGCTGATTTATTGCCTGACATATGAAGGCAACTTGGCACCTTCCTACTTAGCTGAGTGAGAAAACAGTGAAATAGGAGTCTGTTCTGTTTGTTTGTTCCTTCAGTTGTTGCTCTTGTCCTCATCTTTCATGTGTGGTTGGGGTCCCTTATTGCCTCCTGGCCAAGGTGGGAAACTATTTTTAGTAGTTAAAAAAAAGGAAGCTTTTGGGGGCTGGGATTATCTTTTCATGGTGCATATGGAAAAATGGGGCCTTAACTGACGTCTCTAAGTGCTGCTTCAGTAATAATAATTGTGTGCGGGGGCGGGGGGGAGGGAACGTCCCTTGCGGGAAAGGTGGAAAGGAGCTGACTGGCTGCAACTCAAAGTGGGGGGAAGCAATAGCACTATAAATTGGTTCCCACATCCCAGGCAAATCATTTTAGGTTAAGGCTAAATTCAGGTCAGCTCTCAGGCAGAAAGGTGGATCAACCTGGCACACTCAATCAGCTGTTACAAGTTAAATACTGGCTTCAGACTGACAAAAAGGTGAGAGAGGTCCTATTTATAGTTAAAACATTTATTCTAAAAATGAGCCCAAGCTGCAAAACTCAGATAGTGGAGGCTGTATGTCAGGAGCCTGGGCCTGCAGCAAAGCCAATCTCTGAGCCAACTCATGAGGGCAGCTATAGCTCCTGATTGGATTGCGGGGGGAGGGAAATCACCCTCCTCCTTTCTCAAATACAATTAAACTAACAAGACACTGACTAGAAGAAAAAGGCCACAACTTTATTTATATGTACAACAATAAGACAACACACATCAAGAATAATCATCCTCCTTCCTTAGAAGTTTTTAAGGTCAGGCTTGACAAAGCCCTGGCTGGGATGATTTAGTTGGGGATTGGTCCTGCTTTGAGCAGGGGGTTGGACTAGATGACCTCCTGAGGTCCCTTCCAACCCTGATATTCTATGATTTATTAGTGTTGGCCTTACCAAAGGGTACCTTGTTGAGTGAGAATAGTATCTTATTCAAGTAAGAGGGAACAATCCCTCTCTAACGGAATAGGGTTTCATGCACTCCACTCAATACATGATGAAAATGTTGCCAATTTCTTCTTACCGCTCTCCCCTGCGGCAGTTTCCTCAGGACCCTCTTTTGTATCTGGAATCCAGCCCACTTTGTTATTATTAGTAGTAAAATCTTCCATTTACACGGTGCCTTTCATCCACAAAGATCCCAAATGCCGGTTGATATGCATCTTATATTTAAGATGTAAAAATATGGTGTGCTCACTCTCACTCACACACACACACACACACACACACACACACACACACACACACACACACACACACACAGAAAAATTGGCTTATAAAAGCCAGAGCTGGTTGATTAGCTAAATATTTCTAGAATGAGATGGAAAGGCATTGTTGTTTTTCCAGCTGTTAAAACAGGTGGCTGCATAATGTAGTGCAATTAACAGGGAGGAGCGGTTGTGAGGACTGACATTTTATTGGATGGTAATACAAGTAACTGTGGTTAACAGGTGACCATTAGCACAACTTTCAGTGTAAACTGTATTTATATGAAGCGCATATACACCAGTAGGTTGGAATGTAGCAGATGTGCCACAAAGCTAGTTTGTGGTGAGCAAAAATAACACTGTAGTTCGATAAAACTGAAGGGGGAATTATCATTTCATCAGGAAGCTAGAACTAACTCCTTCCTCTCACAGGTTATAGGGGAGCGTTAATGACCTCAAGTTGTTATAGCCTATATTCTGTAACCCATCTGATAGATTCCCACTCCTTCCTAGCTCACTGATCATCCAAAACATCTATATTGCCAAGAATCTCTTTGAGCTACTCAAATTAATTGTTAGGAAGTAAAATAATGCATGCCAAGTCATAGGAATTGCTGTAGATATTTTCTACTGGGCTGATCAGAGGATTGTGCCTATTTGGGTAAATGGTGTGCTTATATGAAAAGGGTACAGTAATATTTGATTAAGCCACAGTTGGTTTGTGAAGTTAGATCATGCATTCCTTGTTTCCTTTAATTTGTCAGGTGCAAATAAGGTGAAAAATAGAGTTTGTAGCTAGTATACTGTTAGTCATTGTTATAGGTAAGAAAAAGAATACTAAAAACAAGGCAATATTTTGGATAACTCATTAGCCCAAATAAAATATTTCTTGAGAAAGAAATAAACAAGGCTATCTCAATAAAAAAAAATGTAATCCATAACTTGCAGTTTGGTTAATTGTGATATGCAATATATACAGGTGGGGTTATTTTGTATAATATAACATAGCAAGAAATTCAAAGGGTATCTATTGTTCAGTAAAGATGGTATGTTGAGCAAAGTACTGTTTTTAAATTATTAAAAATTATTCTAACCAAATTTAGAGCTGTGTTATGAAAGACAACCCTTAAAGTTTAATGCTTTGTATGATTAGAGTATGATTGGCTGAGCACACACCTGTTTATTTTATTCCCACATCTGTCTGTTTCTTGCCCTTATTGAATGACAAACCCTCACTGAGAAGAAGCCAGAGGTGGTGGTGGTGGTGGTTGTGGAGTAACATTGTATATTAACGAGGAGGTAGACTAAGGAAATTAGAAGTGATGGACTGAATAAAATAGAATCTCTTTGAGTCAAAATCACTTTGGGAAAGAAAGTTGAGCAGAGGTTCCACTTGGATAGTGCTTGGGGTATGCTATAGACCACCAAGATCCTATTTGGATATGGGTGGAGAAGTCTAATATTTTTAATGAAATAAATACTACTGGGAATTGTCTGATAATGGGAGGACCTCATAGAAGAACTGTTTGTAGAGAACAACTCTGGTTCAAGTAATCATGAGCTAATTCAGTTTAAACTAAATGGAAAGATAAAAGAGGTCTGCAACTAGGGTCCTTGATTTCAAAAGGGCAAACGTTCCAAAATGAACAGAAATAGTTGAGGAAGTGGACTGGATTGAAGAACTCAAGGATCTGAAGGTGAAGGAGGCTTGAAATTATTTTAAATCAAAGTTGCAGAAAAAAATCTGAAGCCTGCATTCCAAGCAAGGAGAAAAATTGTAAGGAAGGGTTGCAGACCAAACTGGATGAACAGGCATCTCAAATAGGTTATTAAAAGAAAGCAGAAAGCCTATAAGGGATGGATCAGCAAGGAAAGCTACCTCTTTGAGGTCAGAAAGTGTAGAGGAAAAAGTGAGAACTGCCAAAAGCCAAGCAGAGTTGGACCTTGCAAAGGAAATTAAAACCAATAGTAAAATGTTCTTTAGCCATATACAATTAAAAAAAAAACAAACAACAACGAGAAAAGAAGTGAGACTGCTAAATGCTGTGGATAGGGTGGAGACTAAAAATAATCTAGGCATGGCCCAATACCTAAATAGACATTTGACTTCAGTTTTTAATAAGGATAATGAAGAACTTAGGGGTAGTGGCAGGGTGGCTAACAGCAATGAGAATATGGAAGTAGAAATTACAATATCCAAAGTGGAAGTCAAACTCAAACATCTTAATAGGAGCAAATTGGGGACCCCAGATAATCTCAAACCAATAACAAGGATTTTTAATGAATCCATAAACTCAGGTGTCATAGCCCAAGACTGGAGAATTGCTAATATGGTCCCTATTTTTAAGAAAGGGAGAAAATTATCTAGGAAACAGACCCATTAGTTTGACCTCAATTGTATGCAAGGTCTTGGAACAAATTTTGAAAGAGAAAGTAGTTACGGACATAGAGATAAATGGTAATTGGGATAAAAATACAATATGTATTTTGCAAAATGTAGATCTTGCCAGACCAGGCTAATCTCTTTCTTTGAGAAGATAGCAGATATTTTAGACAAAGGAAATCTAATTAGTAGATCAAATACATTTGGATTTCAATAAGGTATTTGATACAGTGCCATATGGGAAATTATTAATTACATTGGAGAAGACGGGGATTAATATGAGAATCAAAAGATGGGTAAGAAACTGGTTAAAGGGGACACTACAATGGGTCATATTGAAAGGTGAACTGTCAGGCTGGAGGGGGGATAGTAGTGGTGTTTGTTAGAGGGCTTATTCCTTCACCCGCTTACTTCCCTGGTCCTTCTCACGTGAACAGAGAGCAATAATACCCGAAGTCCAAAGGTGCAAACAATTTGGTGTTTATTGGGGTGAACTTCCAGCAAGCAAGAATTCCAATTTCCTTCCTTAGTGTCCCCATTTCCAGCTCTGACACCACAGAGCCTTGCTTGTGTCCCTGTTCCCATTCCCCCCCTTAGCAAAATATGATTCCAATTCCCCCACCCCTGTTACCATTCCCTCCTTTCTTCCTAATTGACTGCAGACTATATAGTAAAACTTGAGTTCTGCTTAGCTATACCTTAACCAATCATTTTACTGAAATTTAACTAACCAATCTTAACATATTGTAACATGATTATCTAACCAATTGTATCCCACCACCTTAGTTTACACCCAACAAAATTAATTGTATAGCAGACAGAATCAATCACAGAACCAGACAGAGATTATACAGACAAACAATAGGGAAATGGGGACTACAGTGATAGAACAACAAAGAAATTAGGATTTCACATCCCAGCTATTGATAGGTGAGTTCTTGCCAGACAGGATGCTATCAAACTAAGTTTCCTTTTACATTTTCTAGGTTCTTCACTTTCTCTGGAGGGGATAGGCATTATCAGGACAGAAATGTATTCCTAACAGCCCAATAGCACCTTATTTCAATGTGACTAATTTGGAATGTAAGGATGTGACCATACACTTCCCAGCTTATGGCTTCCCCTGCTGCTTAGCCAGAGGCCTTAACCTAAGATCCGGGCCTCAGACTGTCGCAGTAAGAGAAGGCCCTTACACTGGCAGACAGTGATTTTGATTCTTTTATACCTCTATAACTAGCCAAGTGATAAACATATACCTAAATTCTTAAAGCATAGGCCTTTGCAGACAGGCCTGAATATCTATATCATAACAGTGTTCCTCGGGGATCAGTCTTGGGACCAATCTTATTTAACACTTTCATTACTGACCCTGGCACAAAAAGAGTGCGCTAATAAAATTTGTGGATGGCACAAAGTTGGGAGGTATTGCCAATATAGAGAAGGGCTGCAATATCCTACAAGAAGATCTGGATGACCTTGAAAACTGGAGTAATAGAAATGGGATGAAATTTAATAGTGCAAGGTCATGCACTTAGTGACTAACAAGAACAATTTTTGCTATAAGATTGGGACATATCTCCTCCTCTGTCGCTTCAGTTGGAAGCAACAGAGGAGGAGAAAGACCTGGGTGTACTGGTTGATCACAGGACTACCATGAAACACAAATGTGATGCGGTGGTGAAAAAGGCTAATGCAATCCTAGGATGCAATCACACAAGGTATTTTCAGTAGAGATTGGCAAGTATTAGTACTATTATACAAAGCACTGGTGAGACCTCACCTGGAACATGGAGTGCAATTCTGGTTCCAGTTAGAATTCATCTTTCTTAAACATGGGAGACAGGTGTAGAGAAGGGTTATTAGGATGATCAGAGGAATGGAGAACCTACCTTACCAGAAGAAACTTAAGGAGCTTGGCTTAGTTTAGCCTAACCAAATGGAGTTTGAAGGGAGATAGGATTTCTCTCTATAAATACATCAGAGGGATAAACACCAGGGGAGAGGAGTTATTTAACTCAAAGGGCAGTATTGACACAAGAACAAATGGCTAGAAAATGGCCATCAAGTTTAGGCTTGAAATGTAATAAAGGTTTCTAACCATCAGAGGAGTGAAGTTCTGGAACAGCCTCCTGAGGAGAGCAGTGGGGACAGAAAACCTAACTAGTTTCAAGATTGAGCTTGATAAATTTATGGAGTGGATGGTATGAGGAGATTGACTACAATGGCATGTGGCCCATCTGTGACAGCTCATAGCAAAATATCACCAATGGCTTGAGATGGAACACTAAAAGGAGAGGACTCTGAGCTACTTTCTCAATGAGAATGAGAAATGTTGAACAGTTGGATGAATAAGTGATATTTTGGAGTGGTGACCATTCCGAAAAAAAAAATGGTTCAAGCCAAACAATATCCTGAAAACTTTCAGGATTTTTTGATGAGTCAAAAAAAGTTCATTTGGGGTCTGTTCCAGAGCAGGGATTTCATCTTGGGTCTTCCACATCCCAGCTGAGTGTCCTAATGACTGGGCTGAAGATTATACAGAGCAGGAGGGAGGAAGGAAAGGCACCACAGCCACCATCTCCTCCTTCTTCAGGCATTTTGTAACCAGCCAAAACTATTTATGTCAAGTTCATGAATAGCTGCAGATTGACCAAAACTGTATTTTTCATTGAATAAGTTCAGTCTAAAAATTTTTACCGTGCCCTAGTTATGCATGACTGAAACAGGATTATAAACTTGCCACTCAAATTTCATTAACTATAGCTTTCTTTACTGTGAAAAAAGAAATAGCAGTAAATTGTTTTTATAGAGTTTGTTTTTTTTCACAGAATCCCAGGGAGCTTTACATCTCAAACAAGTAAAAGCAATATTGAACTGGACAATTCTGCCTTAAAAGCCAACCCCAGTTCCAGCTTTCCAAACATAAATAGGAAGTTGATTTCAGAACCGTGAGATACGCACTCTTAAAGTTTGAACACCCTCAGTCTCCAAATTACATTGAGGACAAACCAATTACTTAGCAGACTCTGACCTAAATTTTTTTATATATAAACTAAGAAAGCAAGAAAAGAAAAAAATCAAAGCTATTATTAGCCAACATTACTGATGACCTTGCAGATAAGCAGAAGTATTCTAAAAATCAATAAAGTAATTCAGAATAATAAAGAAAGCAGTGATGTATTTTAATGTGGTAATGTATTTTCCTCTTTGTATAAATATAGAAAAAACCCTAATACTTCAGACTCTGCAACTGACTTGCAACAGTGAGATAACAGAAGACAAATATAGCATTAAGTCATTTGCCAGTAAAAACTGCTGATCTGCTACTGTACAATCGTGTCCAACTGGTGGCCCTCAAGGCTCTAAGATCTGAGCATGTTAAGAAACATTGCATTTGATTTAGAATTTAACATGTATTCCCTGAACTGCACCCTCTGCTTTCTAAACTGAAATATTTGAAACATCCCCTCACAACAGAGAAGAGGGGGAGGGCACCAGTTCCCCTTCAGCCTCAGGAGCAGCTCTGATGTGAACATGTAGTGCACTGAGCTACCTGTGTCCCTTCCCTGCTATAGCTGCTCAGCAGCTCCGCCATAGGCCACTTTCTACATTACAGAGGAGTAAGGGGAGAATAGCTCAGACTGCGAGAGGAGTAGAAGAGATACTACCCAGAGCCCAGGACATTACTTAACAAAAGATGGCTTGACAGCACCACATAGCCTCCAGGCCAGCCTGCAAGAGGGATAAAAAGAAGCAGAGAACCTACAGCATGCTACACCTTTAGGATTCTCTGCTCCAGCCTCAGGAACCATATGCCAGCAGGATCTGGCTTAGTGCCCTCCATCCACCCTCCTACCATGGCATGGGACACATAGTCCCTAAAAAGCATCTGTAGAGAGGGAGGTATAAGACTCAGCTATGCCAGCTTTATGTCTGCTGTGTAATCCCTTGTACAGGGGGAACCCTTATTAGTGTTATAACAACTAATACTAGGATTACTGTGGTCCTAGTGGCCAGGGCCACATCCAGGGGACTTGTGAATGGTTCTCACTTCTTTGTGCCACCTCAATAGCCCAAAGGGAGCAGAATAGAGCAGCACATCAGTCCCTAAATATTGACTTTGCCCCATATTTTGCTCCTCAGTCTGAAAAGGCTGGAAACCACTGGTACAGGCAGACATCAGCAATTGACAATGACAGACTTCCAGCATCTGGCCAAACAGAATTCTACTGTGATGTGAAACGAGGCCATACTAAACCAGGAAGGGAATCAACAATTTAAGTAGACACCACGATCTAAAATCATTTTTGGAGTATCTGTACTGGGCAGTTTAAAATGCAAATCTTCAATACTGAGTCATCACAAGGGGGATGTCTACACTGAAGCTGGGAGGGTGCTGTCCAGTATAGGTTGACAGGCACTAGCTCTGCTTGAGCTAGTGTGCTAAAAACAGCTGTGTAGCCAGGGTAGCACAGGTAGCAGCTTGGGCTGGCCACCTGAGTACAAACTCACCCCGGGTATGAACACAGGAGGCTAGTTCAAGCTGCTGCCACCCATGCTAGCCCCTGGTGAGGCTGCCATTTTTAGTGCACTAGCTTGAGCAGAGCTAGCCTGTATCTGTCTACCTGCCCTGGGAAGCACTGTCTCTTGTAACTGTCTGTGCTTTATAGGCATAGTTTGGCCTAATGTTATTGTTGGGCAATAATGGTATGTCTACATTACAAAGTTAGCCTAGGTGATTGAGCACTCAGGTTAGCCTAGCCCAAGTATAAGCATTCCCACAGCAAAACCCTACCTGCATTTACTACATTCTCACTGTTTCTACGCCTGCCTGAGTGTGGCTGGGGAACATCTCGTGGTTCTTTGGGCTGAGATGCTCTGGGATTCTTTTTCTGTCAACTGCAGGAGAACTTGTTTGCCCCTGAGGGGGAATTGTGAGAAGGGCATTGAAGAACTACTACCATTTGAGTGATCTTACCTGCATCTTCCCTATACTCACCCCCAGCCAGGCAAGCAAGCATGCATTTATTGTGCAAATATGCATATATTTGAGGATTAAACCAGAAGGGGAAGGGGGCGACTTGGGGAAAAAAATGTGTAGGACCACAGACTAAGACTACAGTATCTACATACCCTAAAGATGATAGACATTACTCAGCTGTGTCATTGGGATTTTGGAATAGGACCCCTGTGTATGCTTTGAATGTGTGAGGAAGAGTAGGGCAAAGGTAGCTTCCTTGAAGTAAACAATTATGAAGAGGTAGATAACAGAAGGTGGAGAAAGAATTTTGCTTTAAGTACATTCTAAACAAATAAACAAGGCATCGGGGAGCATGCCATGTAGTCAGCTAGCAGGCAGGCCAGCATGAGGAGATTACTACTTGCCACTACACTTCAGATTAATTACACCTGTTTATTAAAAGAAACTATGGTGCTCATATCTTTAAATTCCATTTGATATTTACATATTTAGATGTTTCAGTAAGAGGTGGCTTGTTATACTAATGAGAGAATTCTAATTTTCACTTCAGCAGTAGGCATCAAGTAGGTAAAAAACAAACCCTTCCAGACTTGATGTCTAAAAGAAGATTGTATGCTATCCTTCTGGAATACATCTCATAGCTTATTTTATGCAAAAACACCAGCATTAATGAAATAATGAGAAGAAATCAAATACAGCCCAAGGAGTGAAGGAGCATCAGAAACCTCACCACCTTCCACTCCAGCTGGAAGGCACGTTTCTTTGATCCTCGCTAACATACACAGCAACATGTATATTGCATTAAAAAAAGCAAAACCACCAAAACTAAAACCCTATTGAAACAAGACACTCCATTGCACACATCTCTCCCTGGGGAGAGAAAAAACAACACATGACAGATGTGTGGTCATTTGGCTTAATGCACTACTGCAGAGCAGTAGATACTACCATGCTGAGCATAGTATAAGAACCTATAGAGAAGAGAAAGCCAAATGGCAAAGGTTAAAGTCAACCATTCTTAGCTAGGGTCATTATGCATATTGTAGCCATTCTGTCTCAGAGATCCATTATATAGGTTGTAGCAGCTTGTCTGTAATGAACAATGTGTTAAAAAAAGAAAAGAAAAAGAAAAGAAAAGATTCAACCTCACCTTACTGCAGGATCCCAGACCTTTACAACAATAGCGTCAGCATCTGTCATGTCTATTGACTTATCCTGTTATGAACAATTGTTTTCTCAGCTCGTTCTTTGTGTCACTAAGATTTAATCAATGCCCATTCACCGTCCCTCTGGAAAAAAAAATCCACTTTTTCCTCATGTGCCACTTAAAGCCTCCCTTTAACAAACTCAAAGCTTTGTCTAGATGTACTGACTAAAAGTACAGCTCTTCACTCACTGCAGTTGTTTCCTGCTTCTGGAAGAGAAAGGGTGCAACATCAGAGTGCCATTATTTTGGTGATCTGCAATGCTGATGCTATATTTTAGCTTATGAAGGGACACATTCTGAGAGCACTGGCACTTAGTAACATAACATCTACCTGGAGAATGGCAGCACTACCTGGATGATGTAGTGAAGAAAGGCCCATTGTTCTTGGGGCTTAGACCAGAGGTATGATGTAGTGAGAAGACACTTACTGACTTCAGTTAGCTAGGATCAAACCTGTAATTAACTGACAAAAGAAAAGGACTGCGTGCTATAAAGGGTTACAATTCATCAGGCAGTTGCCACACATCCTCCAGGACACTGCAGTGCTACAGGTCCTGCTGACTTGTGAAGAGCCGCTCACAAGAAGCCATTTGCTGTAAGTTTTATTGTATCTGCCACACTCAGGAACAATGCTGCATATTCTTTAGTGGCAGCTACTTGTACCTTAGTTATCTACCTATTTACATATCTATCAACATCTCTTATTGCGCAGCCCTGTAACAACTCACTCTCTATCACACACAGACTGAGAATGCAGCCAGGTGAGATTGCCGCACCATCTGCACTGTCTTTACATTAATTTATTTCTTGCTGTTAGTTAAATAAATAAGCAGTTAAATTAATAAACTATCCTAAAATCTGCCTCAATCCTCACCGAAATAGTACAGAGCTGTCTGCCTTCTCCAACTCAAAAAGACATTTTTTCTTATGTGCTTCAAGAAAGTAGGATGAGGCTTACACTAATTAATTTATGTTACAATTAATAAAACAGCTCTTTTAATTAATACTTTCACAACTGGAAATGTGAAATGCTTATGAGAATGAAAGAAAGAAGAAATTGTGTCTATTTCATAATTATGAAAATAAATGAACAAGGCATTGAGGCTGTAAAGAAAAGGAAAGAAGTTGAATAAAACTTGCAAATTACCCTTCTTTTATTTAGGTAAAATCAAATCACTGACTCTCACCATTGGAAGCCAGTATATTTCACTCTGTGTTTCAGACTGCTGTCAAGGTTGGTTGCCAATGTGCAAATTCCAAACCACATTCAAATTATGCTAAAGGACAATTAGAGTCATTGCTAGAGATATAGTCAGAAATGGCACAGGTAGTAACAAGCCCACCGTGTCCATGTGTTAATGGTGATTTCTACTTCCAAGACAGCACAGCAGTTCATTTCTACATCTATGTCTTCACCTGAATAATGGGTAAAATGTCCACTTACCATTATCTATAATGCAGTTATATCTGCATGCAGTTGTGGAACTGAGATCATATTGTATTGCATTCTATGTTGCAGAGTGCTATCAAGGTTGGCTGCCAATGTATAAATCCCAAACCACATTAAAAGCATCTATTTTAAAACTCCAGAAACACTGCTTTATCTGATTAGGCTCTTTTGAAACACTACAGAAGTGCTCACAAGGTGAATAACGGGTGGTTTTATTCCAGTAATGGCACTGTTCCATGAACTGCTGAACTCATGTACAAAATGTTCTCCACACACTTCATTGATATTAGTACATTTGATTTCAAATGCATTCTCTGGTATTAATCAGTAGATCATTAATCTTTACAACAAAGTGTTGTCACTGTGCATTTCAAGTCAGTGAACAATAGGATAGTGAAGAGCACTTTGTACACAAAATATGTTAATAGTCATGCACTATTGATTTCACATAACTGTTATATTGTAACAAATTTAGATAAGAATCTGTATATATGACAGTAACATGATTGACTTCACATAGCAGCAAACAGAGGACAGGGAAACCAAGGGAGTTTGCCTGGGAGTTCACACAGTGTGTTTCTGCCTTTCAGGCTCCTGTGAGCAGTACATACAACATCTGAGGAGCCTCTTGGAAGGAAGACATGGATAGTGAGCGATCAGCTGTTGTGACCTGCTCAGAATGTGCCATGTTTCTCTCTTTCTCCCAGAGGACAGAAGCGACTTAGTCTATACGAAGTGCAAGCTGGTCTGCATATTAGAAGAGAAGGTTAGAGGACTAGAGAACCAGGTATCAACCTTGCGTTGCATCAGAGAAAATGAAGATTTTCTGGATAGAGTCAGTGCTTGGTTCTGGAAGCACAACACGCTGAAAAATCAGAGTGTGGTGCAGAAAGGGGAAGAGTATTGGCAGCAGGTGACCTCCAGAAGAAGAAAGAGGAGAACCTATGTACCTCCAATGCAGTGAAAGGTGTGAAACTGTTTTGAGGCTCTCTCCACAGGTACTACAGTGGAGAAGGATTTGGAAGAGCCCTTTGAAGGAAGGTATCAGAAGGAGACCCCATCGGCCGGAAAGCATGGGATGCATTGTTCTAGGGATTGGGGGTTCCATGACCACCATTCCCAAAAGGAGGAGACGGGTGGTGGCGGTCGGGGACTCCCTCTTAAGGGGGACGGAGTCATCCATCAGCTGATCAGACCGGGAGACTTGAGAAGTGTGCTGCTTGCCTGGAGCTAGAATCCAGGATGTACATAGTGTACAGAGTGTATGTCGAGACTGATCAAGACCTCGGACCGCTACACCTTCCTACTTCTCCATGTGGGCACCAATGATACAGGCAAGAATGACCTTGAGCGGATCACTGCAGACTATGTCTTCTGCAGATTAAGTCTGCAGAAGAGAAGAATGAGGGGGGATTTGATAGCTGCTTTCAACTACCTGAAAGGGAGTTCCAAAGAGGATGGATCTAGACTGTTCTCAGTGGTACCAGATGACAGAAAAAGGAGTAATGGTCTCAAGTTGCAGTTAGTGGGAAAGGTTTAGTTTGGCTGTTAGGAAAAACTTTTTCACTAGGAGGGTGGTGAAGCACTGAAATGGGTTACCTAGGGAGGTGGTGGAATCTCCTTCCTTAGAGGTTTTTAAGGTCAGGCTTGACAAAGCCGGGACTGGGTTGATTTAGTTGGGGATTGGTCCTGCTTTGAGCAGGGGGTTGGACTAGATGACCTCCTGAGGTTCCTTCCAACCCTGATATTCTATGATTCTATTCCCCGCACCCAATGACTCATTTTATTCTATTGTTCTTGTTACACTAAGAAAATAGTAATCTTATTAGCCTGATTTTAAAGTTCACAGACTAAACTATCAAAATTTGAAATTCCCAAACAAAAAAAATCTTTAAATACAAAACGTGGAAAAAAAAAACCTTACCAAAATTTTGTAACTGTTGTTCTTCCAGATGTGTTGCTCATGTCCATTCCAATCTAGGTGTGTGCACGACCATGTGTGCAGTTGAACATGTGGACATGTGACCAGGTAGCAGCCCTAGAGATCTCTTGGATTGGTACCTGTGCCAGCAAGGCTGCTGCTGATGCTTGTGCCCTAGTCTAACGTGCAGTCACGATTGCCGGGGAGGCACCTTTAGAAGCTCATAGCAGTGGTGGATGCAGGCCATGAGCGAGCACAAAATCCTCTGAGCAGACACTGGGCAACCTTTTATTCTGTCCGCCAGCGCAACGAACAACTGTGTTGATTTACGAAACGGCTTTGTTCTATCTATGTAGAAGGTCAGAACCCTCCTGGCATCCAGGGTGTGTAGCTTGTGCTCCTAATCTGATGCATGAGGCTTTGGAAAGAGGACAGGTAAGTATATATCCTGGTGAGTATGCAACTGGGAAATTACCTTGGGCAGAAATACTGGGTCCGGTTACAGCTGGACCTTATCCTTGTCAGCACCCTGATCTCAGACACCCTGCGGGCTGACATTATCATGACCAGGAACAAAAGAGAAGCAGGAGAGAGCAGGAAGCCAGAGGCTCAAAGGGAGGCCCCATGAGCCTCGAGAACACGAGATTCAGGTCCGGGGGGGGGGCAGGGGGGAGGGAACAGGATCCCAGACGTGAGGGTAGAGATGTTCCAGACCTTTCAAAAAGCATGCCATCTTGTTCTGAGTGAAAACTGACCTGCCTTGGAATGGAGGATGGAAAGCCGAGATAGCAACCAGATGGACCTTGATCAATGACAGGGACAAACCTTGGAGTTTGAGGTGCAGCAGATAATCCAGGATCACCTGCAAGGGCACAGACTTGGCCTGAATACACCGTTCTGAGGCCCAGCACATGAACCTTTTCCCTTTACCCAAGTAAAATTTCCCAGAAAGACCTGCTGAATACGGGCAAAGCATGCCCATTCGTCTGTGCTTAGCCATGTAGTATCCAAGCAGTCAAGTGCAGCACCTCCAGGTTTGGGTGCAGAAGGCTGCCGTGGTTCTGGGATAGCAGATCCGGCCAGAGGGGCAGCTGCAGCTGGGAGCTTCCAAAAGGCTCAGCAATGTGCCAAACTAGTGCTGGCGAGGCCACATGGGGGCTATTAGGATAATTCTTGCCCTGTGTTGCTTGTTCTTCACAAGAACCCTGTGAATCAAACAGCACTGGCAGGAAGCCATACATCAGCACCCCTGACCAAGGAATGAGAAAGGCGTCTGACAGAAAGGCGTCCAGATTGAACAGAATACGTGGCATTTTCAGTTCTGCCCGTATGTGAACAGGTCCACCTGGGGAATCCCCCACCCCTGGGGGATTGTACTGGCCACCTCCGGATGGAGTGAGATGAGAAGGACCTGCTGAGGTGATCCACCAAATGTTCTTGCTTCCAGGCAGGTGTGTGGCATGCCATTCATCTGATAGCCACACACAAAAATCTCAAAGGCGGAGAGCTTCTTGACAAAGGGCTGAAGACCTGGCACTGCCCTGCCTGTTGACGTAATACATTGTGGTGGTATTGTCCGTCAGTACCTGCACCACCTTGCCCTTCAGGTAGGGCAAGAAAGCCTGGCAGGCCAGGTGAACTGCTTGGAGCTCCCTGATGTTGATGTGGACGGCCAGACGGTCTTGCAACCAGTGGCCCTGGGGGCTCAGCTTGCCCAGGTGGGCTCCCCATCCCAGGTCCGAAGCATCAGAGAGCAGGGTTGGTGACAGGGATAGGGTTGTGAAGGGGATTCCCTCCAAAATCAGCCTAGGGTCCAATCACCAATCCAGGGATGACCTGATGTGATCCGGCACCCTGACTACCCAGCCTAGGTTGTGCCTGTGGGGATGTAGACCAATGCCAGCCACACTTGAAGAGGCTGGAGATGGAGCCGAGCATGGCTGACAACATACATACATACATATGTACACCTGCAGGCAGGTGTGAGCTGTGGTGAGCGGGTGGCTCTTTACATGGCAGATCAGGTCCAACATGGCTTGAAAATGCACTTCCATATGGAAGGCTCTGGCTCACGTTGAGTCAAGAACCGCCCCAATAAACTCTATTCGCTGGATAGGTGTTAAGGAGAATTTTCTCTCATTTATTAAGGAATGCACCAGATCAAGGCTCCTCTGCACTTGCTCCCAAGACTTTCCCTCGAGGAGCCAATTGTCAAGGTACAGGAAGACCCGGATCCCTCGACATCTCAGGTAGGAAGCCACTGGCACCAAAGATTTCGTGAACACCTTTGGGGCCAATTAGAGGCCAAAGGGAAGCGCTGTGAATTGAAAATGGCATCCGCCCACTATGAAATGGAGAAAATGTTTATGACCTTGGAATATTAAAATATGGAAAAAAGCATCCTTCAAGTCAAGGGTGGTGTATCAATCTCCTGGATCCAGGGACGGGAAGATGGAGATCAGGGAGACCCTACGAAACTTCAGCTTTCTGAGAGACTTGTTGAGGAGACAGGTCCAGAATGAGTCTGAGGCCCCATTTTGTTTTTGGAATTAGGAAGTAGTGGGAATAGAACCCTTTTCCCTGTCATGTCCCAAGGCACCTCCTCCACCGCCCCCAGGTGCAGGATATTCTTGACCTCTCACGAGCAACTCCTTGTCCAAGAAGGGTCCCTGAAGAGGGGTAGGGTGGGAGGGACAGCTGAAAATTACAGGGTATAACCCTGAGATACTATATCCAGCACCCAGTGGTCTGAGGTGATCCGCGATCAGGCCAAATGGTAGGGATGAAGACAGTCAAGGAAAGAACAAGGTGGATCCTGGGAATTGACTAGGGCATCGCTCTCGGGTGTGCCTTCAAAATGAGTGCCTCTGGCCCCTGGATGCTTTGCCAGGCCAAGTTGCATGGTTGAGCAGGAGGAGGAAGGGCAGCGATGACTAAAGCTCATGCCTATCCCTTCTCCTTGCAGGCACTTGACAAGGTGGACAAGGCTTTGGTGATGGGAACGGCCCAAACTGCTTCTAAGCAGACTGTGGTGTATGATGCCCATCGAGCGAAAGGTGAGCTAAGTGTCCTTTAACCCATGCAGCCTCTCATCAGTCTGCTCCGAAAAGAGACCGTTTCCATCGAATGGGAGTTCCTGGATAGAGGTCTGCATCTCTTGGGACAGGCCAGTGGTCTAAAGCCAGGAGCTGTGCTTCATGACCACCACCGATGCAACCACCCTAAACGCTGAGTCCACCACGTCCCACATCATCTGGAGAGAGCACCTACCCACCACGGTGACCTCCTCCAACAGGATGCTGAATTCCGGGGCCAGACCCTGAGGGAGGGAGTCCCATAAGTTAAAATTGTACCTGCCCAGGAGGAACTGATGCTTCATCACCCAGAATTGCAGGATGGTTGTTGAATAAGTTTTTCTCCCAAAAAGGTCCAGTCTTTGGACTCTCTATTTTTGGGAATTGAACTCATGTGCCCCTGCTTGTCCTTTTTCTTGGTTGCTGAGACAGCCAGCGAGACCGGAGGTGGGTGGGCATAAAGGTACTCAAACCCTTTGGCCAGGACAAAGTACTTCTTTTCAACCCTTTTGGAGGTGGGAGGGATGGACAAAAGGGTTTGCCAGAGGGCGTTGACAATTTTCAGGATCCCGTCATGCACTGGTAGTGCAACATATGTCAGGGTAGAAGCTGACAGGAAACTGAACAAGGTATCCACCTGCTTGGCCATCTCCTCCATCTCTTGGCCCAAGTTCTCGGCCACCCGTTGAAGCAGCAGAGCATGGAGTTCCTTAAAATTGTCTGGTGGACTAGCCCTCAAGGGTCCTGTGACCATCTCATCCAGGGATGAGAATGACAACTGTACCATTGGGGGAGGCTCCAGGGCATCACCCCCGTGTGGATGGTTTTGGGGTTGATGCTGTCTCCTTTACCCTGACCTCCAAGTGGGTTTCAAGCACTTAGCCCAGTGCCACTAGCTGTTACTCCAAGGCAGCGGCAGATGAGTGATGTGAAGGGGGCATCGTCATCACCAGCATGCCCCATGCACTCCAATAAGGCCAATGTGCTGGCCACTGGCTATGCTGCCAAGGCAGCACTATAGACATAGACGTGGCCTCAGGTGCTCATTCGTGCTGGTGGGGTCTTGGTGAGAGGCTGAACTGCCCTTCCATGCTGGAGGAATTCCCTTCCAGTGATCACGGTGGGGCCATCAACATCTGTGTCCAACTGTCACCATGGGAGATGGGTGTTTGGAGTGGGAGGATTGGTGCCAGTATTGAGGGGACTGGTGCTGGGGGAACCGGAAGCGCGACAGGGAGCACTCCCATGGGGCAGGCGACTCAGATCTGTGCCAAGAGGATGACCAGCGGGAGGGTGAACGGTGCCGATGGAATGGAGACCGGCACCTCCCACAAGGTGATCTGTGTCAAGATGGTGGGGACTGCGATCACAGTGCTGGTGACTGAGGATGAGCCCTTGAGGAACTCTGTTGCAATGCCAAAGATCTGTGGTACGGAGATGGAGAGGGCTGCCTTGTCTCAGGGGATCAGCAGTGCTCCACTGCCCTCTGAGGGTTCTTAGTGGCTGGCTTGCCCTCTTAGGGAGCATTTGCCACTTCCTTGGGGGGGGGGGGGGACAGGGATAGCTCAGTGGTTTGAGCATTGGCCTGCTAAACCCAGGGTTTTGAGTTCAATCCTTGAGGGAGCCATTTACAGATCTGGGGAAAAAATTGAGGATTGGTCCTGCTTTGAGCAGGGGGTTGGACAAGATGATCTTCTGAGGTCCCTTCCAACTCTATGATTCTATGAAAGCTAGCTCTAATTTTTTTTCTATGACATGTGGTGCCGGCAGCATGGGTGGAGGCCTTGGTTCTCTCAGCGCTGAGGGAGCTTGGGAAGGTGTCGATGCCATCAGAAGTTTGGGTCCCCTATCGTTCCTGGGAGTCGGTGGTGAATCCTGTAAGGTGCTAAGATCCCCAACCGGGGAGGCATGTCCACGTGGCTCTGGAGTGGCAGAGTGGCCCAAACGGGGTCCTTTGCCTGATGTGCCATGGCCTTTCTTGCCCGGTTCTGGGGAGCTGTGCTTCTTCATTTTCTTTCTGGGCACCGGTGACGGGGAGCGGTGCTGAATGGAGCCCAGTGCCCTGTGCACCAAGACCAAGGCACTAGGTGAGTCTTGGCGGGACGGGGTCAGAAGCTGGACAAAGGGCAGCCTCCATGAAGAGGGCCCTCAGACAGATGTGCTCTTTCTGAGTCTTGGGTCAAATTTTTTTTTATAAACAGAACACTTGTCCTTCACATGTGATTCCCCCAAGCACTTGAAGCAGTTGCTCTGGGGGGTCACTTACAGGAAAAGGCCTGTTTCAGTCCATGCAGGGCTTAAACCCCAGCGACCGTGGTATGCCCTGCCTGCGGTCAAGTCCTCACTGGAACTAACTCCTAACTACCCTTAACAGCTACTTAACATTAACTACTATAAACAAGTATTTAAAAGGCCCCTAAGGCTCGAAATCAGAAGAGATGAAACGGCTAGCCCCTGCTATCCAAGGAAAGGCTCTCCTACTAGCCACCCCAGAAAGTAAGAAGGAACTGAGGGACTTATGGCAGGCAGCACCTGATATACCCACACATGAGCGCGGCACTCAAGGGGGCACCACTGCTGGCCATACAGCAACTGCTATGGCAAATATCTCCGATGACAACACACATGGGTGCGCACACACCTAAAGTGGAATGGACATGAGGAAGTGCTCGAAAAAGAAAATGTGTTTCACTGGCATCCAGCTAACACCAGACCAAAATGTCACACTTTCCCTACTAAAATTACACAACTGTGAAATGTCTGGAAACAAAACAGTTAAAAGGTACTCAACCAATTCTCCACTGCCACTTCATCCTTCCTCACTAACACCCTACCAGACTTACACTGTGTAAAGCTTTTATCTACAAAATATTAAGCATTTAAAGTTTAATATGGATAAAAGACGGCTTTTACTGGTCCATCTCTGTACTCTCTCCATACTTCCCTTGGCTCCTGTATCTCACTTCTGCCTTCTTCCATACCCCATCCCCTCTCCATGACCCTCCTGTGTCTCAGGTCTTCTACACCTGAATACACCCCCTTGCCATTTCCTACTCCATGTCCAGGAGCCCCTCCCATCTCCGGCTTTGCTCAGAAGCCACTCATTCCAAAATCAGACCACAACCAGTGCCCCCAAGACAGTGTCCCTCCACATCCCCAGACCTCCTCAGTCCCCCTTCTTCTACCCTCTCCCAAATGTCTTTCCCTCCTCAATTGTCTCTCTCCCCCTCCCTCCATGTTCCACTTCTAACTCAGTCCAGCAGCTACAGCTGCACAGCCTGGAGTCAGCAAAAAGAGCACTTTAGCATTTACCTTTACACAAGTGATTATTGATGATACAGCTGAATTCATTCTTGAATAGAGTCTGGATTGTATACACAGGGAGTTGAGAGTTTGAAAATAGTTTAACAAGCTTTCTCCTTGGGCTCCACTCTTGAAAGCAAACTGAGGAGTCCCAGGATAAGAGCTAGACCTGCCCAAAAAGAGTGGATAAGAGCAGTATTACGGAGCCCAAGCATTCAACAATTGTACCTTGGGCTCTAAAAAAGAAAAATCATGAGATTTGTGTGGGGAGATGGGGCCGGGGGTGAGGGGTTTGAAGCCAGATTTATAAGGCAATCACTTGAGATTATTTTCATTTGTCTTCTGGTATCAGAGAGGTCACATTTTCAAAGCCTTCCCCCATAACCATCGTAAAGACTAGCAACTTGCTCTTTTTGTAAATGTGATTCTTATATAATCACATCCAGGAATTGAGGCTTTAAGAAAATACCAAAAATCTTGAGAGCTGGCAACACTGTAGAATTTAGGCCTAGGTCCTCAAAGGTAATTTGGGTAATTCCCACTGAAATCAATCAAGGCCTTAGAGTCAGAGCTCCGAGATACTGAGCTGAAACAGCTGAGCTCCTCATGACAATCTGCTGGTCCTCTAGCCAACAGTCTCTCCCTGTGGAGGGGAAGGTAAAGGAAGAGGATAAACAACTTCTGCTGGCTGGTTTTCTATTAGTATAGCTCCACTGGTGCGGTAGGTGATTTACAAATAGGTATGATCATGACCACACATACAAATGCATAGCTGTGAGTTTCAGGACCTTAAAGGCTAGCCTTAAACAACGTTGACAGGACATTCATGAATTGATCCCTGCTTTGGAAAAAAGAAATACTGACAGATTTTCAGCCCTGGTGATTGGTTTAGGTCAGTTTGCATTTTCAAGGTTATTTTTTATAGAAAAAGGACTAGAAATTGATTCATTAAAATAAGAAAATTGAGTTTGTTCTGCCCCGTATAGGGCAGGATATTTCTCAGTCCACAGGAGGGTATGTGTGGAAATCAATGAGAATTTTAATTCCCCCTAACCATTCAGTTTCCTTCTTAAAGAAACCCTTGGGTTTGAACTGTTGATGACTTTACTTTCAAAATACATTTTTATCCTAGTTTGAGCTATATTTCTAAAAGTATCTTTGTTTTCTGTTCACCTGATTTGTATTGCTAAAAGGTCAAGTGTTCTCATTTGATGTCACTGTAATGTTTGTTTTTATCTGAGCCCTGACTGGATTACAAAAGTCTTGAACAAAAGTCTTTTGATGTGCCTGTCCTTAGTAACACACATACATGCATTTTCTTTATCTTCTACTAGTCAACACTTCTGTCCTTTAATAGTGTTGTCAATGCCAAAAAGGATATTCTGTTTTTTGATTCTGCTCTTTTGCATGCATGCTACAGATGTCTGTGTAGTGCAAATTTTTTACACAATCTGCCGTATGTTCTGCTGTGCATCTTGGTGTGCTAACATGTTTGTGTGTATCTTGATATGCTAACATGTTTTACTGTGTTGTTTAAATATTTAATGTTTATTGCTTTGTTTAAGAATAAATTTATTCAGTAGGGTCATAGAGCCAGAAAAATATAGCGAACAGCTACAAGTTTGATACATAAATTCAAAGACATTGTGCTCTTTCAAAATTCATTTGTTGCAACTATTTTGCATGTCTACGTGATGTTTCAGTCCCTTCACACACATTTTAACTTCCACTGTAAATCTGACTAACAATGAGCGTTACACTCTCGTATAGCAGTCTGCACTCTGTAGGACTTGTGTATTTTTTTCCTTTAAACATGTGAGTTAATTTAGCGTCTAGGAGAAGAAAAACAAATTGACTGGCTTTAGCCAGTGCTCAGGGCAAGCGCACACAGTGTAAACTTTTGCCCATAAATTGTGAATGCACTTTGCTCCAAAGCTGAGGCTTTTGTATTGTTCATTGGTGTTTGATTCCTATTAAATTTGAATGGAGAGCTATGTTTAATATCAAGAAAGAGGAACATATAAGCACTCTAATAGCTTGAAACCATTTGTATCTTTAAAAATAAAGTTATGCTTTGTACATTTAATAGAATTATTGGGGTGTGAACCTTAAAAGCATATTTTTAAGGAAATGGAAGCATTTTATACATTTCTCTGAAAGTAACAAATGGCAAATGACGACAATGGTGAATTGGCCCCTGTCAAGGCTGAATCCCCACTCTGGCACTTTGAGTGCAGAAGGTGGAGGCCTGCAAGGATTTTAAAAATTAATACTTGCCACTCCAGGCTTGTATTACACTCCCAAGGTTACAGCTTTTCTCTGACCTTGGATTGGTAAATGCTGCCACCACCCAAATGCAAAAATACCCCTTTGAACCCAAGGAGGAGCACTTGGGAATTTCTCCCTGTGGGGTACCCCCCTCTGGGGAAGAGCTGAGAAAGAAAACAAAGGAAATTAGCTGTTGCTACCTGCTAATCAAACATTCACAAACTTCTTAGGACACCAAAAATCCTATCCTATTCTTAAAAAAAGGTAAATTTTATGAGAAACAAAAAGGAAGAAAATACATCTGGAACTTAGGCTTTTGCTAGATTTTAAAAGAGCAATTCCAAAAATTAAGTACCAATAATAGCTTTCTTGGGATCCAGTTTAAAAGTTACAAGCAAGCAAAAGCACCTTAGGTTTAGCACAGAGGAGATCCACAAGCCAAAATAAGGAAATAAACCCGATTGCATCTAATTTAAACATTCCCTGTCCAATGATTTCTTCTAGGTATGGAAGATGAATTTTCATACCTGGTTTAAGCCTTACACAGTATTCCTGTTCTCCTTCTCCAGAGAACAGACAAAGGGGACGTTTCCCCTGTCCTCCCCAATTTAAAAAGTTCTAGTCTTCTCATTGGGTTTTTTGGTCAGGTGCCCACTCTTTTTCTTTTACCTTTGGGCTTGTTAACCTTTTACAGGTAAAGCAAGCAGAGAACAGACACCAAGAGGGATTTTACATCTAACTGGCTGGCTGGGTGTCCATAAAAGGGAGCTACACCCGTCCCCCCAGCCTTCATTTATCATAGCCCCTAGGTCCAATCCATTATAAATTATTTGGATATTCAACTCCAGTACATTTTGTTTTGATAAGAAATAAAATCAATTGGTCACTGTTACATCACTTTATTCTTTAGTTATAAAATATTTCTACAAGAAAGCAGAAGGCACAGTAATGAGATGGGGAGTGGATCAGTCCCTGACAGAATAGTATTGAAGATTTTATTATGAAGTCACACAATTTGCCAAGTGCAGGTAAATGGGATTAGGGAATTTAGTTTTTCTGTTTTAATTCTATTTATATTAAGTTGATATACTAAATCATCCATTAAATAACCATTTCAATGACTCCGTGATGAAGCATATTACCTATCTGGGACCCACAACTGTTAGGAATCCCAGGGTTCTGGGCTAGCATTCTGTAACAGGAGGAAAGGGTTTTATAATCAGGATTCAGAATCAACTGGAACCCATTAGCCTCCCAGTGAACCCAGATGGAAGAAGATGATTAAGTCAGAGGAACTGGAGAGTTGGACTGCAGCAGAATATCTCAGGTGGGAATGTTTCCATAGGACTATAGGCATGTGGTGGTGTTGCAAGCTTCCATGAGTCTGGAAATATTTGGTGTTTTAGTTTAAGTCCTAGCTTCTGGAATCAATTGATGGTGTGAGAATCTCAGCTCTCTCTCTCTCTCTTTTTAAATGAAGTTTTGAGCCCTCATGGTTGTGGAGAAAAGCTTGAAAATTTGACCTGAGTGTACCATAGAGCTTGAAAACCAGAAAGTAAATAAAAACAAAACAAACGAACCAAAAAAATGCAATATTCACTAGTGGTTTTTTTTAAAAAAAATCTCATAATATTTAAGATGGTCTGTCAGGGTTCCTTCCCCACTCTGAACTCTAGGGTACAGATGTGGGGACCTGCATGAAAGACCCCCTAAGCTAATTCTTACCAGCTTAGGTTAAAAACTTCCCCAAGGTACAAACTTTGCCTTGTCCTTGAACAGTATGCTGCCACCACCAAGTGTTTTAAACAAAGAACAGGGAAAGAGCCCACTTGGAGACGTCTTTCCCCAAAATATCCCCCCCCAAGCTCTACACCCCCTTTCCTGGGGAAGGCTTGATAATAATCCTCACCAATTTGTACAGGTGAACACAGACCCAAACCCTTGGATATTAAGAACAATGAAAAATCAATCAGGTTCTTAAAAGAAGAATTTTAATTAAAGAAAAGGTTAAAGAATCACCTCTGTAAAATCAGGATGGTAAATACTTTACAGGGTATTCAGATTCAAATCACAGAGGATCCCCCTCTGGGCAAAACCTTAAAGTTAAAGAAAACAGGAATAAACCTCCCTCTTAACACAGGGAAAATTCACATAAAAAAAAAAGAAACTAATCCGCCTTGCCTGGCTTACCTATACTGGTTGCAATATTGGAGACATGGATTAGGATGGGTTGGAGAAGATGGATTTCTGTCTGGCCTCTCTCAGTCCCAAGAGAGAACAAACACAAACAAAGAGCACAAAACAAAAGCCTTCCTTCCCCCAAGATTTGAAATTATCTTGTCCCCTTATTGGTCCTTTGGGTCAAGTGCCAACCAGGTTAGCTGAGCTTCTTAACCCTTCACAGATAACAGGATGTTGCCTCTGGCCAGGAGGGATTTTATATCACTGTGTACAGAAAGGTGGTTACCGTTCCCTTTATATTTATGACATGGCCTCATGATTTTTGGAGGTCTGATACATGAGTTTTGAACATGTGCAACTCTGAGTATGTGCTAACCAATGTAAGGGTCTTCGGTCTGTCTGGATTTGGAACACACCCTCACAAGCAAACCAAAACATTACATATTGTGTCAGAAGTATTGTACGTGCAGAAATAGCCAAAAATAGCCTGCTAAGGGTGAACTGGGAAAGAATGAACTGTCTCAGGGAGTAGAAGGAACTCCACGAGCACACAGTACTCACTCCTCTTCATGGAACTCCTGAAATCCAAACAGGTGCAAGGGAAATGTTACCTGCTCAATGGGGTGAGCAAAAAAGCAGAGATGTTTATAGTACTTGGATAGTTTTATTTTCCAGCTGGGAAGATAAAAGATGAGAAGATACATTATTGGTTTAATGAATGTCATCCCAAAAGATGTATGCACATTATAATCAAGATCTAAGTGAACTTACAGAACAGTTTGTTAGAGAATTAAACTTGTCAGCCAAGGAGTCTGCATTTACTGACATAGATGAAATGATTTAGGACAGGATAGTATTTGGGACAAATTCACCAAAAGTCCCAAGACAAGCTCATAAATCAAATCTGAGCTTCATTTAAATAGAGCACATAGATGTTGCTAGAACACAGGCAATGGCACAAGCCCAGTTATAATCTGTTTCTATACCAACGTTTTCAGACAAACACAAAAGCAACTCCACTGCCACATCAACAGGCAGACTATAATTAGGTAAGTAGAAGGGTTGAAAGTATGGGATAACATGCACACTAGATGAGTGTCCAGCAAAAGGTCAGAGGGGTAAACGTATTTTAAAAGAAAGTATTATGCAAAACAAATGCCAGTTCAAAAGAATGCTTGGGGAGATGAGAAGCTACAATAGAGAACAGATGTTTATGTGAAAGAAGTCACTTAGGCCAGGGCAGCAGTAGCAAAAGAGTTTAAGCTTACAGCAGTTCAATCAGGTCACAACCAAGCATTTATAGAGATTACAATTGTGGAGAAATGCCACTGGGTTAAATTTAAACTAGAGACTGCTACACAATTCAGTATAATATTCATAAAACTGGATGAACGGTTAGATCTCTCAAAAACTTCTCACCTGCAACTAAGAAATCGTTTGGCAATGGAACTGAGAGAATGGACTGCAAGGTACATGCAGTGCAATGTGTAAGCACAATGAGGACCCAAAATGTCTAACGTATTACACTGCAAACACAGCAACACCGCTGCCAATCTGAGAACATGCCTAGCTGATTAATTGATCCACTGTCATTACCAATTTGAAAACAAACCAGTTCCAGTGCCACAAAGACTTGATAGGGCAGATTATTTTTTTTCTTCAATAATCCAGAGATGTATTTTACGAATTAAAGCAGCTTTCTGAGAAACATAAACCTAAAGTGATACCATTATAGATCCTGTAACACATGCTTCACACACACACAAATTCTAGTTACATTGTGTTTGGTGAAATCAGACTTTCACGTAGGAAAACAGATGAGTAATTCTTAAGTAAATGATAGTACCATGGAGATTACCAACTCTTGTAGTGAAGAAGTCCTATACAGGAGGGCTGACACTGCATAAATTCACAAATCAATAAACTAGACCATTACCAGGGGATTACATTTGATGATGTAAGTAGTAAAACTGGCTCATGTCCAATTTTGAAGTCTCCTGGATTCCAGATCTGGGCACTGGCAGATAAAAGTTCAAATGGTCCCTGGCTGCACTGCAGGTCAGGGACGCATAAGGCTGGGCATCTGGTACTCTGTGTCAAGTGCAGCTCAGCCCGGCCTGGGAATAGGAGTCTACATTTTTGTTAAACAGAAACTTAATACATTTCCCCCCCCCCCCCCCCGGCCCCAAGAAGGGTGATGTAACATTACTGGGAATTAGCAGACAGTCTTATACATTCTGAATGTATAGGAAGCTGGGTCTTGGAGAAATGCTTATCATAGAATGGTAGGACTGGAAGGGACCTCGAGAGGTCTTCTAGTCCAGTCCCCTGCACTCATGGCAGAACTAAGTATTACCTAGACCATTCCTGACAGGTGTTTCTCTAACCCGCTCTTAAAAATATCCAATGATCGAGATTCCACAACCCCTCTAGGCAATTTATTCCAGTGCTTAAGCACCCTGACAGTTAGGAAGTTTTTCGTAATGTCCAACCTAAACCTCCCTTATTGCAATTTAAGCCCATTGCTTCTTGGCTTAGCCTCAGAAGTTAAGAAAAAAAAATTTTCTCCCTCCTCCTTGTAACAACCTTTTTTACATACTTGAAAACTATTATCATGTCCCCTGTCACTCTTCTCCAGACTCAACAAACCCAATTTTTTCAATCTTCCCTCATGGGTCATGTTTTCTAGACCTTTAATCATTTTTGTTGCTCTTCTCTGGACTCTCTCCAATTTGTCCACATCCTTCCTGAAAGGTGGTGCCCAGAACTGGACGCAATATTACAGTTGAGGCCTAATCAGCACAGAGTAGAGTGGAAGAATTACTTCTCATGTCTTGCTTACAACACTCCTGCTAATACATCTCAGAATGATGTTTGCTTTTTTGGCAACAATGTTATACTGTTGACTCATATTTAACTTGTGGTCCACTATGACCCCCAGATCTTTTTCTGCAGTACTCCTTCCTAGGCAGTAATTTCCCATTTTGTATATGTGCAACTGATTGTTCCTTCCTAAGTGGAGTGCTTTGCATTTGTCCTTCTTGAATTTCATCCTATTTACTTCAGACCATTTCTACAGTTTGTCCAGATCATTTTGAATTTTTAATCCTATCCTCTAAAGCACTTGCAACCCCTCCCAGCTTGGCATTGTCTGCAAACTTTATAGGTGTACTCTCTATGCCATTATCTAAAATCACTGATGAATATATTGAACAGAACCGGACCCAGAACTGATCCCTGCGTGACCCCACTTGTTATACCCTTCCAGCATGACTGTGAACCGCTGATAACTACTCTCTGGGAACAGTTTTCCAACCAGTTATGCACCCATCCTTATAGTAGCTCCATCTAGGCTGTATTTTCCTAGCTTGTTTATGAGAAGGTCATGTCAGACAGTATCAAAAGCTTTACTAAAGTCAAGATACCACGTCTACTGCTTCCCCCCTAAGCACAAGGCTTGTTACCCTGTCAGTAGTTGTGTTTTTAAAAATACTTTTCCTTTCTTTTCCACAAAATAGACTATTATACTTAGCTGTATTCACAGACCCTAGATTTAAAAATATAGGGTCTGTGAATGGTCCTTAGTCAGGAAGGAACCAAAGTAAATGTCAGGTTCACATGCTGTCCTAGTTGTGAAAAGCGTGATCACATATCAGTGTCCATCTCATTTGATTAATTTCCTCATTACCAGGCCTCTGGGCGGAATTATGGGAAGTTGCCATGTTAAGAGATCCCTTATAGAACTTCTGGAAACTAATTTCCCCTCCTTCGATATCTAGTTATCCTGCAACTGCCTTGCTCTACATTCTGGCTATAGAACATATTCAAAATGCCTTCATGAAAGGGTCATTGCTCTTCCCTATCCCCTCACTACTGCTCAGCTATACTGATTTTAAAACCACACACATTTTCTAGCTTCTCTACTTCCTAACACTGTCAACTTCCAAACCCACAATGCCAAATTATAAAAGTGTTCTCTGGTGACTGGTTCTGGCATGAATCCACATACCAGTGCATGCTTTTCAGGATTCTTTTGTGTAAAAGATCTTCCCCAAGCAAAACCTATTCACTCATGTGAATGCCAAGGAAACAATGTTATGTCTGTAGGTGAATCAAATTAGGATTAAATAAATTCACAACCAAGGGTATATCTACACTACGAAATTAGGTCAATCTTATAGAAGTCAATTTTTAGAAATCCATTTTATACAGTCCATTGCATATGTCCACACTAAGCACATTAAGTCAGCGGAGTGCGTACTCGCTAATGTGGCTAGCATCAACTTACGGAGCGGTGCACTGCGGGTAGCTATCCCACAGTTCCCGCAGTCTCCCCCCCACATTGGAATTCTGGGTTAAACTCCCAATGCCTGATCGGGCAAACACATTATCATGGGTGGTTTTGGGTACACGTTGTCAGTCGTCCCTCCCTCCATGAAAGCAACATCAGACAATCGTTTCCTGCCTTTTTTCCGTGCAGACATCATACCCCGGCAAGCATGGAGCCCGCTCAGCTCACTGTCACCACTGCTGTTGTGAGCATTGTAAACACCTCGTGCGTTATCCTGGAGTCTATGCAGAACTGGGCTAAGAGATGCCAGAACAAGGAGGATTTTGATGAGGACATCGACACAGATGTTCCTGAAAGCACGGGATGTGGCAATTGGGACATCATGGCAGCAGTGCATCTGGTTGACACAGTGGAACGCCGATTCTGGGCCTGGCAAACAAGCACAGACTGGTGGGACCGCATAGATTTGCGGGTATGGGATGATTCCCAGTGGCTGCGAAACTTTTGCCTGTGTAAGGCCACTTTCCTGGAACTCTGAGCGTTGCTTTCCCCCACCTTAAGCACAGTAATACCGAGATGAGAGCTGCCCTGACAGTTGAGAAGTGAGTGGCGATAGCCCTGTGGAAGCTTGCAATGCCTGACTGCTACTGGTCAGCTGGGAATCAATTTGGAGTGGGCAAGTCTACTGTGGGGGCTGCTGTGATCCAAGTAGCCAATGCAATCATTGGCATTCTGTTATCAAGAGTAGTGACTCTGGGAAATGCGCAGGTCATACTGGATGGCTTTGCTGCAATGGGGTTCCCTAACTGTGGTGGGGCGATAGATGGAATGCATATCCCCATCTTGGCACCGGACCACCTTGCCAACCAGTACATAAACTGCAAGGGGCACTTCTCAAGGGTGCTACAAGTACCAGTGGATCACAAGGGACATTTCAATGACATCAACATGGGATGGCCGGGAAAGGTGCATGACGCTCGCATATTTAGGAACTCCAGGCTGTTTGAGCAGCTGCAAGAAGGGATTTACTTCCCAGACCAGAAAATTACCATTGGGGATGTTGAAATGCCAATAGTTATCCTTGGGGGACCTCTTGCTCCCGTGGCTCATGAAGCCTTACACAGGCAGCCTGGACAGTATTAAGGAACAGTTCAACTATAGGCTGAGCAAGTGCCGAATGGTGATAGAATGCGCCTTTGGACATTTAAAAGCTCGCTGGCATTGTTTGCTGACTAGGTCAGACCTCAGTGCAAACAACATTCCCATTGTTATTGCTGCTTGCTGTGTGCTCCATAATATCTGAGAGAGTAAGGGGGAGACGTTTATGGAGGGGTGGGAGGTGGAGGCAAATCGCTTGGCATCCGATTTTGAGCAGCCAGATACCAGGGCAATTAGAAAAGCACAGCTAGGCATGCTGCACATCAGAGAGGCTTTGAAAACCAGTTTCATGACTGGCCAGGCTTTGGTGTGACAGTTGTGTTTTTCCTTGATGCAAACCCGCCCTCTTTGTTGATTTTAATTCCCTGTAAGCCAACCACCCTCCCCACTTCGAAATAAAGTAGCTATTGTTTTGAAACCATGCATTCTTTTATTAATTAAAAAAAATAAATAACGGACAAGGTAGCCCAGGTGGGGTGGAGGAGGAGGAAAGGACAAGGCCCAATTAAGCAATCAAACTGTTTGAATGACAGTCTTCTGTTGCTTTGGCCATCCTCTGGGGTGGAGTGGCTGGGTGCCCGGAGCCTCTCCCCCCGCATTCTTGGGCATCTGGGTGAGGAGGCTGTGGAACATGGGGGGGGGGGTAGGCGGTTATACAGTGGATGCAGCAGGGGTCTGCGCTCTTGTTGGGTTTCCTGAAGCTCTAACAGATGCTTCATCATGTCCGTTTCCTTCCCCATTAGCCTCAGCATTGCATCCTGCTTCCGCTCTTCGCGCTCACTCAATTCTTTCCTGGCCTCTGCCACTAAATGCCTCCATGCATTAAGCTGTGCCCTATCAGTGCAGGAGGACTGCATAAGCTCGGAAAACATGTCATCTTGAGTATTTTTTTTGGCCTTCTAATCTGCGATAACCGCAGAGATGGAGATGATCGGCGGAGCGTAGAAACATTTGCACCTGGGGCGGGGGGTAAAAAGGGAGAGTAAAATTGGGTTGGCTTCTTACGCCTTCATAGCATGTGGGAACATTTTCAAACTGCAGCACCCTGCTTTCCCAGAGCAAGCAATGGGTTGGGTTTCACATTTAAAAGGAGGGGCTGCTGTATTCAGGTAGATGTGCAGGACACAGCTACCCTGACCCCACCACGTGGCTATTGTGTGGGATGATCCCTTTGAGCCAAATGCAAACAGCTCAGCATGAATGGGGTCCTTTTACTGTTTCCTTACAAAAATTCCCGTATTTCAACCAGGTGACTATGAACACTGTTGCTTTTAAATCCTGTACTGTAGTTACAAAGGTGCACTCACCAGAGGTGCCTTTTCTGGCTTCAGGGTCGGGGATCTCCCCTTGGGAGGGTATTGGCTCCAGGGTGATGAAAAGGTCCTGGCTGCTGGGGAGAAAGGATTCACCACTTGCCTGCTGCACATCCTCCTCCTCTTCCCCATCCACAAAATCCTCCATGTGGCGAGAGACTCCCCACTTTCAGGTGTCCATGGACAGTGGTGGGATAGTAGTAGGCTCCCCCCCCTAGAATGCCATGCAGCTGTTCATAGAAGCAGTATGTATGGGACTCTGACCTGGAGCGACCATTTGCCTCTTTTGTCTTTTGGTAGGCTTGCCTCAGCTCCTTAACTTTCACATGGCACTGCTGTGTGTCCCTGTTGTAGCCTCTGTCCAACGTGCTCTGTGAAATTTTGGCAAATATATTTGCATTTCTTCTTTTGGATAGGAGTTCTGCCTGCACAAATTCTTCTCCCCATACAGCAATCAGATCCAGTGTCTCCCTTTCAGTCCATCCCGGAGGTAGTTTGTGATTCTGGGACTGCATGATCACCTGCACTGCTGAGCTTGCCACGCTGACCAAACAGGAAATGAAATTCAAAAGTTCCCGGGGCTTTTCCCTGTGTACCTGGCTAGTGCATCGGTGTTGAAAGTGCTATCCAGAGCAGTCACAATGGAGCACTCTGGGATAGCTCCCAGAGGCCAATACCGTCGATTTGCATCCACACTACCCCAAATTCGAAGCAGGGTCGATTTTAGCTCTACTCCCCTGTCATAAATATAAAGGGAAGGGTAAACCTCTTTAAAATTCCTCCTGGCCAGAGGAAAAATCCTCTCACCTGTAAAGGGTTAAGAAGCTAAAGGTAACCTCGCTGGCACCTGACCAAAATGACTAATGAGGAGACAAGATACTTTCAAAAGCTGGGAGGAGGGAGAGAAACAAAGGGTCTGTGTCTGTCGGTATGCTGCTTTTGCGGGGAATAGCCCAGGAATGGAGTCTTAGAACTTTAGTAAGTAATCTAGCTAGGTATGTGTTAGATTATGATTTCTTTAAATGGCTGAGAAAAGAATTGTGCTGAATAGAATGACTATTTCTGTCTGTGTCTCTTTTTTGTAACTTAAGGTTTTGCCTAGAGAGATTCTCTATGTTTTGAATCTAATTACCCTGTAAGGTATCTACCATCCTGATTTTACAGAGGTGATTCCTTTACTTCTATTTCTATTAAAAAAAAGTCTTCTTGTAAGAAAACTGAATGCTTTTTCATTGTTCTCAGATCCAAGGGTTTGGGTCTGTGGTCACCTATGCAAATTGGTGAGGATTTTTACCAAACCTTTCCCAGGAAGTGGGGTGCAAGGGTTGGGAGGATTTTTTGGGGGAAAGACGTGTCCAAACTACGTTTCCCAGTAAACCCAGTTAGAGTTTGGTGGTGGCAGCGGATATTCCAAGGACAAAGGATAAAATTAATTTGTACCTTGGGGAAGTTTTAACCTAAGCTGGTAAAAGTAAGCTTAGGAGGTTTTCATGCAGGTCCCCACATCTGTACCCTAGAGTTCAGAGTGGGGGAGGAACCTTGACATCCCTTCATTGGGGAGGAGTACAGAAGTCGATTTTAAGAGCCCTTTAGGTCAATGGAACTGGGTTGGTTATGTGGATGCGGTCATTTTTAAATTGACCTAATGTGGCTAAATTCGACCTAATCCCGTAGTGTAGACCAGACCTAATAATTAATTTCTCCCATTCTTCAGCACAGACTAGTTATGAACTGGAAAAAAAATTTCAATGGGAACTCACAAACAATATTTTCCGCAGTATTCTAACTTTAATAAATTTGTATTTTACATTTTATAGCAGTTATGCATATAAAGCCAGCGATTGGGGAAAAAAAACAAACCAAAAATCCAAACAAACCTATAACAGAACAGCCTCTGTTTTGCAATAAAAGGGTGTGTGAAAGTGAGAGATACTTTACAGAATTATGTTTTATAATGATGGAACACTGATAAAAATTCTACAGAAGGATTGCCAGAGGAAATTTGCTCAATTGAGTAGAAAGAAAAAAAATATATTTATGCTTAATGCATTGCTATACTTAGTATTTTGTTAGCATTTGCAAAAAAAAAAATGCATTTTTCATATTATTCAGTCCTCAGCTCAGGAACTTTTGGAAACAGTTCTGCCAGGCATATTGCCAGTTTGATAATGATATTGCCAAACAGGGGGAAATACGTTAACTGTTGAATTTTCCAGTGAGTGAACATCAGCTTTAAAAAAGGATCACTTTCCAGGCACACTTGGAAAGGAGCTTTATGCTGTTTCTGTAGTAGCACGAAGGTGAAGGGAATACATGGATGAGATTAGCACATATCTTTTTCCTTTGGCTTACAAACACTGTGCCATTTCCTTTCTTACTTGCTACGTTAGAAGTGGAAGTCTTCTCACACCTCAGGGACTTCTTTTATAAAACTGGTATCTTCATTTAGGAGCAGATAGCAGACAAAGCTGTTACTTGCATAGGTGAGAATTTAAAACCGCACCCAAAGAAAGGCCAAATCTACTGTAGTGATAACCTATATGTGGGGCAGGGGGAAATATATAGAACCACATGGTCATACACATCCTTGATCTCTGTGTGGTGCACTCCATCCTACCAGTTAGAAAGGTCCCTTTTATTTTTTTGGCAGCCTATAGCATCTCTCTGAGAACTAATAGGCTCCTTGCTAACAACGTTGGGCAAGATTTTGGTCCCTGAAAAAGCTTCTTTGTGCAGCTGGAGCAGTGCAAAGCAGACCTTGACCCAGTTATGTGAGGATTCCCTTTGGTGTCAAGGCCCAATGTTTGACACCATATGCACCTGCCCTCAAGGAAATGGAGGCCCTTGGTATGGGGTTGGGTCCTGCCCTCAGAGGGTAGGTGGGAAGCCCTTGGTATTGGAAGGTGAGCCCTGCCCCTGGGAAGTGTGGGAGACCCTGTGCGGGGGATGCAGAGCCCATCCCACACCAGTAGCTCTTATGAGTCCTTTACCAGAGGGCTGGCTGGGCTCAGCTCCTTGCTTTGGGTTTTGTGACCTCTGGAGTCTTCGCACTGCTCAGGTTTGGTTCAGCTGGGCCAAACTTATGTAAGTGGCATTGCAACCTGGCCAAATTTGGCTCACCAGCTCCCCATCATCATGATGGAGGGGTGGCCAGGCCAAACCTGAGCAGCACCACAAACCGGTGTGCCAGGCCTGGAATGGAGAGCAGAGTCCTGTGGGACTGAAGCTGCAGGAACCAGCACACAACCCTTTGAAACAGTCTGGCAACCTAATTTTGAGTCATGAGCCATGAGTTGAGAAACGTAAAGCATCACTGAGGTTACTCTAAATCGTGTTAGGAACTGTATCCCATAGAGCTAGCTTTAGCATTCGTTTTATTTAGTAATAACATAAAGGAACCTAGAAGCTGTATCCAGTAAGACATTGGCTTCAGCACTTAGCATAAGGCTTGAGGCCTATGAACTTTGGCACAGATAGCGGTGACCATGGTCACGGCTAAGGTTTGGGGAACGGGGAATAGAGTGTTTAAGGGGGAAGTTTGTCCATAATGATACCGTCCAGCCACAAGAACATGAACACACCAGCTTTTGGATATTTTAGGATAGGAACATCTGCAGATGTCTGACAACAAGAGGGCCATGGCAATGAACTGACGTGTATGGTAATAAGTTGAAATTATGAATACACTAACCTATAAGAGAAATGCACCCTGACATTAGCAGGGTGAGGAAATACAAATAAGGAAGAGGGGCGAGCACCCCTACTGAATATGCATTAAGCATAGTGGTATCAGTGTAACAGATTATAAAAATTGTATTCCAGCCTGTGGGGAAAGAGAGAGAGCATGCCAGCACTTGGAAGTACCAGGATAATGGCCACTGATTAGGATGGTGATGAGGAACATAATGACTCAGCATTTCAGGTTGTTCTGCAAGGGATGGTGTGAGTAGATAGATTTACATTCTGTGTTCTCTATATACCTTGCTGGATTAGAGTGTTTGTGACTTTACTAAACGTATTAAATCAATTACTACAAATACAGAAGGATTCCTAAAGTGTGATTATATTACAACTGTGCACACCAGGATTCCCAAATGAGCAGTAATTTTAATTCTGAGCCTGATCTTGGGACAAGAACCTTTCAAACTTCAGAGTGATAACTTGGAATTCTTAAGTAATCAATATAATTAATACAGAATTCATAGATCAGGCTACAAACCAGCCCTTGGCAATCCCAGGAATAAATACTAGAACAAAGGTAGCTTAAAGACACGTATCTGCCCCCCCCCATCCGTACCAAGACAACAAGGATCTGGCCCATTGAGTTTCAGATGAAACCTACAATATGTTGTTAACTACTTTATTTCCTTTCACTCTGTTGTATTCCATCTCAACACAATTGAGAAATGATGAAATCGTGTTCCACTCTTCATAGGGTGTATGCATTGGACTTTCAAAGCATTTTACATAGAATGTATTTACATTTTCCATAAGGTAAGATACAACTCAGTCTCTAAGAAGCAGGTCTCAAAATCATTAGAGACCAAGTGTCACAAGCTTCTCATAGAATATCAGGGTTGGAAGGGACCCCAGAAGGTCATCTAGTCCAACCCCCTGCTCGAAGCAGGACCAATTCCCAGTTAAATCATCCCAGCCAGGGCTTTGTCAAGCCTGACCTTAAAAACCTCTAAGGAAGGAGATTCTACCACCTCCCTAGGTAACGCATTCCAGTGTTTCACCACCCTCTTAGTGAAAAAGTTTTTCCTAATATCCAATCTAAACCTCCCCCATTGCAACTTGAGACCATTACTCCTCGTTCTGTCATCTGCTACCATTGAGAACAGTCTAGAGCCATCCTCTTTGGAACCCCCTTTCAGGTAGTTGAAAGCAGCTATCAAATCCCCCCTCATTCTTCTCTTCTGCAGACTAAACAATCCCAGCTCCCTCAGCCTCTCCTCATAAGTCATGTGCTCTAGACCCCTAATCATTTTTGTTGCCCTTCGCCGGACTCTCTCCAATTTATCCACATCCTTCTTGTAGTGTGGGGCCCAAAACTGGACACAGTACTCCAGATGAGGCCTCACCAGTGTCGAATAGAGGGGAACGATCACGTCCCTCGATCTGCTCGCTATGCCCCTACTTATACATCCCAAAATGCCATTGGCCTTCTTGGCAACAAGGGCACACTGCTGACTCATATCCAGCTTCTCGTCCACTGTCACCCCTAGGTCCTTTTCCGCAGAACTGCTGCCTAGCCATTCGGTCCCTAGTCTGTAGCGGTGCATTGGATTCTTCCATCCTAAGTGTAGGACCCTGCACTTATCCTTATTGAACCTCATCAGATTTCTTTTGGCCCAATCCTCCAATTTGTCTAGGTCCTTCTGTATCCTATCCCTCCCCTCCAGCGTATCTACCACTCCTCCCAGTTTAGTATCATCTGCAAATTTGCTGAGAGTGCAATCCACACCATCCTCCAGATCATTTATGAAGATATTGAACAAAACCGGCCCCAGGACCGACCCCTGGGGCACACCACTTGACACCGGCTGCCAACTAGACATGGAGCCATTGATCACTACCCGTTGAGCCCGACAATCTAGCCAGCTTTCTACCCACCTTATAGTGCATTCATCCAGCCCATACTTCCTTAACTTGCTGACAAGAATACTGTGGGAGACCGTGTCAAAAGCTTTGCTAAAGTCAAGAAACAATACATCCACTGCTTTCCCTTCATCCACAGAACCAGTAATCTCATCATAAAAGGCGATTACATTAGTCAGGCAGGACCTTCCCTTGGTGAATCCATGCTGACTGTTCCTGATCACTTTCCTCTCATATAAGTGCTTCAGGATTGATTCTTTGAGGACCTGCTCCATGATTTTTCCGGGGACTGAGGTGAGGCTGACTGGCCTGTAGTTCCCAGGATCCTCCTTCTTCCCTTTTTTAAAGATTGGCACTACATTAGCCTTTTTCCAGTCATCCGGGACTTCCCCCGTTCACCACGAGTTTTCAAAGATAATGGCCAAGGGCTCTGCAATCACAGCCGCCAATTCCTTCAGCACTCTCGGATGCAACTCGTCCGGCCCCATGGACTTGTGCACGTCCAGCTTTTCTAAATAGTCCCTAACCACCTCTATCTCCACAGAGGGCTGGCCATCTCTTCCCCATTTTGTGATGCCCAGCGCAGCAGTCTGGGAGCTGTCCTTGTTAGTGAAGACAGAGGCAAAAAAAGCATTGAGTACATTAGCTTTTTCCACATCCTGTCGCTAGGTTGCCTCCCTCATTCAGTAAGGGGCCCACACTTTCCTTGGCTTTCTTCTTGTTGCCAACATACCTGAAGAAACCCTTCTTGTTACTCTTGACATCTCTTGCTAGCTGCAGCTCCAGGTGCGATTTGGCCCTCCTGATAGCTTTCCTACATGCCCGAGCAATATTTTTATACTCTTCCCTGGTCATATGTCCAACCTTCCACTTCTTGTAAGCTTCTTTTTTATGTTTAAGATCCGCTAGGATTTCACCATTAAGCCAAGCTGGTCGCCTGCCATGTTAACTATTCTTTCGACTCATCGGGATGGTTTGTCCCTGTAACCTCAACAGGGATTCCTTGAAATACAGCCAGCTCTCCTGGACTCCATGTATTTTACAGCTGATAGGACATTACTAATACCTCCAGCTCTTTAACTGTTTCATTTATAGCTACAGAAAATATAAGTAAAATTAATGAATGGCAATTTAAAAAAAAAAGATCCTGTAAAGTTGTAGAAAAGGGCAATGCTCACCACTGTGCCTCCTTAGAAGGTCTATTCACATCAAAGGATTGTTGTGGTTTCTGTGCTATAAGTGGCCACCCTATCTTCTGAAATTAGATCCCACGTGGTCTGTTGATTCAGACAAGAAATCAGTCCGGTCCTTGAAAGCCTTTTTTAACATGTTATTTTTGTGCCAAGCTATGGTGATGTGCTGAGCTGAGGGGGAAGTGAATGAAGAGGTCGGACAAATTAATGAGTCTTGAAATGTATAATTTCTGCCTTGACAACACAGATTCTTTCAAGAGGTGATATTGATCTCCAAAGTTATCTACTCCCTGTCCCATAAGGAGCCATATAATGTGTTTGGATAAGCTGCATGACTAAATTCTGCTTTCCTTACCTCCCCGCCCCCCGCAATCACACAGAAGTCAAGGACTCACCATTTTAAAATATCAGCCTGAATATTTTGAGGCTTTCAGGGTAGGTCTCTTACTTTTCCCATCCTCTGTCTAAACTCTTCCTTGGAAAGGTCAACATCCAGCATGGAAATCTCTATGTCAAGCAGGCTGCATCCCTTTCACACATCCCATATTATAGTGGAGATTAAAATAGAGGAGTTTTACCCATTGGCAGATATACAGGGCTCTACTAAATCTGGTCATAATTTGGACCAAAGTTGTTGCCATTGAAGAATTCTATTTTATTATAAAAGGTTTCACCAGTCCAGGATATATATGAATGGCCTGGTGGTTAGGTCACTTACCCGGAATGTGAAAGACCCAAGTTCAAAGTAATTTCTCACAATCAGGCAGAATAGTGACTTGTATCTGGGTTTCCCACATCCCAAGTGTGTTACCTAATTACCAGGCTATTCCTTGTGGGATAGGGGCTCTTTTTTTGTGAGCAATTTAGAAAGGGCTCATTTTTTGTTCCAATGTGGAACAAAAGCAGATTGACACCTTGACATTTTCTGCAAATGAGAATGGTTGTTTTCCCCACCATCTCTAGCCTTTACCCTCTGTATTCTGAGAGCAAGGCTATAGGTATGAGATCAATATCTAGTTCCCAATGATATTCAAGGGGCCAGTTACACTGATGACATGAACTGCACAATGCCATGGACTTCACCAAGGTTGTCCTCAGATATGCCAGCACATGGATCTAACCCTATGTGTGTCTGTCTGATGGCAATAGCAGAAGTGTCCACCTCTATCTTATGAGATCAGGAAGATGCTAATCAGCTGTGCTAGCTAGAACTACGGTCTTTATGCTAACTGTCTAGTCCTGGCTTTTGCAGTCTAACGTAGAAAGTAATTCTTCCCGCAATTTGCATTGCGAACCAAAACAGTTTCTGAAGAGAACACAGAGGAAATGTATATAAATGTGAAGTCCTTGCAGACAATAAAACCTGCATAATGAAAGTTTACTGCCAGAACCACCAATGATGAGGTTTCTCGGTTTGACTGGTAACCATATGGGTTCAGCACTGTATCTATCATTAAAGTGTCAAAGCTTAGAGGGTAGCTTTTCATCTATCAGTACAAAGGCATTTAAAGACCTTCTCTCATTAGTACAGCTTGCCCAGATAGGAAAATCATGCTGTGTATATTTGTTCTCTGCTTGGAGTTTATAAAGATAGTTATCAGTACACACTTGAACTCCAGTACATATGCACGTGTGGTTAATAGTGAGTGGAACAATGAAATTGCAACATATACCTATTGTGAGGGTGGGAACAGTAGGGAAATACTGCAGGAAGCTTAGTAAAAGTGGCTGAAATCAGTAGAGCTGCCCCGCTCATTCTTTATTTCTGAAATGTGGAAACAACACTACATAAGTAATGAATTTGCTGTATAACATGCAGATGGGGTCATTTTACCTTGAGAGGGGTAGAAGATGAGTATGAGGAAGTGAACTCCCTGAGCTAGATGTCCTTCTGTTATTAAGCTCCCCCTGCAAAACATGCAGGTTCTCTCTAACTGTGGAGAACCAGGCTGCACTCTGATCACGCCACAGGAAAAGCTAAATATATTTCTTCCAAGTAGAAACATATAGCTAGATTCCCAACTGGTGTAAATCAATGTAGCTTCACTGACTTCTATGGAGCTATGATTATTTCAGTCTTTGAGGGTCTGGCTCAGAGTTTTAGGATCAATCTTCTAGGGGAAAACAGGCAAAGATGTATATAATACTTGGTGTGCAAAAACAAAAACAAAAAAACACAAACACCCCCCCTCCCCGACATGCACTAATAGCATGGCATTGTTTGTACCATATCACCTGACTGCACGGCACTAAAATGTAGGCACAGTTATTTACCAATATATTACTACAGCTGTAGACCTTTTTGCAAAAGAGAATTAGTGGGCAAAGGTGTCAAATGTCTGTTTCCCTATATCCAGTGTGACAAAGTTCCTGCTCTACTTTGGTGGGTCTTGCGCTTATTGGTGGGATTTGCTCGCCTCGGAGATTCATGGCAGCCCTCCGTTTGGCCGTTTTTGTGAACCCACAGTCCAGGTCAACTCCTCCTGGGTTGGACCAGGGGTTGGGAGGTTTCGGGGGAACCCTGGCCTGCCCTCTACTCTGGGTTCCAGCCCAGGGCCCTGTGGATTGCAGCTGTCTACAGTGGCTCCTGTACTTCCCCATGGCCTCCTCCCAACACCTTCTTTATTCTCACCACAGGACCTCCCTCCTGATGTCTGATAATGCTTCTACTTCTCAGTCTTCCAGTAGTACGCCTTCTCACTCTCAGCTTCTTGCGCCTCTTGCTCCCAGCTCCTCGCACGCATCACAAACTGAAGTGAGCTCCTTTTAAAACCCAGGTGCCCTGATTGATGCTAGCAGCTTCTTGATTGGCTGCAGGTGTTCTAATCAGCCTGTCTGCCTTAATTGTTTCCAGAAAATTCCAGAATATTCCCTGTTACCTTACTCAGGGAAAAGGGACCTTCTTAACCTGGAGCTAATATATCTGCCTTCTATCACTCTCCTGTCACACCAGCTATTTGTCATTTTAATGCTATTATTTTAACAATTAACCTTGTTTTGAGGAATTCTGGGGAGAAATCAGTCAGGAAGTTCTGATGTAAATTGGCATAGCTACACTGACCTCAGTAGAGCTGCACCAGTTCACAGAAGCTGATGATCTGCCCCAGGGAGTCAAATTATGTGCTTGATTATTGCTGTTTGAATCTGGAGTCACTCCATTTAAATCTATGAAGTGAGTCCAGATTGGCATTCTTGGGAGAGCAGAACTAGTTCCAGTATGGTTTGGGGTAATGGTTGTAATCTTTAGTTTTACCTGCCATGGAAAAAGAAACAATAGTCAGTCTTCTGTTGACCTGGCTTTTTGAGATTAGAAAGTTACTTTTAAAATGTGTTCATGGATAAAGATAGAATGAAAATGGCTTTGCTTGAGGTATATGACTACTGACACTGCATTGGAGTGGAGGGGTGATAACCAGAGATGGCCTTTGTGCATGTTATTTTCATCTATAGAGACTGTTAGTATGGTGGTGTCACCACCTGCTTTCCCCCGCCAATGAGACTTCTACTGGACTAAAATCTGCAGTTTCCCTGGAAACAAAATTACATGCCATTCAAATCCTTGAAGTTAAAACAGATTCTTCCTCTCTCATTTACCCTGCATATTGACTCAGAGTCAAACATGCATCTCTGGGATCGGACATAAAAGGTTTAAATGAGAAAAGACGTCAAAACAAAAATATGATTTGCTAAAGGTCTAAGGAGTCTTAATTAAAAGAAAATAGTAATTTCAGAGAATCAAAAATAATTTTCTACTTATAGGACACATTTTCAAATCCATGAATGGATAGAAATACTCCTATCCATAGAGGAAATCTGGACCTGTGGTTAAAGGATTGCATGGGGCTCCAAGAGATCCAGCTTCAATGTCTGATTCTGCCACACACTTCCTGTATGACCTTAGGCAAGTCACATGCTCTCTGTGCCTCAGCTGTCCTTCTGTAAAATGGACATAATACTTCATTTCTCCTGTCCTTGGTCAGACTTTTCTAATAAGTTATTAAATTCTTGGAGGCAGGGAATATTCTCATTTCAGTATGGGAATGTATAGCACCTGATCTTAGCTGGAGCCACTAGATGTTACAACAAATGCAAGGGGAATTACAAATTTCAAGGGGATGATCGGTTGCACCTACAGTAGGTGTGTATTGAAGGGCCAGTGCTTGCAAGTTGGTGAGATTCTGGGAGTGTAGCTCATTTGCATGTTTGGAGGTCTGTGTTTTTTGGTTTCTATACTGTTTTTCAACCCATTTTCTTACCTTTTCTCTTGCAGAGACCTGGCTTTATTCCTCTACAGGGGCCTGCCAAAGTACAATGATGGAGTGCTTAATGAATACTAAAAGTGTTTAAAATGAATTGTTCAATGACTTTCCTTTATTTGGTTAGCAAGAATGGAAGCCAAGGCCGTTTTTGTCGGGGTTTTTTTGGTTTTCACTGTTGTTGTTGGCTGTTTCTGGCAAGCGTTAAACTTTGTAATTAAATGCATTTTTATCAGTGTACGGTGTTCAGCTGGTTATTTGTGGTGTGTTCCAGTAGAGCACTCATGCTCTCAGGCTTGCCAGGACATGGATAGTGGGGCAGTTGTAGAGGGTTGAAGACAGCAGTTAGCTTGGATTCTCCATTTCAAATGCCCTTTTGCAGGTGCATATTCACACTCTGTGCTCAGAACCTAGGGGTGTCCTCCTCTGACTTTTCAGACAGCCTTTGAGCCCTCCAAGGGCTCTTGAAAACAGGCCTATGTACAACTGCTTCTTTAAAAATTTGGTATCATAGGTATGCCTGAAGGGATGGAAATGATTATTCAAATGTAAGTTAGGGAATGCAGGTTGAATCTATTTTGGAGCAGAAATTAAACATTTGCCTCACATTTATGACATTTTTAGTAATTGTGCACATCCTAAGTCCAGCAGACCTCACAACCGATGGTGGTGATGTTTAGTACAATTGAAGTAGCTACTCTTGTATTATTATAGCTGCAGCAATTAATCTGTATGTATGTGTTGTTTATATGTGCATTCCCAGATTCCCTTTCTACAAGGCAGTACAAATAGCTACGAGGGTACAGAATCAGTACTGAGAAAATACAAAACAGGACAAGGTGGTAGGGGAGAACCCTAGAGGAATCTCTACCAAGGAGCACGTCCAACACATTTCTCAAGAGAACAAACTCCTTCCAACTGTGGGGATAAGGTGGTGGGGGGAGAAAACATGCACCTCTTAATATTCTTCCCCTTATTATTAAGATAAAAGGTTCTCTTACCAAGCTGTAGATTTGCCCAACTAGCAGACCAGAGGTACAATGGCCCTCTTTGCTCAGGGCAAATGAACCAGACAAGAAAATTGTGGCACCAGTTTGTTGTAAGCAAGAAGAATAGACTTTAGGAATAAAGGGGTGGGGGAGAATCAAAATTCATCCAGTATCAGAAGTAGAGGACTAAGCAAGATGAAAGCATGTTTAACGTAGGTGAAAGTCTGAAAGGAAATACAAAGGCATAAGGCAAAATAATTACAAAACCAGCCTGGTATTTGCATTGCTTATATTTGTAGCATTTATTGTCTGTGATGATGGGCAGTTCCTCAGAGACAGAAGATATGAAGAGATTCAGAAATCTGCTGGAGTCAAAATCCAAAATGACAAGTGGCACATCTGCCATACTGTGTAGGTGAAGAGATAAATTACATTATAATTCACTGCCCAAAACTACACTACACCAGGCAGAAATGAAGAGCCCTTGAACTAGCTCTTAGTGTTCACTACTTCTCTCCAAAAAGAAACGTGGTAATGAGGTATCTGTCATCACAGCTAGCCTTTAGGCAAGCACTACCATTTGCAGGTGGGATACAGACCAATTTCTGTGCCAGATCAAAACCACCACCACATGAGTTGACTCACTTAGCTTGTGAGATCAAAATAGGTAACAGCATCAATCAAGTAAGCGCCAGGGAATAGTTTTCAGTGAGTCAGAGCTTATATTGGACATCGGACAAGACATGAGTGGCCAAGTCACAGGATCTAAGCATAGAAAGCAATGCAGAACCGCTGTGTAAGATTAAAGAACACCACGCTGCAGGCTCAGCAAGCCAATTCTCCAGAAATAAGTCTGGCTTTTAAAACTCTTCCAAAATGTCTGATAGGTTGCATTTCTACCAGTGTTTGGAAAGGAATATCACAAACGTAGCAAGAAACACTTCATCACATGCCACAATGGTTATTCTAAATGTCCTATCCCAAATTTACAGGATTCACACTTGTCATAAATATAAAGGGAAGGGTAAACCCCTTTAAAATCCCTCCTGGCCAGAGGCAATCTCCTCTCACCTGTAAAGGGTTAAGAAGCTAAAGGTAACCTCGCTGGCACCTGACCAAAATGACCAATGAGGAGACAAGATACTTTCAAAAGCTGGGAGGAGGGAGAGAAACAAAGGGATCTGTGTGTCTGTCTATATTCTGTCTTTGCCGGAGATAGACCAGGAATGGAGTCTTAGAACTTTTAGTAAGTAATCTAGCTATGTACGTGTTAGATTATGATTTCTTTAAATGGCTGAGAAAAGAATTGTGCTGAATAGAATAACTATTTCTGTCAGTGTATCTTTTTTGTAACTTAAGGTTTTGCCTAGAGGGGTTCTCTGTGTTTTGAATCTAATTACCCTGTAAGGTATCTACCATCCTGATTTTACAGGGGGGATTTCTTATTTCTAATTACTTCTATTTTTATTAAAAGTCTTCTTGTAAGAAAACTGAATGCTTTTTCATTGTTCTCAGATCCAAGGGTTTGGGTCTGTGGTCACCTATGCAAATTGGTGAGGCTTTTTATCCAACATTTCCCAGGAAAGGGGGGGGTGCAAGTGTTGGGAGGATTGTTCATTGTCCTTAGGATCCAAGGGTCTGGGTCTGTAGTCACCTAGGCAAATTGGTGAGGCTTTTTACCAAACCTTGTCCAGAAAGTGGGGTGCAAGGTTTTGGGAAGTATTTTTGGGGGGGAAAGACGTGTCCAAACAGCTCTTCCCCAGTAACCAGTATTTGTTTGGTGGTGGTAGCGGCCAATCCAAGGACAAAGGGTGGAATATTTTGTACCTTGGGGAAGTTTTGACCTAAGCTGGTAAAGATAAGCTTAGGAGGTTTTTCATGCAGGTCCCCACATCTGTACCCTAGAGTTCAGAGTGAGGGAGGAACCTTGACAACACTCAAGACAGGAAAAAAGGGCATGTTATCCAATGTGAATAAGGCAGATGTCCATCCAGAGCGTGCTAATCCCAGTGGCTGATTCACCTTCCTGATGTGTGCACACCCAGCCAGCACACCTACTAAACCAAAGAGGCGGGCATGAACACATCACACCAGTACATTGTGAACTCAAGTCTGCCTGGCCATTTCCAGAATGTAAACTGACCCTGACAAAGTGAATGGGATTAGGACATAAATAAGCCCCTTATGTGTCCCACCATTATTACAGATCCTAGTTGTGAAACACCTTTCCAGAGGAAAAATCAGGAGTTTAACTTTGACCATGTTCAGATCTAAATGCGAGATCCAAGTCCTTAACAGATGCTTTTGCCCAGTAGTGATATAGTTCCAGTACTAGAGAGTGGAGGAGAAGAGAAACCAAAAAAAAAAAAAAATCACAAAACAAAAATACAGACATGCACATTAAAAAACAAGGAAGACTATACAAATATTGCCTTTTTAATGGCAAGAGTACTTTCTGATATTTTTAAATTGTTGCATGGTGCTTTTGTAACCTTTGAGCTGGCTTGATAGAATTCACTTATTGCCCTTCTCCAGTGCCTAAACAACAACAAAAACCCAACTCCCATAGAAAAAGCAGCTGGAGACCCAGAATTCAGTCTCTAAAGATGTTCATGCAAGGATTGCATGGGGTCAATCTCCCCATATCAAGTCCCAAAAAGGATATAAAGGAATAAATGTAATTAAGTAACAACTTCATAAAATTTCATACTAAAGAAAAACATAACATGGTTATTTTATAATCCACATAAATTACGTTGAGTTACACAAAGAAAACAAATTAAACCTAAACAGGTCAGTCCCCACAAACTCAGAGTTCCCAAAA